>NC_090390.1:54519937-54828330 GCF_036365525.1 Heterodontus francisci
CCTGAATCAGCCTAGAAAACTTAATGCAAAACTTAAGTAGAACAAATACTTCTGGAGGCAATATCACATTGAAGACAGCTGAGGATAGGTTCAGTCATGGCTCTGATCTCTCTTGTGGTTGAACATCTTTCCTCATATTCACAGCCAATGTTGAAATCTAGCCACTTGGGTGTGGTTCCAAAGTGTGACAGATGTATGTGGAACATCCCCCTACCAATGAGTCAACACCTCCAGTAGAAAAAGGGAGGGAGAAAAATCGACATGGAAAATAAATGAATGCAGCAAGTTGAGCAAAACACCAATTAAGAAAATTTGGAAGGATCTGATTCATTTGAAATAAAACTACTCGGTATCATTCTGCTTATTTTTCAAAGTTTAAAATGTTCTGTCTAAGTCAAATTGAAAGTAGAATTTCATTAATACCTCTCGACACATCTTTCATAGTTTTTATGAATGTGCTCTGAGATTCATTAACATGCAGGGCTAAAAATTTGTTCGCTCCTGAAAACGGGCACGGGAACTGCACTGTGAGATTAACGCACACCCATTCAATGCCATGGAGGCAGCACACAAACTTTGTTTGCCTATTAATTATATTAATAGTGGCATGCAGCCCAATGCCAAATGTGCTGTGGAATGACTGCACGCCTCAGCAGGGAGCCCAGGTTTGTACGAGGCTAGCGCCACTTAAAGCTAGCCTGCACTACTTAAAGACAGTATGCACCTCTTAAAGGCAACGTGCATTCTGCCTGTAGCAGGTGCCATTGTGCAAGAGTTTATGAGTAGACGAAGGGGTGGAAATGGCACCACAGGCCGGAGAGAGAGTGCCCCAAGGTTCTCTGGCACAATACTTCAAGGCCTTGATGCAGGAGGTGGACAGAAGGAAAAAGGTCCCCTTCCCTAGAGGGCTAGAAGGCCCTCCAGACATACATTATGGGCTGAATTTTGTGCCGATGGCGGGGTTCCCAGTGCGGGGCAAAAAGGCAGGGAGAACCTGGCCTCAACCATTTGGAGCGCCCCCAAAGCAATTCTATGGCACCAGGCCAATTAACAGCCCAGTGCCGGATTCCTGTCACTTTAGGGACGGGGCATCCACTTTCAAGAGCTGCCTGCCAATCAGAGGGTTGGCAGCTCAGTAATATCAGCAGCTCCACTGGGAGCAGTGGCCACTGCCGGTACTGCAAGAGCCCTTGGATCCAGGCCCAGCGTTGGAGCCAGGTTTCCAAGGCAAGTGAGGTGGAATCACTGTGGCCAGTCTGGCAAGCCCCTGTGAGGGGGTGTTTGTGGGTGGGCATTTAGTGCAGGGGGAGGGTGAGTTCAGGGAGGTGCAAGTTTTCCCAGTTGGGGCCCTCCATGGGCCACAGATTGCCCACAGAAGTTGAACCAGTCTCTGGGGCGCCTATAAAATTCAGCTCTACGAAGGCAGTGGGAGCAGATAGTCATCAATGTCAAGGCAGCAAACTCACCCTGAGAACCTGGATGCAGTGTCATAAAAAGTTTAATGGCCTTACACGAGTGGTCAAGGTCAGTGAATGCATCTTCACATGCCTTATCCTTACAAATGAACCACAAGTCTCAAGCAATGCTCAATTCACCACACCCCACATCAATCACCTCCCAGCAAGTTCTATCAAGCATAACTCAAACTCAACATTCATAGCTTCACCTCAGCCTCTCATACTGCTGCAAGACTCACACTCACATCCTGTAAGATTTAGGTTTGGGAGTCACAGATACCCAAAGAAGTGGGGTTCAGCTCATTGTGTGATTTTTAAAGCAGTTTATTAAAAAGCAACAGCTTAAATATAATGTATAGGTTAAAAGACAGAAAAAGCATCTAATCGTAAGAGGTGAGAATGGTTTACCGATCCTGGAGAGTGAATGGATGGATGAAGCTGATTTCTGCAGCTGAAGATGGTGGTGTCTTGTTTGTTCTGTCTGCAGCCTTCTTCTCTTTGTTCTTTGTCTTCTTGAACTGATTGAGGTGTCAGGAGGTACTTTCCTGGTCTTCTTCTGCCTGATGAGGACTGACCCTTTCCCCTCTGTTTGTATACTTTATTTCTAGGGGCTGGTGGTGTACTCAATGTCAATCGCTTGTTTTATTCCATTTGGCCAATGACCAGAGGACAGGTATCCAAGGTGTAACCTCCCCCTGTCCATCACTCTGGCTCGAGATCATTTTACAGCTTACTCATCCAATTTATTAACTCCTGCCAGGCACGTGTATAGATAAGAGGGTACAAGGTACCACAAGACTCCAGCTTAGGAATATCTATAGTGTCTAGTGTCTTCTATATGACGCCCTCGGGAACGTCATATTCCTTGGTGTTATCTTTGTTTATACCAAACATGTCCTTGGCTGGTAAAATCTGTTCCTCTGTCCCTTCCGGGGAGAGATAAAAAACCCAGCTTTCTGCCAGGGAATCATAATACAATGTCTACTAATTCTATAATAATTATATAATATTCTTAAAGATGCCATTTCCTACAACCACCCCCATTGACAAGAAAATATCCTTATTGACTTCTCATAACTGATTTTTAGCTAACCTAGTTATTCCTAAACTACAAGCTTGTTTCCCTAATTTCTTGATTACATATCATAGATTCTTTTTATTCATTCGGGGGATGTGGACGACCCTGGCTAGGCCAACATTTATTGCCCATCCCTAATTGCCCTTGAGAAGGTGGTGGTGAGCTGCCTTCTTGAACCGCTGCAGAGTGAATGGATGGATGAAGCTGATTTCTGCAGCTGAAGATGGTGATCTCTTTTCTGTTCTGTCCGCAGCCTTCTTCTCTTTGTTCTTTGTCTTCTTGAGCTGATTGAGGTGTCAGGAGGTACTTTCCTGGTCTTTTTCTTGGTGTAGGTACACCAACAGTGCTGTTAGGAAGGGAGTTCCAGGATTTTGACCCAGCGACAGTGAAGGAATGGCAATATACTTCCAAGTCAGGGTGATGTGTGGCTTGGAGCGGAACTTGCAGGTGGTGGTGTTTCCATGCATCTGCTGCCCTTGTCCTTCTAGGTGGTAGAGATCGTGGGTTTGGAAGGTGCTGTCTAAGGAGCCTTGGTGTGTTGCTGCAGTGCATTTTGTAAATGCTGCCACTGTGGGTTGGTGGTGGAGGAAGTGAATGTTTGTGGATGGGGTGCCAATCAAGTGGGCTGCTTTGTCCTGGATGATGTTGAGCTTCTTGAGTGTTGATGGAGCTGCACCCATCCAGGCAAGTGGAGAGTATTCCATCACACTCCTGACTTGTGCCTTGTAGATGGTGGACAGGCTTTGGGGAGACAGGAGGTGTGTTACTTGCCGCAGAATTCCCAGCCTCTGACCTGCTCTTGTAGTCACAGTATTTTGTGGCTGGTCCAGTTCAGTTTCTGACAATGGTAACTCCCAGGATTATGGTAATGCTATTGAATATCAAGGGGAGATGGTTAGATTCGGTCTGATTTAAGATGGTCATTGCCTGGCACTTGTGTG
This sequence comes from Heterodontus francisci, assembly GCF_036365525.1. NCBI lineage: Eukaryota > Metazoa > Chordata > Chondrichthyes > Heterodontiformes > Heterodontidae > Heterodontus > Heterodontus francisci. The sequence continues at coordinate 54,523,414 of NC_090390.1, forward strand.
GTGTGAATATTTATTACTTGCCACTTATCAGCCCAAGCCTGGATGTTATCCAGGTCTTGTTGCAGATGGACATGGGCTATCTGAGGAGTTGCGAATGGTGCTGAATATTGTGCAGTTATCAGCGAACATCGCCACTTCTGACCTTATGATGGGGACAAGTCATTGATGAAGCAGATGAAGATGGTTGGACCTAGGACACTACCCTGAGGAACTCCTGCAGTGATGTCCTGGGACTGAGATGATTGACCTCCAACAACCACAACCATCTTCCATTGCGCTAGGTATGACTCCAACCAGTGGAGAGTTTTCCCCCTGGTTCCCATTGACTCCAGTTTTGCCAGCGCTCCTTGATGCCATACTCGGTCAAATGCTGTCTTGATGTCAAGGGCAGTGACTCTCACCTCACCTCTTGAGTTCAGCTCTTTTGTCCATGTTTGAACCAAGGCCGTAATGAGGTCAGGAGCTGAGTGGCCCTGGCGGAACCCAAACTAAGTGCCACTGAGCAGGTTATTGCTAAGCAAGTGCCGCATGATAGCACTGTCGACGACCCCTTCCATCACATTGCTGATTTTCGTGAGTAAACTGATAGGGCGGTAATTGGCTGGGTTGGACTTGTCCTGCTTTTTGTCCACAGGACATACCTGGGCAATTTTCCACTTTGTCAAGTAGATGTCAATGTTGTAGCTGTAGTGGAACAGCGTGGCTAGGGGCACAGCTAGTTCTGGAGCACAACTCTTCAGTACTATTGCTAGAATGTTTTCAGGGCCCATAGCCTTTGCGATGTCCAGTGCCTTCAGCCATTTCTTGATATCATGTGGCGTGAATCGGATTGGCTGAAGACTGGTATCTGTGATGTTGGGGACCTCAGGATGATGCCGAGATGGATCATCCACTTGGCACTTCTGGCTGAAGATGGATGCAAATGCTTTAGCCTTGTCTTTTGCACTGTTGTGCTGGGCTCCCCCATCGTAAAGGATGGGGATGTTTGTGGAACCTCCTCGTCGTGTCAGTTGTTTAATTGTCCACCACCACTCATGACTGGAGGTGGCAGGATTGCAGAGCTTAGATCTGATCCATTGGTTGTGGGATCACTTAGCCCTGTCTATTGCATGCTGTTTCTGCTATTTGTCCTGTGTTGTAGCTTCACCAGGCTGACACCTCATTTTGAGGCATGCCTGGTTGCTGCTCCTGGCATACCCTCCTGCACTCTTCATTAAGACGGGGTTGGTCACCCGGCTTGATGGTATTGGTAGAGTGGGGATATGCTGGGCCAAGAGGTTACACATTGTGGCTGAATACAATTCTGCTGCTGTTGATGGCCCACAGAGCCACTAGATCTGTTCGAAATCTATCCCATTTAGTGCAGCGGTAGTACCAAACAACACGATAGTGGGTGCCCTCAGTGTGAAGATAGGACTGCATCTTCACAAGGACTGTGTGGTGGTTACTCCTACCAATCCTGTCATGGACAAATGCATCTGCGACAGGTTGTTTGGTGAGGATGAGGTCAAATAGGTTTTTCCCTCTTGTTGGTTCACTCACCACTTGCCGCATACCCAGCTATGTCCTTTAGGACTTGGCCACTCGGTCAGTAGTGGTGCTACCGAGCCACGCTTGGTGATGGACATTGAAGTTCCCACCCGGACTACTTTCTGTGCCCTTGCCACCCTCAGTGTTTCTTTCAACTTGCGTTCAACATGGAGAAGCACTGATTCATCAGCTGAGGGGGGGGGGGTGGTGTTACAGTAGGTGGTAATCAGCAGGAGGTTTCCTTGCCCATGTTTGACCTGATGCCATGAGCCTTCATGGGGTCTGGAGTCAATGTTGAGGACTCCCAGGGCAACTCCCTCCCAACTGTATGCCACTGTACCTTCACCTCTGCTGGGTCTGTCCTGCTGGTGGGACAGGACATACCCAGGCATGGTGAAGATGGTATCTGAGACACATGATTCCCTGAGAATGATTATGCCGGCTGTTGCTTAACTAGTCTGTGGGACAGCTCTCCCAACTTTGGCACAAGCCCTTAGATATCAGTAAGGAGGACTTTGCAGGGTCGACAGGACTGGGTTTGCCATTGTCATTTCCGGTGCCTAGGTTGATGCCAGGTGGTCTGTCCAGTTTCAATCCTTCTCTTAGGCTTTGTAGCAGTTTGATACAACTGAATCATTCACATTGCTGACTGCAGCAATCGCAAGTAGGCCAGATCAGGTAAGGATGGCAGATCTCCTTCCCTAAAGGGCATTAGAGAGCCAGATGGATTTTTAGAACAATCAACAATGGTTTCATGATTGCCACTAGACTAGCATTTTAATTTCAGATTTATTAATTGAATTCAAATTCCACCATCTGCCGTGGTGAGATTCGAACCAATGACCCCAGAGCATTTGCCTGGGGCTCTGGGTTACTAGTCTGATGACATCACCACTACACCAGCACCTCCCCAGTAGCATACTAAAGCTATTAAAATTACCAATACCAACCCCTGGGCGATTACCAAGAATGGAGACAGCATCCTCAATCAGGGAATTTGACTAACGTTATAGACTAACTCATACCAGGCCGCTCTCCTAATTTCTGAATGTTCTGTTCTATTTCTTCAGTCTGCTGGATCATTTTAACTAGATGTTTTTCTGATGTGCTGGTTCTATCTAGGATCACTTTAAGGTTCAAGGATAGTGGAGGAATTGGGTGGCCAAATTGGGATACATCCTTAAGGGCCTCGTTTTGTTGACTCTCAATTCTGTGACGTTATGTATGGGTATTGAGAGCAGGAGATGACTTCCTATCATAGCTGTTTCAGTGAGAGTTTGAAACAGAATGTGGACTTTAAAATGCGACATAACCTATCCCCATATTTCATTTTTCCAGTATTGATAACACAGTAGGTGCCCATCTGAAGGTATATATACTTGGCGCTATTTTCTCCCCACATCTGGACACTTCTGTCACAGGTGGGTGATTCTGAATCCAGGCTGAAGCCACAGTCTAACAAACTTGATTGAACTTTGCGAGGCAGTGACTAGATGTGTAGATGAGGGTAAAGCAGTTGATGTAGTCTACATGGACTTCAGTAAGGCATTTGATAAGGTCCCACATGGGAGATTGGTTAAGAAAGTAAGAACCCATGGGATCCAGGGCAATTTGGTAAATTGGATCCAAAATTGGCTTAGTGTCAGGAGGTAGAGGGTGATGATCGAGGGTTGTTTTTGTGAGTGGAAGCCTGTGACAAGTGATGTACCGCAGGGATCGGTGTTGGGGCACGATGGGCTGAAGGACCTGTTTCTGTGCTGTATAACTATGAGTCTATGACTCTATGAGGCTGGCCTTCCTGGATTCCTAACATCACAGCGGCACAAATAAGCTCCTCCTTTGTCAGAGCAAACATTCAGTGTTTGGGCTATCCCAGGTCTGATTGTGGCTAGTTAAGAGTGGGGGAGGGGCTACATATGATGCATGGACACCCTGGTCTATGGTCCCTATGGACTCTACCTTGAACACATCCTATTTGTCATCTGCCCGGATGTGAGGTAACGATAGGAACACCGGTATCATATTTCCCTGGCCCTGGTTCCCCTTCACTAAGTAGAATAACCTATGCTGTCTGACTCTTTCATGTCATTATAACCCATGAACCATTCGCTGATCATGCCATCGTTTATGAAGGATGGGATCTGGTTGTTCTCTATGTCATTAAGACTAGCCATGCTTTGATCAATCATGCAACTCCCATAGATGGAGCAGGCGATGGCCTTGGATATATTCTTTTTAACAATCTCATTGACTGTCTTCTGATTCTGTTGGAATACCTTCTCCTCATCTCTGACTGTCAGCAGCCGTTGGGACAGTTCCTGGATTACATCCCATTCCTCTTTATTTGTTCCAGATAAAATGCCTTTTAGCTGTTCCCTCATTGTATTCCCACATACGGCACAGTGGCGCAGCGGTTAGCAGCGCAGCCTCACAGCTCCAGTGACCTGGGTTTAATTCTGGGTACTGCCTGTGCGGAGTTTGCAAGTTCTCCCTGTGACTGTGTGGGTTTTCGCCGGGTGCTCTGGTTTCCTCTCACCACTAAAGACTTGCAGGTGATAGGTAAATTGGCCATTGTAAATTGTCCCGCGTGTAGGTAGGTGGTAGGGAATATGGGATTACTGTAGGGTTAGTATAAATAGGTGGTTCTTGGTCGGCACAGACTCAAAGGGTCTGTTTCAGTGCTGTATCTATAAATAAATAAATAAAATACTCTATTTTAAGCCAGTTCCAGGTGGCAGAACCTGCTGATGCTCCTATCCCAATCCTCTCTTTTTCTTCTCCCTCCTTTTGTCATATCCACTTCACCTGGCCTCTCCTTCTCGTCCTATGATCCCCAATTATCCTTCACATCTTCACATGCCTTATCCTTACAAATGAACCACTAGCCTCATGTACTGCTCAATTCACCAATCACCTCCCAACAAGTTTTATCAAGCATAACTCAAACTTAACACTCATAGCGTCACCTCACCCTTTCGCACTTAGCACTACTGCCAGACTCACACTCACATCCCACAGCTTGCACATGCTGCCAGATATTCAACTTTGGCAGGCCCATCACCCAAACACATTACACCACACTCACTGACACACTTGCCTCTCTCTTGCAGGACAATGGGGCCCATAATTTGAGGCAGCAGCACCTAACTGGTGGGGTAGAAGCATAGCTGCAAGTCCTCATTCCAATGAAGGGAATGGTGTTGGCAATCATTGGTGTGGCCACAACAGAGACCTTGGCCAGCGGTGGGGCTGAAACCATAGAGGAATGCAATATGTTCCTATCGAATCCACCTCCTCACATCCCATTTTCCCCTCATCCTACAATCTTTTCCGATTTTACACATTGCAGGTGGTGTAAGCATGCACCTCGTGCTTTCCCCCACTTCCCTCACCCCAACACCGCTCTCGGGTTTTTATCCATTCAGTTACCCGAGAACTACCACCTGGTCAACAACTGGTGCGGGAGCCTGAAGTGCAGAAGGAGTAAAAGACTGATGAAGAAGAAACAACATCACGCTTGCAGCCACCAGCTCAAATACTGAACTGCACAAACTTTAGAGGATAGCATTGAGGCAGGATCTGCACATGGTGAGTTAGCAGGCATGAGTGACCTGCAGCCAGGTCAGGGGGCAAAGATAATGTGGATGCCAGCTCCGCAGAGGGCAAGGTCACATACGAATTCTGCTGCAGAGGACTCAGATAAGGATTTTGATGAGCCTGACATAAAGAGCAGCTGCAACCTCTCTCAAGCAGCAATGGGCTGCGAGCTGTCAGATGTTACATGTATATAAAAGCAAAATACTGCGGATGACTGTATCGGTGCCGTTTCCTGCTCCCGCCCCGAACTAGAAAACTTTATCAACTTTGCTTCCAATTTCCACCCTTCTCTCACCTTTACATGGTCCATCTCTGACACTTCCCTTCCCTTCCTCGACTTCTCTGTCTCCATCTCTGGGGATAGGTTGTCTACCAATATCCATTATAAGCCCACTGACTCCCACAGCTACCTCGACTACACTTCTTCACACCCTACCTCCTGTAAGGACTCCATTCCATTCTCCCAGTTTCTCCGTCTCCGACGCATCTGCTCTGATGATGCTACCTTCCATGACGGTGCTTCTGATATGACCTTTTTCCTCAACCGAGGATTTCCCCGCACTGTGGTTGACAGGGCCCTCAACCGTGTCCGACCCATTCCCCGCACCTCTACCCTCACCCCTTCCCCTCCCTCCCAGAACCGTGACAGGGTTCCCCTTGTCCTCACTTTTCATCCCACCAGCCTCCATATCCAAAGGATCATCCTCCGCCATTTTCGCCACCTCCAGCGTGATGCCACTACCAGTCGCATCTTCCCCTCCCTTCCCCTGTCAGCATTCCGAAGGGATCGTTCCCTCCGCGACACCCTGGTCCACTCCTCCATTACCCCCACCACCTCGTCCCCGTCCCAGGGCACCTTCCCTTGCAATCGCAGGAGGTGTAATACCTGCCCATTTACCTCCTCTCTCCTCACTATCCCAGGCCCCAAACACTCCTTTCAGGTGAAGCAGCGATTTACTTGTACTTCTTTCAATGTAGTATACTGTATTCGCTGCTCACAGTGTGGTCTCCTCTACATTGGGGAGACCAAGCGCAGACTGGGTGACCGCTTTGCGGAACATCTCCGCTCAGTCCGCAAGCAGGACCCTGAGCTTCCGGTTGCTTGCCATTTCAACACTCCCCCCTGCTCTCATGCTCACATCTCTGTCCTGGGATTGCTGCAGTGTTCCAGTGAACATCAACGCAAGCTCGAGGAACAGCATCTCATCTACCGATTAGGCACACTACAGCCTGCCGGACTGAACATTGAGTTCAATAATTTCAGAGCATGACAGCCCCCCACTTTACTTTCATTTTTAGTCATTTTTAGTTATTTTTTCTTCCTTTTTTTTTTGCATTCCTTTTTACATTTTTTACAATCTTTTTTTGCATTTATTTCATTTCATCTTAGTTTGTTCAGTTTGCTTACCCAATGTTTTTTTCAGGTTGTTTTTCTTCAGGTTTGCACTTGCTGATGTTCAATATTCAGTATATTCACACCTAATCTGTACTAATGCTTTGTCTTTCAACACACCATTAACATATTGTTTGCCTTTGCTCCGTGACCTTTTGGTCAGCTATGTGGCCTGGTCCAATCGGCACCTTCTCCTTTGTTATCTCTTGCCCAACCCCCACCTCACTTGTTTACAATCTGTGACTTTTCTAATATTTGTCAGTTCCGAAGAAGGGTCACTGACCCGAAATGTTAACTCTGCTTCTCTTTCCACAGATGCTGCCAGACCTGCTGAGTGAATCCAGATGTTACATGTGTTGCCTGCTGCAGCCTGGAAGGATCCCGGCACCAAGAAATTCAGGGCCTCGGTCACCTTCACAGCCACTGGCAGCACGATCTTTGCCCTGCTATAAGACTGCAGGTCTGCTTGCAAAAGGTGGCAGTGTTCTGTGAGCTCTTCCTTCATAAAGTGCAGAAGATGCACTTACTACTCCTGGCTTAGTTGGAGGTAAGAGCAATGCTCCTGGAAGACACTAGGTGGATAGGGTTGCCTGCTGAGAGCCCTTCTCCCCATCCTGCTCTTCCCTCTGTGAGCATTTTATTCTCTTCTTTTCTGCCTCTGCTCCATCTCCCTCTCATGCTGCAGCCCAAGGAGAATTGCAAGAATAGGACCCATGACTGGGAGCAAATGGACTGATCAGACCCCTTGCAGTTGTGACTAAGGCCTTCCCCACATGCAGCAACGCTCCCTGTTGACTTCACCAACTGTCAGCACTTCCAAAAACTCAAACAGAACCAGTAGGGGTAAATCAGCAACTCATCTGCAAGTAGTTGATGATCCTGTTAGTGCTGGAGGACAGGGTTCTAGCTGCTGCTGAGTGCGTGTTCAGCTATGCGTGTTTAAAAGCCTGAGTAGTGAGGTTGAAACTGGCAGCGCTGGCGTCAGATCAGTATTACATTCTGTCTAACATCATGATCTGCCTACTCTGCATACTTCTGGCTCACAGGCATAACGCCCATATTAACGCCCTGACCAAGATGGCATCCTGTGAGCCCCGTACAGAATGTATGCATGTAGGGAGGTGGACGCCATTTTAGTTCCAAAACGGCATTGATTGCAGCGAAATTATGGATGCTACAGAGCTAATTATCACAGTCTCATTCTGATATAATTATAGAGTGAATCAGAGGGACAATTCCTGTGCATGATCTAATGGACAATGCAAAAGTGGCATTGCTGGAGTCCTGGGAGTAGTTGCTTGTTGGCCCTTTGAACTGCTGCAAGTTTACAGTCTGGGGAGAAAAAGAAATCCATGAAAAACTGAAGGGGGTTGACTTATCTTACTGTTGATGGGAATGTGGATGATGGTTTTCTTATGGGCTAGGGTTAGCTGCGCTCTGTTTGCATGCACTTATTACGAAAAGTACTTTGCAGCTCCATGCAGTATAATTCCCTTCCAGTGGTCTAATGTGCTCATGTGCAATGCTGAGTTTACCTTAACAACCCCTCTTATTCAATAAACATATATCAAAATGATAATGATGTCAAACTCAAAAAATGATAATTCTAGACTTAAACAAATGCTAATAAGGTTGCCTGCTTGCAAAATATTATGCTTATTGTGTTAACAAGATGATATTTGAGCATATTCATCCAAGGAAACATAAATGAGCTGATCTTAGAAAAGGAAATAACCCAGTTTTAAGAAAGCTTCTACCACATATTACATATGTTGAATGTTGTGTATTATGGATCACAAACCCACAACTTCCCTCTGTGTTACCAAAGACGCTTTACATGTTTTAAATAGAATAGCAGAAATTGCCTTCTTGAACTCTAACTAACAAGGTTGTATGATCTAGTTTTGAGAACATGGTAGTTTCAGTTTTAATAATATTAAAGAATATATGACTCACTGTTAACTTCATGAAGTGCAATACCTAAATAATTTAGAGTTCTATAGTTTACAAGTATCTTTGGAACTGTTATTTGTACAGGAGTGCTATTTGCACGTAGCAACCTCCCTTTATGACTACATGCTGTAATGTTGAGAGCTGGGATGTTGTTCGCCATCATAGTAAGGTCCTTATTATGGTTAGGTCATCAGTGTGCACTTGAGAATGAGCCTGTTGGGGTGCAGGTTTTCAACTATCTGTTTCTCACTGGAAAAACAGGTGACTGGCAGAAGAAAATCTGGTATACTCATTGGGCACTCATTGTCTGCTTAATTCAGTTTTCAGCCAGCCCTTTAAATGGGTGGCAGGTACTTTTGCTCAAAACAGGTGGCAGCTGTTTAAACATGCAAGACTGCAGTTGTAGTTTCCTATTTGCAATTTTAATGTACAAATGGGTGGTGCATGCAATTTCTCATGCTCCTCCTGGCCCCACAAAAATGTTCCCCTTCTTTCCCCACCCAGGCTACCTCCTCATCTGCATCTGCCAGTTGGCTCTGGTCATAAACTGAATCACTTTCTGTCATCTGAGACTGTCGAACTGCAGTGGAGTGTGTGTTTGGTGCCCACAGCTCACTGGCAAAAATTCAAATTAGACCCAAAAGTTTAAATCTATGTTCTGGCTCTTGGTTGTGGCTTTAAGGAGGCACAGAGGAACATAGGAGCAGGAGTAGGCCATTCAGCCCCTCAAGTCTGCTCCGCCATTCAATTAGATCACGGCTGATCATCTACCTCATTGCCACTTTCCCGCACTATTCCCATATCCCTTGATGTCATTAGTATTCAGATATCTATCAATTTCTGTCTTGAACATGTTCCATGATTGAACTTCCACAGCCCTCTGGGGTAGAGAATTCCAAAAATTCACCATCTTCTGACTGAAGAAATTCCTCCTCATCTCAGTCTTAAATGGCCTGCCTCTTATTCTGAGACTGTGTTCCCTGGTTCTAGACTCACCAGCCGGGGAAACATCTTATCCACATCTATCCTGTAAGAATTTTATACGTTTCAATGAGATCACCTCTCATTCTTTGAAACTCTATACAATATAGGCCCTGTTTCCTCAATCTCTCCTCATATGACAATCCCGCCATCCCAGGGATTAGTCTGGTGATCCTCTGTTGCACTTCCTCTATGGCAAGTATATCCTTCCTTGGGTAAGGAGACCAAAACTGTACACAATACTCCAGTTGCGGTCTCACCAATGCTCTATACAATTGCAGCATGACATTTTTACTCCTGTACTCAAATCCCCTTGCGATGAAGGCCAACATACCATTTGCCTTTCTAATTGCTTGCTGCACCTGTGTGCTAGCTTTTAGTGACTCAGTAACAAGGACACCCTTTGGACACTAACACTTCCAACCTGTCACAGTTAAGAAATACTCTGTCTTTCTGTTTTTTCTACCAAAGTGGATAACTTCACACTTATTTCATTATATTCCAAGTGCCATGTTCTTGACCATTCCTTTTTAAAAAATTCATTCATGGGATGTGGGCGTCACTGGCTATTCCAGCATTTATTGCCTATCCCTAATTGCCCTTCAGAAGGTGGTGGTGAGTTGCCTTCTTGAACCACTGCAGTCCATTTGGGGCAGGTACACCCACAGTGCTGTTAGGAAGGGAGTTCCAGGATTTTGACCCAGTGACAGTGAAGGAACGGAGATATAGTTCCAAGTCAGGATGGTGTGTGACTTGGAGGGGAACTTGCAGGTGGTGGTGTTCCCATGTATTTGCTGCCCTTGTCCTTCCAGTTGGTAGAGGTCGCGAGTTTGGAAGGTGCTGTGTAAGGAGCCTTGGTGCATTGCTGCAGTGCATCTTGTAGATGGTACACACTGCTGCCACTGTGCGTCGGTGGTGGAGGGAGTGAATGTTTGTGGATGGGGTGCCAATCAAGTGGGCTTCTTTGTCCTGGATGGTGTTGAGCTTCTTGAGTGTTGTTGGAGCTGCACCTATCCAGGCAAGTGGAGAGTATTCCATTACACTCCTGACTTGTGCCTTGTAGATGGTGGACAGGCTTTGGGGAGTCAGGAGGTGAGTTACTCGCCACAGGATTCCTAGCCTCTGACCTGCTCTTGTAGTCATGGTATTTATATGGCTACTCCAGTTCAGTTTCTGGTCATTGGTAGCCCCTAGGATGTTGACAGTGGAGGATTCAGCGATGGCAATGCCATTGAATGTCAAGGGGAGATGGTTAGATTCTCTCTTGTTGGAGATGGTCATTGCCTGGCACTTGTGTGGCGCGAATGTTATTTGCCACTTATCAGCCCAAGCCTGGATATTGTCCAGGTCTTGCTGCATTTCTACACAGACTGCTTCAGTATCTGAGGAGTCGTGAATGGTGCTGAACATTGTACAATCATCAGTGAACATCCCCACTTCTGACCTTATGATTGAAGGAAGGTCATTGATGAAGCAGCTGAAGATGGTTGGGCCTAGGACACTACCCTGAGGAACTCCTGCAGTAATGTCCTGGAGCTGAGATGATTGACCTCCAACAACCACAACCATCTTCCTTTGCGCTATGTATGACTCCAGCCAGCGGAGGGTTTCCCCCCTGATTCCCATTGACCTCAGTTTTGCTAGGGCTCCTTGATGCCATACTTGGTCAAATGCTGCCTTGATGTCAAGGGCAGTGACTCTCACCTCACCTCTTAAGTTCAGCTCTTTTGTCCATGTTTGAACCAAGGCTGTAATGAGGTCAGGAGCTGAGTGGCCCTGGCGGAACCCAAACTGAGCACCACTAAGCAAGTGCTACATGACAGCACTGTTAACGACCCCTTCCATCACTTTACTGATGATCGAGAGTAGGCTGATTGCCACTAGACTTGCATTTTAATTTCAAATTTATTAATTGAATTCTAATTCCACCATCTGCCGTGGGAGTTTATTGCTGATGTCCATGAGACTGATAGGGCAGTAATTGGCCGGGTTGGACTTGTCCTGCTTTTTGTGTACAGAACATACCTGGGCAATTTTCCACATTGCAGGGTAGATGCCAGTGTTGTAGCTGTACTGGAACAGCTTACCTTGGGGCCTGGCACGTTCTGGAGCACAGGTCTTCAGTACTATTGCTGGAATATTGTCAGGGCCCAAAGCCTTTGCAGTATCCAGTGCCTTCAGTCATTTCTTGATATCACGCGGAGTGAATCGAATTGGCTGAAGTCTGGCATCTGTGATGCTGGGGACTTCAGGAGGAGGCAGAGATGGATTATCAACTCGGCACTTCTGGCTGAAGATTGTTGCAAATGCTTCAGCCTTATCTTTCACACTGATGTGCTGGGCTCCCCCATCATTGAGGATGGGGATATTTGTGGAGCCACCTCCTCCAGTTAGTTGTTTAATTGTCCACCACCATTCACGGCTAGATGTGGCAGGACTGCAGAGCTTAGATCTATTCCGTTGGTTATGGGATCACTTAGCTCTGTCTATCGCATGCTGCTTACGCAGTTTGGCATACAGATAGTCCTGTGTTGTAGCTTCAGCAGGTTGACACCTCATTTTGAGGTATGCCCTCCTGCACTCTTCATTGAACAAGGGTTGGTCTCCTGGCTTGATGGTAATGGTAGAGTGGGGGATATGCCGGGCCATGAGGTTAGAGATTGTGGTTGAGTACAGTTCTGCTGCTGCTGATGGCCCACAGCGCCTCATGGATGCCCAGTTTTGCATTGCTAGATCTGTTCGAAATCTATCCCATTTAGCATGGTGGTGGTGCCACACAACATGATGGATGGTATCCTCATTGTGAAGACGGGACTTCGTCTCCACGAGGACTGTGCGGTGGTCACTCTTACCAATACTGTCATGGACAGATGCATCTGTGGCAGGTAGATTGGTTAGAACAAGGTCAAGTATGTTTTCCCCTCTTGTTGGTTCCCTCACTACCTGTCGCAGACCCAGTCTAGTAGATATGTCCTTTAGGACTCTGCCAGCTCGGTCAGTAGTGGTGCTACCAAGCCACTCTTGGTGATGGGCATTGAAGTCCCCCACCCAGAGTACATTCTGTGCCCTCGCCACCCTCAATGCTTCCTCCAAGTGCTGTTCAACATGGAGCAGTACTGACTCATCAGCTGAGGGAGGGCGGTAGGTGGTAATCAGCAGGATTGTCCATGTTTGCTCTGATGCCATGAGACTTCATGGGGTCCAGAGTCGATGTTGAGAACTCCCAGGGCAACTCCCTCCCTACTGTATACCACTGTCCCACCACCTCTGCTGGGTCTGTCCTGCTGGTGGGCCAGAACATACCCGGGGATGGTGATGGCAGTGTCTGGGACATTGTCTGTAAGGTATCATTCCGTGAGTATGACTATGTCAGGCTGTTGCTTGACTAGTCTGTGGGACAGCTCTCCCAACTTTGGCACAAGCCCCCAGATGTTAGTAAAGAGGACTTTGCAGGGTTGACAGGGCTAGGTTTGCCGTTGTCGTTTCTGGTGCCTAGGTCGATGCCGGGTGGTCCGTCCGGTTTCATTCCTTTTTATTGACTTCCTAGCAGTTAGGTACAATTGAGTGGCTTGCTAGACCATTTCAGAGGGCATGTAAGAGTCACATTTAGGCCAGACCAGGTAAGGACAGCAGATTTCCTTCCCTAAAGGACATTAGTGAACCCAGATGGGTTTTTACAACAATCAACAATGGTTTCATGGCCATTATTAGACCAGTATTTTTTAATTACAGATTTATTAATTGAATTCAAATTCCACCTTCTGTTGTGGTGGGATTTGAACCCATGTCCCCAGAGCAATACCCTGGGTCTTTGGGTTACTAGTCCAGTGACAATACCACTTCGTCACCGCCTCCCCCTTGGATCTTGTCCAAGTCCCCTTGAAGCCTCCTTGCATCTTCCTCACAACTTACATTCTCACCTAGTTTTGGGGCATCATCAAATTTGGAAATGTTACATTTGGTGCCCACATCCAAACCATTTACATAGATTTTGAATAGCTGTGGCCCCAGCACTGATCCTTGTGGTACCCCATTAGTAACAGCCTGCCATCCTGACAATAACCCATTTATTCCTACTCTCCGTTTTCTGTCTGTTAACCAATTTTCAATCCATACCAGTATATTACCCCAATCCCATGTGCTCTAATTTTGTTTGCTAACCTCCTGTATGGGACCTTATCAAAACCCTTCTGAAAATCCAAATACACCACATCCACTTGTTCTTCTTTATCTATGCTACATGTAACATCCTCAAAAAACTCCAACAGGCTTGTCAAACATGATTTCCCTTCCATAAATCCATGTTGACTCTGCCCAATCATATCATTATTTTCTAAGTGTTTAGTTATCACATCCAGAGCACCAAGGCTGCTCTGCCAACTTAGCATGTATCTTGGGTTGAATTTGAAAATTCCCCTCCAGGTACTTCACCAAGAAGGGACAGAAAATTGCGGGGTGAATCACTTTGGGTCAATTTCACTGCCATTAGAATAGTAAATAAAGAAATGCCATAGGAATGTATTAAATGCTTGTCTGCTATTAATGTAAATATTAATTTCGAGGTTTATATCTACAGTAGTGCAGCAAATTTAATTAGTTCATCATAGTATACAGAGGAACTGATTTCTTCAATGAATCTTCTCAGTGGCAAAGAAAGTGAGTTTTGAATGTGTCTGACAAACTATAACGACTTCTGCACCTACTTGGAGGACATGATTAGACATTCAAAAAATAGCTGTGGTTTCCCTCCGGATGCCATAACTGATGCTATAGAGATCTTTGGCTCCAGTGTTTAGCACTTAGTTCTGTCTGGGCTTACTATGCTGTGGAATTGTCTGGATAATATTATCCTGATGCTGGGATCAATAACCTCCAAAATGTAGAGGTAGTACGTCCTTTAACTCGCAAACTATCAATCAAAGGGATGGCCTGTCCAGGTGATGTTTTAGCTGTTACATAGAATGGGTGAGCTTATAGATGCATTTTATAACTTATTACCTCAATTGAGGATTTTAAATGTATTTTTATGTTATTAGTTTTATTTTTAACTTATATAGTGAAGCTAACATTCCTGTGAAGGGGGAGAGAATAATAGTTTCACTGCTGCTTGATGAAATCTGCGTGGGCGGTTACCTCAGCACATTCCCAGGTAGGTGTATCCAAGTTAATACACACAGCTGTATGAATAAGAAAAATTGGCTTTTGCAACCTGTGTAGCACCCAATCTTTCGTCTAGCTTTTCACCCCCATTTAATAAAACAGAAGAAGAACTTCGACTTAAATTTCTATTTGCAGAACAATGATAAAAGTTGCAGGCAGTAATCTAGTGCAAAACCATCCAAAAATAAACAAAATGCGATATACTCCAAAGATTGAAAAATGTGTCTGTTACAAATGCAATGTTCAGAAATAGTCAGATGACTATATGACAAATAGGAAGGGTGCGGTAACAATGTTGGGGCTGTATTACAGGCCTCCCAACAGCGAGCGTGAGATAGAGGTACAAATATGTAAACAGATTATGGAAAGATGTAGGAGCAACACGGTGGTGGTGATAGGAGATTTTAATTTTCCCAACATTGACTGGGATTCGCTGAGTGTTAGAGGTCCAGATGGAGCAGAATTTGTAAGGAGCATCCAGGAAGGTTTTCTAGAGCAGTATGTAAATAGTCCAACTCGGGAAGGGGCCATACTGGACCTGGTGTTGGGGAATGAGCCCGGCCAGGTTGTTGAAGTTTCAGTAGGGGACTACTTTGGGAATAGTGATCACAATTCCGTAAGCTTTAAAATACTCATGGACAAAGACGAGAGTGGTCCGAAAGGAAGAGTGCTAAATTGGGGGAAGGCCAACTATACCAAAATTCGGCAGGAGCTGGGAAATGTAGATTGGGAGCAGCTGTTTGAAGGTAAATCCACATGTGATATGTGGGAGACTTTTAAAGAGAGGTTGATTAGCGTTCAGGAGAGACATGTTCCTGTGAAAATGAGGGATAGAAATGGCAAGATTAGGGAACCATGGATGACAGGTGAAATTGTGAGACTAGCTAAGAGGAAAAAGGAAGCATACATAAGGTGTAGGCGGCTGATGAAAGACGAAGCTTTGAAAGAATATCGGGAATGTAGGACCAATCTGAAACGAGGAATTAAGAGGGCTAAAAGGGGTCATGAAATATCTTTAGCAAACAGGGTTAAGGAAAATCCCAAAGCCTTTTATTCATATATAAGGAGAAAGAGGGTAACTAGAGAAAGGATTGGCCCACTAAAGGACAAAGGAGGAATGTTATGCTTGGACTCAGAGAAAATGGGTGAGATTCTAAACGAGTACTTTGCATCGGTATTCACCGAGGAGAGGGACATGACGGATGTTGAGGTTAGGAACAGATGTTTGATTACTCTAGGTCAAGTCGGCATAAGGAGGGAGGAAGTGTTGGGTATTCTAAAGGGCATTAAGGTGGACAAGTCCCCAGGTCCGGATGGGATCTATCCCAGGTTACTGAGGGAAGCGAGAGAGGAAATAGCTGTGGCCTTAACAGATATCTTTGCAGCATCCTTAAACATGGGTGAGGTCCCGGAGGACTGGAGAATTGCTAATGTTGTCCCCTTGTTTAAGAAGGGTAGCAGGGATAATCCAGGAAATTATAGACCGGTGAGCCTGACGTCAGTGGTAGGGAAGCTGCTGGAGAAGATACTGAGGGATAGGATCTATTCCCATTTGGAAGAAAATGGGCTCATCAGTGATAGGCAACATGGTTTTGTGCAGGGAAGGTCATGTCTTACCAACTTAATAGAATTCTTTGAGGAAGTGACAAAGTTGATTGATGAGGGAAGGGCTGTCGATGTCATATACATGGACTTCAGTAAGGCGTTTGATAAGGTTCCCCATGGCAGGCTGATGGAGAAAGTGAAGGCGCTTGGGGTCCAAGGTGTACTAGCTAGATGGATAAAGAACTGGCTGGGCAACAGGAGACAGAGAGTAGCAGTAGAGGGGAGTTTCTCAAAATGGAGACGTGTGACCAGTGGTGTTCCACAGGGATCCGTGCTGGGACCACTGTTGTTTGTGATATACATTAATGATTTGGAGGAAAGTATAGGTGGACTGATTAGCAAGTTTGCAGACGACACTAAGATTGGTGGAGTAGCAGATAGTGAAGGGGACTGTCAGAGAATACAGCAGAATATAGATAGATTAGAGAGTTGGGCAGAGAAATGGCAGATGGAGTTCAATGAGGGCAAATGCGAGGTGATGCATTTTGGAAGATCCAATTCAAGAGTGAACTATACAGTAAATGGAAAAGTCCTGGGGAAAATTGATGTCCAGAGAGATTTGGGTGTTCAGGTCCACTGTTCCCTGAAGGTGGCAACGCAGTTAAATAGAGTGGTCAAGAAGGCATACGGCATGCTTTCCTTCATCGGACGGGGCATTGAGTACAAGAGTTGGCAGGTCATGTTACAGTTGTATAGGACTTTGGTTCGGCCACATTTGGAATACTGCGTACAGTTCTGGTCGCCACATTATCAAAAGGATGTGGATGCTTTGGAGAGGGTGCAGAGGAGGTTCACCAGGATGTTGCCTGGTATGGAGGGCGCTAGCTATGAAGAGAGGTTGAGTAGATTAGGATTATTTTCATTAGAAAGACGGAGGTTGAGGGGGGACCTGATTGAGGTGTACAAAATCATGAGAGGTATAGACAGGGTGGACAGCAAGAGGCTTTTTCCCAGAGTGGGGGTTTCAATTACTAGAGGACACGAGTTCAAAGTGAAAGGGGCAAAGTTTAGGGGGGATAGGCGTGGAAAGTTCTTTACGCAGAGGGTGGTGGGCACCTGGAACGCGTTGCCAGCGGAGGTGGTAGACGCGGGCACGATGGAGTCTTTTAAGATGTATCTAGACAGATACATGAATGGGCAGGAAGAAAAGAGATACAGAACCTTAGAAAATAGGCGACATGTTTAGAGAGAGGATCTGGATCGGCGCAGGCTTGGAGGGCCGAAGGGCCTGTTCCTGTGCTGTAATTATCTTTGTTCTTTGTTCTTTGACTCAGGAGCCTCCAAAATATGGAGTGAAATGAAGACAAAAAATGCAAAGTAATGTTATGAGTAGCTATCTAACAGTACAATGAAACATTTGTTACAAGATTGCTCCTATTTCTTTTGTAAAATATGTGTTAAGGGCTTATATTTGAATTATGGACACTGATTCATCTGGAATCTTGAAGAGATGGCTGAACTTTGTGCTGTTTAAAAAAAAAAAGTTACCAGAAGGTTTGGACTGAGGTTGACCTGCAGTTACTGGAAAGCACCTGTTTTCAAATAACCCAGTAGGGTTTGTTTTTGACTTGGAGAGATGTTTACAAAGAAGTGACAAGCCAAAATTTATGGTTGTCAGGAGGCTTGTTTCTGGAAAAAGTTTTAATTTCAATTTGAACTGTTAAAAAAGCCAGTTTGTTTATTGACCTGCTAGGAGAAGACAGCTCATCTCTTTCTCTTGAAAGGAAATCCTGCATCTTTGAAGAAATCTTGCATTGACTGTGTGGGAACTAAAACCTTGTTGCTGCCTTCCTGCTGTAAGACCTAATTTGGAGCTTCTGTAGCTGCATCTCATGGAAAGCCTATCCAAACTGATCTTCAACATCGCCTGGAAGGAACTGTTCTAGGGAGATCCTAGTGACAGCCACCTATTCGCATTTGGGACACCTAACCAATGCAAAGAACAACTTTCCATACCTTCTTTTCAGCCTAAGTATTTTTTTATTCCTTCTATTTTTTGTAAACAGCTGTAAACAAAAATCCCTTTTATTTTTTTCCCTGGTTAACTGATTTTGTGTGTGTGTGTGAGGTCTAGGACAAATAAGGGACTTTAATATTTCAATTTGTGTGTATGTTTAATTTATTATTGGTTAAAACTTGCTTTATAATAAGCTGATAATTTTGTTGTTTGTTAAAGAAACCTGGTTGGTGTGCTTTATTCTGGTGACTTGGTAAGTGGGAAGATTTAAATATATGTTGTGACCTGTGGAGAAGTGGGACTGAATTAACAGTGCACTTCTCCTGCCTCGGTCTCACCACATTGCAATTCAGTTTAAATTCCCAGCATTGTCCTTCCTTAACTGCTGTTCAAAGATTACCATAGTTTTATAGTGGCATAAATTAGTTCAGCATAAATGTTGCTTCGGGCATGTGAATTGAATTTTGTTTTGGTATTCCACTCAAAATCAGGGTTGGGGGTTGGGGGGGGGGGGTAAAGTGGAGTGATAAAGCCTACCACCCTAACCTCAATTTTCCTTCCTCTGCTCCTGCTGCTGTTCAGAGATATGTAGCTGCAGCAGGGAAGGTAAGAGCAGAGAGGGGAAGAGCAGAGAGAGGAGCTGCAGAAGGAACAAGGCAAAGAACTCAGATCTTTTTCGGATAATTCAGTGGGGGAGGAGAGGAGATGAGGCGGAGGAAGATGATGAGGGCAATGCACCCCCAACTGTTCACATTTCTTCCAGGGATGCCCTTATTAATGTAAGGTTCACTTAGTGGACTCATATCACAAGCACATGCAATGGTCACTCTTCCTGGGCCCCCAATGCCACTGACATAAAGCAGTCCTGCAAATAACCAACCATCCCTTGAACATCTCTCCACTGTTCCACATCAATTCATGTCTTCCCATTCTGCTTTCAGAAATGGAGCAAACATTAGCAGAAAAAAAGACAAGAACAACCCATGTTCAATCACTTCAAAGTCTGAGAACCATTAGTCTCACAATTATTCAATCTTCAACATTAAATTTAGGTGATTATATTACATCTCCCTTACGCGACTCTTAGCTGAGTATTTTGATGGCCAAAGTAATGACTTATGAAAAGCACCATGGGGTTGAAGTTCTCCCAATTGTTTGCCATAACATTGACGGAAGATTTGCAGAAATCCTGGAGAAACATTGTAAGTGTTGCTTACTTTGTTTCTCCAACGTTTCTGTGCATCATCTGCCATGGTTACACTGGATGTTCAAGAGAACCTCCACAGAAATTCAACCATTGTGCTTCATTTGCACTGTCAAAGGCATTTGTTCTTGTGCAAAATATGTTGTCTAATTTTATATGTATTTGCTGTATTTGGAATAACCTGCTATATAAACACTGTGGACTGAATTTTCAGGCCCTGCTGAGGCTGGGAATGGATGTGGAGGGGCCCAAAAATACCGGGAGTTTAACTGCCTGGAGGCGAGCATTCAGCAGCAGGCTGTGAGGGGCCAGAGCTCCAGGCAGGCCTACTGGCCCTCCCTGCCAGTCTGGGTGTGGATGTAGCCAAATGTTAGCCTGTAGAGGGACTTCCCCCCACCCCCTCCACCCTCTGCTCAGTGGTGGCCTGACTGTTGAATCTGTTTTTTATTTAAAGTTTTAAAAAGGTTGGTGTGAAGGTGCCTCCACATTGAAGCACCCTCTCACTTACTTACCCTCTACTACAGCCTGCTGGTCCTCTGAAGCCAGAAGACCTCTGATTGGCCCTCCAGCTTTGAGAGCCCACCTACCACCCTTAATTGCACAGTGAACCTGACCCCATTCCTATTAACAGGGCTCCTCTGTGGAAATCTCAAAGAATGATTGTTACCCTCAGAGGGCGGGTTTGGGATCTGGAAACAGTCCGACTCCTGTGTCCCGCCCCCGGAGGGAA
The DNA here is from genome assembly GCF_036365525.1 of Heterodontus francisci. NCBI lineage: Eukaryota > Metazoa > Chordata > Chondrichthyes > Heterodontiformes > Heterodontidae > Heterodontus > Heterodontus francisci. The sequence goes on from NC_090390.1 coordinate 54,543,524, forward strand.
AATCCAGCTCTGTGTATCTGCTTTGATTTAATAAAGTAAGTTGAATAAATTTCCCTGGCTAGTCTGCTTGCTTCCTATGTTATTTTTGCTGGCTAAGGCTAGAAAAGATGGTTCCTCAGGATCAAAACTGCTGAACATATATTTCTGCTTCATTTGTCTGTTAAAAACCAAGTAAAACTATACTATCTCTAGTTCTGATATCTTTGTGTCCCCACTAAAAAAATATCGAATTATTTCTCCAGTTATAATGTTAAATTTTGTTGTTTTGTTTTATGATCTGGCACGGCACAATTCCAGCACCTCTGGTGGTAGAATGTCTCTTCAAACCTTTCAAAGCATATATTTAAAAAACATTTTTTATCTTTAATCAGTCCAACTGGTATAGGTAATAATAATATAGCAGAAGTGAATGCACCTACTTTCAGACTACTGCTGAATCATGTTGTTTGATATTCTTGGTAATCCACAATGATGGCAGCTGAATTCATTAGTGGCCTAAAGAGAGGTATAATTGCATATTTCATAGTGGTCTAGTGATTAAATATGCATATTATTCTTAGTAATATAGCAGTGTAGATATATCCTTAATCATTAATCACTCAGGAGACTCGTCCACAAGCCTACGATCAGAATTGGTCTGTGGTTTCAGAAATACCGGACTTGAAGCTACAATCAAGAAATAAAAATTCTCATTTCTTGTTTCTCCAACTTCTCTGTCCCTTTTCATGGCACTCTCAACCATTATTTCTATACCATGTTTCTTCTTTTTATTATTTTATTATCCAGTGTAATTTCAAGGCTAAGGTTCTGAAAGCTATACTTTTATTAAAGAAACAAAATTCTTTGAAAGTTCTGCAGTCATTCATCTCATTGACATTTATAGAAAATATACTAAGCTTAGGAATTGCTTTATTGAGTTCAAATATTCACGAGCCTTATTTTGTACTCCGAGATATATGTGGAAATAGATGAGGATACACTTTCTATTTCTTGTTGTGTGAGATTTAATGACAGTGCCAAATTTCACCATTATTATCCTTAACTTACTGTACAACAACAAGCATTTATGTAGCAAATTTAACATAGTAAAACCTCCCAAAACATGTCACAGGAGCATTTTCAAACAAAATTTGACACTGAACCATGCAAGAGATATTGGGACAGTTGTCCTTAAACTGTTTAAAGAGGTAAGTTTTAAGAAGCATCTTGAAAAAGGAGAAGTATAGAGGCAGAGATGTTAAGGGAGGAAATTCCTGAGCTTAAGGCCCAGGCAGCTGACAATGGTGCAGCTATTAAAATTGGGGCGAGAGACCAGAATTGAAGGAGCACAAAGTTCTTGGAGGGTTGTATGGCTGGGGGAGGTTACAGAAGGGCAAGACCATGGAGGGATTTGAACATGAGGATAAGCTTAAAATGGAGGTTTTGCTGGACCAGGAGCCAATGTAGGTCAGTGATCACAGGGGTGATGGGTGAATGGGACGTGATGCAAGTTGGGCAGCCGAATTTTGAATAAGCTGAAGTTTACTACACACATAAGGAATAAAAAGAGAATGATTGAAGCTATGTGTAACTTTTTCTGTTGGCTGTCAAGGTTTTTCTTTTGATTTTTTGATTTAGAGATACAGCACTGAAACAGGCCCTTCGGCCCACCGAGTCTGTGCCGACCATTAACCACCCATTTTATACTAATCCTACACTAATCCCATGTTCCTACCACATCCTCACCTGTCCCTATATTCCCCTACCACCTACCTATACTAGGGGCAATTTATAATGGCCAATTTACCTATCAACCTGCAAGTCTTTTTGGCTGTGGGAGGAAACTGGAGCACCTGGAGGAAACCCACGCAGACACAGGGAGAACTTGCAAACTCCACACAGGCAGTACCCAGAATTGAACCCAGGTCACTGGAGCTGTGAGGCTGTGGTGCTAACCACTGCGCCGCGCTATGGTCTTGTATGAAATTGGTTTTGGGATGTCTCAATCCAGATTTTAATGAAGACAAGATTACAGCACATAGTACCCACACTTCGTGACACATTGGTAGTGAATTGGCAATCTCACTCAGGAGGGTAATAAGGATAACTGATATTTTGATCTGGGCATGTAGAAAATGCATTGGAATGTGCTAAATTGGTACCTTACAGTATATCTGTTCAACCAGAATGGATACAATTTAGTATTTTTATAGTGAGTTCAAGAATTTAACGACACCTATTATTGGCATAAAATAAAACTACTACTGGATCCAGCATCCCTATAACCTTGCTCAGTTTTCAATGTAACACTTGTTATTAGGGTAGATCTAAAAACCCAAAATGCAACTTTCCAGTAGCTTGTATTCTACGAAAAATGCCTATTTCAGTTTTTCTATTAGTGTTCATATTTTAAATTGAACTGTACATACTTTAATTAACAACTGAATGAAAAATTAATTTTGACCTTTTTTTAGTGAGTCCTTGGCTGTTGATGGATATTGGACTGGATTTTGTTGGAAAAATAATAGCATTTGTCATTAAGATGCTGTTATTAATGTACAAGTCGGCCAGCAAATTCAAGGGATTAAGAGATGTGCCTTGAGTTGCTTCGCACAAACAGCATCGTGCTCTTAGCTTCCATGTCATTTTGAGGAACTTGTTGGATTTGCACATTAATTGACCATTAAACTCACCACAGAAAATTAAGGCTAGAATTAAATAATGTAAATAGCCTTTTAACATAGTGATAGTTGTTAATGCAATGCTAATCACACTTTGTGGCCTGGAATGAGAACAATTTAAAGAGTTCAATCTTTTTTTCTCTTTATGTATCTGATTTGACTTCCTTTGTCATGCCATTATCAGCCTTGCACTTTCAACAAGTTGTGTCACAAATGTTTTTTGTGCTGAGGGATGCAGACAAATTCCAATTAATGGGACACATTGTGAGATGCCCGCTCCAGCAAGATCTGGCCCAATGACTCAGATATTGCAAAATATTAGCTATGATCAAACAAGTAACATGTCATTTAATTTACATTTAAAATTTACAGAGATACGAGAGTATATTTCCACAGCGTTTAAAGTGTTACAAAAAAGAATTGGTGAGGAATGCCTATAGATTCATAAATATACAGAAAAATGTGTCATTCTTACCTACGCATGATTTCCTCGCCTGCATAAAGTGCTGAGGTAGGAATATTTAATTTGGAGAGAAACCAAAGTTTTGTTAAGGACTTGTTCACTGCTTATTAATGTCTGGATTTTGCTTGTTGAAGTCAGTTGGATGAAAACATTTGGAGATTTCCTCAAGTAAGAATCAGTTTGAAACAGGGAATATTCTTCTTTGGTTAAACATACCAATAGCAGCAAAATATAACATTGCAGAGGACCAACTGAAGGAGATTGCAGCAAGACAGCACTAAGGAGATAGGAGGCTCATCTCTGTTTCAACCAGATCAAATTAAGATCAAATAACTGGAACTGACCATAGAGTACAGGGTGATGTGAGCAAAGAAGTAACCCTTGAGTTGTGCTGCTTGATGCGAGATGATCTGCAAAGTCAGCAAGACTATTGGTGACAGTATAAGTATCAACTTCTCTGAATTTCTATGCCACTGGCACCTCAGCACTCATAAGAGACTTGACCGGAATCAGTTGCTCTGTTGCAAACTGCTGCAAACTGCAAAGCCGAATATTTTTTATAAATACATAAACAGCATGAGGGTAACTAAAGAAAGAGTAGGGCCTATTAGGGACCATAAGGGTAACCTGTGTGTGGAGACAGAGGACGTGGGTATGGTTCTTAATGAATACTTTGCGTCTGTTTTCACAAAAGAGAAGGACGATACAGACATTGCAATCAGGGAGGAGGAGTGTGGAATATTAGACAAAATTAACATAGTGAGAGAGGAAGTATTAAGGGGATTAACATCTTTGAAAGTGGATAAATCCCCAGGCCTGCACAAAATGTATCCTTGGTTGTTAAAGGAAGCGAAAGAAGAAAGATCAAAGGCTCTGACCATCATTTTCCAATATTCTCTGGCTACAGGCGTGGTGCCAGAGGACAGCTAAAGTTGTGCCATTGTTTAGAAAGGAAAAAGGGAGAGACCAAGTCATTACAGGCCAGTCAGCCTAACCTTGGTGATGGGAAAATTATCGGAAAAAATTCTGAGTGACAGGATAAAGCTTCATTTAGAAAGACATGGATTAATCAAAAACAGCACGAATTTATGAAGAGAAGGTCGTGTCTGACGATCATGATTAAATTTTTTGAGGAGGTGACAAGGAGGTTTGATGTGGGTAGTGCATTTGATGTAATCTATATTGATTTTTGCAAGGCTTTTGGTAAGGTCCCACATGGCAGACTGGTCACGAAAGTAAAAGCCCAAGGGATCCAAGGCAAAATTGATTCAGAGGCAGGAAGCAAAGGGTAATGGTTGATGGAATGCTGTTTTCAGTGGGGTTCCACAGGGCTCAGTACTAGATCCCTTGCTTTTTGTGGTATATATCAATCATTTGGACTTGAATGGAAGGGGTATGATTAAGAAGTTTGCGGATAATACAAAAATTGGCCGTGTGGTTGATAATGAAGAAGAAAGCTATAGACTGCAGGAAGATATCAATGGCCTAGTCAGGTGGGTGGGACAGTGGCAAATGGAGTTCAATCTGGAGAAGTGTGAGATAATGCATTCGGGGAAGGCTAACAAGGCAAGGGAACACAAAATAAATGGGAGGATACTGAGAAGTGTAGAGGAACAGAGGGACCTTGGAACGAATGTTCACAAATCCCTGATGGTGGCTAGACAGGTAGGTAAGGTGATCAAGAAGGCATATGGGATACTTGCCTTTATTAGCCAAGGCATAGAATAGAAAAACTGGGAGGTTATGCTGGAACTGAATAAAACATTCGTTAGGCCACAGCTGGAGTACTGCTTGCAGTTCTGGTCACCACACTGCAGGAAAGATGTGATTGCACTAGAGAGGATACAAAGGAGATTTATGAGGATGTTGCTTGGAGTGGATAATTTTAATTATGAGGGAAGATTGGATAGGTTAGGGTTGAATTTTTTTGGAACAGAAGAGGCTGAGGGAAGACCTAATCGAAATGTATAAAATTATGAGGGCTCTAGATAGAGTGGATATGAAGACCCTATTCCCCTTGGTTGAGGGATCCATAACCAGGGGGCATGGATTTAAGGTTAGAGGTCGGGGATTCAAGGGGAGATTTTTTCTTACCCAGATGGTGGTGGGGATTTGGAACTCACTGCCTTCCCACATCAAACAATCTAACAGAGGCTTATTGAAGATCCTTCATTTAATAATTCCTTTTTCTGGAATTATGGCATTGATGTGAAATGTCCATTCCTGGTAAGAGTCCTGTACTGCTTTGACAAGCATGATGTGGTAGAGGCAGAAACCCTCATAATATTTTAAAAGTACTCGGATATGCACTTGAAGTGCCGTAACCTACAATGCTATGGACCAAGAACCAGAAAGTGGGATTAGGCTGGATAGCTACTTGTTGGCTGGTATGGAGACGATAAGCCTCCTTCTGTGCTGTAAATTTCTGTGATTCTATGATTTGGGATCTGATAAATACCCTTTACAGGAAAGCATTACAGCTCATACAGTTCAGCATTAACCATCAGTAACGGGAGTAAAAGCATGTTTTTTTTATTAAAAGCAATGGGCCAAATTCTTCAAAGTAAAATTATGTAGACATTCCTGTGCCTTGGTATAATGCTGGACCACACATTTACAGGAAGGCCTGTGCAGATAGTATGTGACCACCACCTGAATTTTGTGCATATTTTTTTCATATTGAGGAAATACAAAGTGATTCAATTTTTGAAGGAAAGATCAGATAGAATTCTAGCTTTGGGGACATAGCTAGTTGGTTATCAATGATGCCATTGTTTCTCTCCTGTACTCAAGCTCAGCAGATACATAATGATGCCCATGCCCGAACCAAAGTACTCATTTAGTCAGCTTTTACTGCAATGAAGCAATGCTATGTTTCACAGCACTGCCATTGAGAGAGGCCTCTCTGCAATTTCCTCCTTAAACCCCTCCACCTTTCTCTCCTCCTTGAAAAACCTCCTCAGAACCCATCTCTTGGACCAATCTTTTGGTGGCCCTTTCTAACATTTCCTTCTCAGGCTGAATATCTGTTTCTCATATACGTATCTATGAAGCTTCTTGGAACATTCTTTACATTAATGGTGCTATGTTAATGCAAGTTGTTGAGCTCACACAATTGAATTGCCTGAGAGGGAGAAACAATGGAAAAGGGTACAAAATGGCCATTGGCAGAAAGAAAGGCACGGTATGGGAGAGCTTCAAGATCTGTGATTTTCAACCTGCAAATGATTGAAGTGACAGCATTTTTTGTCATTGGTATCATTGAAATTGTGGCTTTTTGAACTTTTGTCCTAAACAGGCACATCTTTCCCCTTCATAAATAGTTGAATCCGATTTTATTTTCAGTAAAATGACAGGATACAGTTACACTCAAAGTGACGTGTTTTCATTGATTTTTCTCTCTATGTGGTGTCTTCTATGTACATTTTTTGAATGTCTAGTATCTAAGTGCAGAAGTTTTAGCTGCTTGGGGTTTTCCTACTGTAGTTACTAGTAGTTGAGTCATTAACATCTACGTACATAAGGAAGCTGTGCTGCGATCTATGTGCTTCCCTAGTTCACGGATCAAAGGTTTATGTCTGCTGTTGTTCTGCGGATTCAGTGTTCCTCATAGCTGGCATTGTGACTATTGTGATGTACTTTATCAACACCTATGTTTAAGTCTTTACTTTTGATCCATCCCCTATAAGCTACTTGTGCAGTGGCTGGTGCTAGCACACAGATAACTCTGATATTTCTGTCAATTAACAGCTCTTGTGAATCCATATACATGCCACACTTACAGGGTTATCTCCTTCGGATATCTTCTGGAAGGCAGATGAGTGTGGATCTGAGAGGCTCCAGAATCCCTGCCGGGTTAATGCCTGTAACCCTTCTGTGATGGCCTCTATTCTGTGATTCCATTCTCTACTTTTGTAATTGGTGCTAGATTGTCACCAATAGCAGACTACAGAGCCTCCACTTAAACTTAAAATATTACAGAGATGGAGTTGAAGGCGCTTCAAGAAGCCTCTGTTAGATATGGGAAGGCTCAGTGCTCCAGCACAACGGCCCAAGCTGGGGCAGTGAGCAGGATAGACCTCCTCCTTGCCCTTGCTGATTGCTTAACAGCCCTCACATTTTCTGTGTAGCACCTAGTGTTTTTTCATTTCATTCACTCTCTGTAGATCTCAGCTGCAAAATTGTGAGCTCACAATCAGTGTGTGTGGTGGTACTGGGTGTTCTGATATTCTAAATCACTGTGGTTCCCTCTACAGACCACATGTTTCATCATCACCAGTGAAAACAGCAGAGAGTACATTTATGAATAAATCAGCATATTTTTCCAGTTCACTGTTGCCTTTGCATGTAATTAGCTGCAAAGCATAGAAGTAATCATATTACTTGTATTGCAAGTCAGGAGAATATGGCATAAATTTTACACACACCAACTGTTCCACTCCTCCAATTTCCTCTCCTTGTTGATGATGGATAACTTTAAGGTCTTTAGAGTGTTGGACCCCTCCAGTGAGACTTCAGGCTCTTTCATTAAATAATTTCTTTTTCCGGAAACATGGCATTGTTGTGACAGGCGCAGTCTGGTAAGATTCCTGTACTGCCTTGCATGATGTAAATGTGATGAGATCCCTTTTAATGACCTTCACCTATTATATCTGTCAGCACTTAATACTTTCAATAACTGAGCTACCATAATGAAGTATGACATACGGACATACAAACATACGAATTAGGAGCAGGATTAGGCCACTCGGCCCTTCAAGCCTATTCCACCATTGAATAAGTTCATGGCTGAACTGATTACTCCACATTCCCACTTACCTCCGATAGCCTTTCACCCCCTTGCTAATCAAGAATCTATCTACCTCTGCCTTAAACATATTCAAAGACTCTGCATCCACTGCCTTTTGAGGGAGAGAGTTCCAAAGACTCACGACCCTTTGAGACATGATAGCTCATCTCAAAGACTGCAATTAAATTTTTCCTTAACGTAGTAACTATATTCATGTGATGGTACTTCAGCCTCTATTGACATGCTCATCATTCCATATACAGGCAGCCTGGCACTGAACTTAATTAGTGTGCCATCCTCTAGACCCAGTGACCTCCACTGAACCAATGAAAATGGACGGTTAGATCACAGTCAGAAAACCATGATTTAGGAACAGTGCTTTCAGCCATTGCTTGAGTATTTTAATTTCCTCACTGCACAGCTGTATTACAGGCCATTTACAGGTCAAAATGATTAAGCAACTTATGAGCTGTTAGTCATCACTGCAGCTGGTTGGCTAATTTCTCTCAGAGAGATTAATGAATTTATGAGGAACAAATCCATTGGAGGAAACTCATATATCCATAACTTTGATTTGTCAGGTGAACTTTAGTCTCAATTTCTAAAAGAGGAAAACAATACTCCTTAATAAAAATAATTTCTTATATATTGCATTCCTGATCTTACTATGCCCATCCAAATAGAGGCACCCAAGTGGAATTCAGGGAGGCGACTGTATAAAATAGAAACTTGTGGTATTAGTGGTAATTTGCTGTGGTGGATTATGAATTGCTGAATACCCAGAGGCAGAATTTTATTGACAATGGTTGTGAATCTGCTTGGAGACCTGTTACTGTGGTATCTCGCAGGGATTCGTTTTAAGACCTTTGCTTTCTTTCAATTTCATTGATGATCTAGTTGTTAGCATTGGGAGATTTTGCCCCTTATAAGGTAACTAGAAATGGCAGATACCCAATATAATCACTTAGGTGGGAGACCAACAGAAATGTCAAGGAATTTCAGAACCCCTGTATTATCTCTTGTTTATTGTTTGAATCTGAGCAGGTTCTATACTGTCAGAGAGACACAAATATGAAAAATACAGCCCAGTCTGTGGCACATGACAGATGAAGAGAAGGTTTATTCATCTGCAAGTGTATCTTTTCACTAAAAAAACAAGTTTACATTTTGAAGGAACAATTTGGTATGGTAGGAACAATGGTTTAGTTTAGTTTAGAGATACAGCACTGAAACAGGCCCTTCGGCCCACCGAGTCTGTGCCGACCATCAACCACCCATTTATACTAATGCTACACTAATCCCATATTCCTACCACATCCCCACCTGTCCCTATATTTCCCTACCACCTACCTACACTAGGGGCAATTGCTAATGGCCAATTTACCTATCAACCTGCAAGTCTTTGGCATGTGGGAGGAAACCGGAGCACCCGGAGGAAACCCACGCAAACACAGGGAGAACTTGCAAACTCCACACAGGCAATACCCAGAATTGAGCCCGGGTCGCTGGAGCTGTGAGGCTGCGGTGCTAACCACTGCGCCACTGTGCCGCTTGATTGTGATCTAAAGATTAATTATGTTAAAATATTAGAAATTTTAAAAATCAATGCAACATTTCTCTTTCCCTTTCAGATGTTGTTACGACTGAGGCGGGAGGAGTGCACTGTTTATTCTAGTTCTACTTCTCCACAGGCCACAATATATACTTACATTTTTCACACTTACCAATACGGTTAATCATAGACTATATTTTTATCCCAAAATAAAACATACCAACCAGGTTTCTTTCACAAGCAACAAAATTATCAATTTATTATAAAACAAGTCTTAACCAGTAATGAAGTAAAGCATAAACACACAGATTGAAATATTAAAGTTCCTTTTTTACCTTAGCCCCTCACACTCACACACACACTCACACACACACACACACACACAAATACACTGGTTAACTGGAAAAATAAAAGGGACTTTTGTTTTAGAGCTCTATTACAGACAAAAACCCCACTTGGGCTGAATGCTTGCTCATTCAGAAGAAACAGCAGATGGGATATGTTGTGTTCCAAAACTGGCATACAGTCTGTCCTCTGAGTACAGATAGACGAGTGACTGGGATCTTTTAGAACAGTTCTTTTCAGGTGGCATTGAGAATTAATTTAGCAGGCTTCTCTTCAAAGACAGGAAATGAGATGAGTTGGCACAATGGACTTCTCCAGGTCTTTCATAAGGTGCTGGAAAGCTGAGCTGGGTTGTGGTCATGAATTCTCTTCTTTCCTTGGAAGTTTTCTCCCTATTCTGCAGGCTCTTTAAAGAGTTGGAACAGGCGAGGCTGAGCTGGGGTTCTGTCCTTCAGTTTTATTTTTTAAAACTCCAACCCCTTTTAAACAGTTCAGTCCCACCTCCAAACAATTCAGAAGTGAAGCCGGAAACAGAAAGTCCCCCTTCTGACCTACCACTTCTCTGCACACATCTTCCCCAGTTCCCAGGATTTCTGTTCTATTTTTAACTTGAGTCGTGTGACAACCAATAAATGTTGTTGCCAAGCAAGTCCTTTCAATGTCCTCTTGGTCAACCTCTTGGGAAAAATGCTGGTCCAACAAAAACAGAAGCACTTTCATAACAATGTCTATCTCTTCTGTCTTCCTTCCTCCGTACGTACCTCTTTCAGTAGGTAGAATCATAGAATTTTAGAAACTTACAGCCTAAAAGGAGGCCATTTGGCCCAACCTACCTGTGCTGGCTCTTTGAAAGAACAGTTGTGACTAGACTATCTCTTTTTACATAAGAGTATTGATTTAACACTCATTGAGCCATTGACCAAAACCTCAGGTTTAATAAATTTGCTTCCTTTGTTGCAAAACTTGGCCCAGTGGGAACGCATATTGAGAAACTGGACTTTGGAGACAGAGAAAATGGGTGAGATTCTAAACGAGTACTTTGCATTGGTATTCACCGAGGAGAGGGACATGACGGATGTTGAGGTTAGGGATAGATGTTTGATTACTCTAGGTCAAGTCGGCATAAGGAGGGAGGAAGTGTTGGGTATTCTAGAAGGCATTAAGGTGGACAAGTCCCCAGGTCCGGATGGGATCTATCCCAGGTTGCTGAGGGAAGTGAGAGAGGAAATAGCTGGGGCCTTAACAGATATCTTTGCAGCATCCTTAAACACGGGTGAGGTCCCGGAGGACTGGAGAATTGCTAACGTTGTCCCCTTGTTTAAGAAGGGTAGCAGGGATAATCCAGGTAATTATAGACCGGTGAGCCTGACGTCAGTGGTAGGGAAGCTGCTGGAGAAGATACTGAGGGATAGGATCTATTCCCATTTGGAAGAAAATGGGCTTATCGGTGATAGGCAACATGGTTTTGTGCAGGGAAGGTCATGTCTTACCAACTTAATAGAATTCTTTGAAGAAGTGACAAAGTTGATCGATGAGGGAAGGGCTGTGGATGTCATATACATGGACTTCAGTAAGGCATTTGATAAGGTTCCCCATGGTAGGTTTATGGAGAAAGTGAAGTCGCATGGGGTCCAGGGTGTACTAGCTAGATGGATAAAGAACTGGCTGGGCAACAGGAGACAGAGAGTAGCAGTGGAAGGGAGTTTCTCAAAATGGAGACGTGTGACCAGTGGTGTTCCACAGGGATCCGTGCTGGGACCACTGTTGTTTGTGATATACATAAATGATTTGGAGGAAAGTATAGGTGGTCTGATTAGCAAGTTTGCAGACGACACTAAGATTGGTGGAGTAGCAGATAGTGAAGGGGACTGTCAGAGAAGACAGCAGAATATAGATAGATTGGAGAGTTGGGCAGAGAAATGGCAGATGGAGTTCAATCCGGGCAAATGCGAGGTGATGCATTTTGGAAGATCCAATTCAAGATTGAACTATAAAATAAATGGAAAAGTCCTGGGGAAAATTGATGTACAGAGAGATTTGGGTGTTCAGGTCCATTGTTCCCTGAAGGTGGCAACGCAGGTCAATAGAGTGGCCAAGAAGGCATACGGCATGCTTTCCTTCATCGGACGGGGTATTGAGTATAAGAGTTGGCAGGTCATGTTACAGTTGTATAAGACTTTGGTTCGGCCACATTTGGAATACTGCGTGCAGTTCTGGCCGCCACATTACCAAAAGGATGTGGATGCTTTGGAGAGGGTGCAGAGGAGGTTCACCAGGATGTTGCCTGGTATGGAGGGCGCTAGCTATGAAGAGAGGTTGAGTAGATTAGGATTATTTTCATTAGAAAGACAGAGGTTGAGGGGGGACCTGATTGAGGTGTACAAAATCATGAGAGGTATAGACAGGGTGGATAGCAAGAAGCTTTTTCCCAGAGTGGGGGATTCAATTACTAGGGGTAATGAGTTCAAAGTGAGAGGGGAAAAGTTTAGGGGGGATATGTGTGGAAAGTTCTTTACGCAGAGGGTGGTGGGTGCCTGGAACGCGTTGCCAGCGGAGGTGGTAGACGCGGGCACGATAGCGTCTTTTAAGATGTATCTAGACAGATACATGAATGGGCAGGAAGCAAAGAGATACAGACCCTTAGAAAATAGGCGACAGGTTTAGATAGAGGATCTGGATCGGCACTGGCTTGGAGGGCCGAAGGGCCTGTTCCTGTGCTGTAATTTTCTTTGTTCTTTGTTCAGACACTGCAGGATTTTCTGATGCTGGAAGTGTGAATTTGTAAAACACAGTCCGGTTTCAGTTTTTTGCAAGGAGAATTTCCTTGTTTTCTCTTTGCTGTGAAGGAAAACAGAGCATGTTCTCTAAACACCTGGTTACGATTACACTGCAGAAAGAGATCAGAGAAGGTCTTCCTCATCCCCCTGTTCATCAATGCATAAGACATTTTCTATCGATCCCTTCAAGGTCACAAAGACTTCCAGACCACTTATCTTCAAAGGTAAAATATTATGAGCACTGAACTGTTTAATTGACCACCTATTCTGGCTGCTTCCATGAGACTGGTTTTGATACTATGCAAAGGCTGAATTAACCATTTGATTATGACATGCACAATGTATAAGTAACCATGCAATACCAAGTAAATTTTGTTATTTCACTGTCCAAAATTTACACTCAGTCTCTCTTCCTTCAAAAGAACAAAGTAAAATGGTGTTTATAAGATTCAAGTGCATAATAGTTAATACCTATAATGTTACGTTTGCATTACTATCCTGCCAACAGTGGAAGCCCTCCTCTTGGCCAGCAGCATTGTAATGTGAACCAGGTGGTGCCACTGCCTTTTGTACCATGGACAACTACCAAAAAAAGTTGCTTTTTCCTCACATTGTGGCAGCACAGCATTTAGAACCAGCAAGGACACCTGGTGTGGTAAGCAACACCCAATTTTAAAATGGGTATAAAGATTGCTTCAATTAACATGCATTGTGTTAAGTCTACTACGCGATGTGTTTTGACCTTGGACTCCCTCACCAAAGTCAAAGCTGACCTGCTGTTTCTGCAGGGGTGTGGAATCCTGCACCTCAGCACTTACAGGCAATGGTCACGATGGTCATCCCAGGGGCCTCGATCAGGTCAGGGAGAAATGATTCTGTTCCTCTGGCTTGGGTATTCTGCTGTAGGGAGGCAACTTCACCATCTTCGAAGTTAAGGAGGTGGTGGGCGGTTGCCTCCTTATAGCAGATACAATGTACAATAACGTTCTGCTCCGGTTAATCAAAGTGTATATCCTGGTTCAATGCAGCGAGCGACTGACCATCCTCCAGCAGCTCCCACTGCTGCTGGCGACATCCAAGCCAGTCATTCTTGGCGGTGACTTCAACTGCATCAAGATTCCTAATGGAAACAGTAAAAGATGCCAAGCTGCATGACATCTTCAGCAAACCTGCAGATAGAGCACAGCATAGATATACCTGGTCAAGATTGGACGGGTCTGCCCGTTCCAGGACTGACTTCCTGTTTGTGTCCCATGCTGTCACGGTCAGGTCCACTGACCTCAAGCCAGTATTTTTCTCTGACCACTGCCTCTTACTGGCTGACTGTCACTTACAGGACAACCAGCGAGTTGGCAGGAGGACATGGAAGCTGAATTAATGGCCTATTACTTGACCCGAACCCGACGTGACCCGACGGCATGTGTTGGGTTCAGGTCGTGTCGGGCCCCTCTTCCGGGTCCGACTTTCGGGCTCGTGTCAGGTTGGGCCGAGTCCGGGTCGTGCTAGGGTCGGGTCGGGCTGGACACACAAGGTAAGTGCTCTGCTGGTAAGTATTAAAAATAAAAACTTACCTGAGCTGGGAGTCTGGGACGAAACTGAGTCTGCGCAGAGAGTGAGTGACGTCACTATGATGTCATCACGCATGCGCTGCAGCTTCGTGGAGCTTCCCAGTTGGAAGGTAAGTAAGGGGATGGTCGATTCAAGCTCGGGTCGGGTTGAGTGGGGTCGGGCTCGGGGCGGCTCAGGCGAAATTGGAGGGACTCAGGCCAGGTCAGGCTCGGGTCCGCTGTGGATCGGTTGGGTTCGGGTCGGGTTCTTTTTCCCGACCTAAGCAGGCCTTTCAGCTGAATGTAACACTGCTAACCCCAGAGAACATTAAGGAACTCAAAAGGGATTACAAAGGTTGGAGAACCATGAAACTCCTCTTAGAGTCTCTGGTGCACTGGTGGGATGCGATCAAGTGGTTCTTTATCCTCAAAGGTATCCAGAGGGTGAGAAAGAGACAGAGGGAAATGTCCCGACTCCAGAAAAGAATGCAAAATTTGCTTCGGCTGCAGTCGATGGGGGTCAAGGTCAAGGAGGACCTCCAAGAGGTGAAGAGCCAGCAGGCCTCGCTCTTTGCCACGGAGCCCTCCAAGATCATCTTACGTTCCAGAGTCAGCTCTGTTAAGCAGGATGAGATGTGCTCATGTTTCTTCTTCCAAAAGGTTCACACAGAGAGCTCTGTGATCAGCAGCCTGAAGGAAGAGGATGGCTCGGTAAAATCTTTGCAGTCCGACATACTAAGGATTAGCAAATCTTTTTATGCTGGGCTGTACGACGAGAAGCCCACGGACCAAAAGGCCTCCCAGTCCTTCCTGTCATCTATCACGGAGGTCTTAGATGACAGCATGCGGGAGAGTCTGGACAAACCCCTAACTCTGGACGAGTTGACAAAGGCCGTCAGGTCCTTCGCAACGAGTAAAACTCCCGGAAGCGAAGGCTTACCTGTTGAGTTGTACTCACCTCTGTGGGACTGGATCGACCCAGACCTGCAGGTAGTATACGAGAGTATGCTGCTGGCCGGCAGCATGTCAGAATCCATGAGGAAAGGCATCATCACCCTCATCTGCAAGTGGAAGGGGGAGAGGGTGGAAATCAGAAATTGGCAGCCCATCTCACTGCTTAATGTAGACTACAAGATTCTGTCCAAAGTCATCGTCAGTTGGGTCAAGTATGCTCTGGAGTTGGTGATTCACCCTGACCAGACCTGTACTGTACCCGGCAGAAAGATCTCTGGTAGTCTCGTGTTACACAGGGATACAATCACCTATGTACGGGACAGGAGGGTGGACACCTGCCTCATCAGCTTGGACCAGGAGAAGGTTTTTGACAGGATATTGCACACATACATGATGGACGTGCTTTCCAAAATGGGGTTTGGGGAGGGAATGCGCAATTGGATCAAACTGCTCTACACAAACATCAATAGCACAGTCTCAATCAAAGGGTGGGAATCAGAAAGTTTCCCAATCAAATCTGGAGTCAGACAGGGTTGTCCTCTCTCTCCTGTCTTGTTTGTTTGCTGTATCGAACCCTTTGCTAAGTCCATTAGGAAAGATGCGGGCATAAGAGGAGTGACAATCCCAGGCAGCGGAGGCACTCAGGTCAAAGCCTCCCTGTACATGGACGACGTCGCCGTCTTCTGCTCAGACCCGCTGTCTGTGCGCAGACTGATGAGCATCTGCGACCAGTTCGAACTGGCCTCGGGAGCCAAAGTAAATCACGGCAAGAGCGAGGCCATGTTCTGGACCGACTGATCCTTTGTCCTCTTCACCATCAGGTCAGACTACCTGAAGGTGCTGGGGATATGGTTCGGCGAGGCCGGGGCCTGCGCAAAAACTTGGAAGGACCGAGCAGCCATGGTAAACTATAAACTGAGCATATGGGAGCAGCATTCTCTCTCCATTGTGGGTAAGAACCTGGTCATCAGGTGTGAGGTACTCACATTGTTGCTGTATGTGGCGCAGGTCTGGCCCATACCCCACTCCTGTGCCATGGCGGTGACCCGTGCCTTTTTCCGCTTGATCTGGAGATCCAAAATGGACCGGGACCAGAGGGACACAATGTTCAAACTTCTGGATAAGGGTGGAAAAAACGTATCCAGCGTTGCCCTTATCCCGATGACCACCTTCGTGTGCGGCTGCATCAAGCTGTGCGCAGGGCCCCAGAATGCAAACTCCAAGTGTCACTACGTGCTGAGGTTCTATCTGTCCCCGGTGTTGCGAAGGATGGGCCTGGTCACATTGCTGTGGAACCCTCCATCCAGTTGGACCGTGCCGTACCAGCTAACCTTTGTGAAAAGGTTTGTGCAGAAAAACACCTTGACCACCAATCCATCAGGCAGTGGTCTGCACAGAATGTCCTCAATGCCCTACGGGAAAAGGAGATGGTGGATTCTGTTGGATGGTTTCCCGAGCAGACTGCCAAAGTCATTTGGCAGAATGCCTCATCACCAGAACTTTCCAACAAGCACCAAGACGTAGTTTGTGGGTGAGAAGGGCCCTCCCTGTCAGATCCTTCCTGCACGCCCGGAATCTCACCGCTTCCACACGCTGCCCTTGAGGTGGCTGTGGTGGGGAAGAGACTGTTGCCCACCTCCTTCTGGAATGTGTCTTTGCAAAGCAGGTGTGGAAAGAGATGCAATGGTTTCTGTTGAGGTTCATCCCGAGCAGCTCTGTAACACAGGAGTCTGTGCTCCATGGGCTGTTCCCAGTGATGCACACTGAGATAAACATCAGTTGCTGCTGGAGGACCATCAATTTGGTGAAAGAAGCTCTTTGGTCTGCGCAAAACTTGCTGGTCTTCCAGTGCAAAGAGTTGTCCACGACCGGGTGTCGCAGACTGGCACATTCCAAGGTCCAGGACTACGTGCTGAGGGACGCATTAAAGCTTGGGGCAGCCGCCACAAAGGTTGAATGGGGAAAGACCACTGTGTAAGGTCCTCCCGCCGTAGTGAACCGACGGGCTGGATCCATGGAAAACCCCTTGGGCTGTATACACGAAATATGGGTTTGCTGTAAAATGTACATTGTCTGCGAAATGGAATGGAAGGGTTGTGAAGGAACTCACTCCTGCATTGAAGAAAATTTCTTTCCTTTGCACTTTCTGGAATGTCAACTTGGTGCTGCTTTGAACTATTTTGTAATGTATTTTCTTACAGATCTTATGAATAAAGAATATTTTTGAGGAAAAAAAAATTTCCATCAGCAAAGAAATGGCTACCATTGGTCACAGGCCAAAGTTCTGTGAATGTGAATGGGCTGAGCAGTTATTGGTTAGCGCTTTGTCCTTTGACAGCCAGCAGCCAGAAAATGAGAGTCATGCCTCGTAACATTTAAACAGCTCCAAGATTAAGCACACACAGTTGTTTTTGTGTTGCTGCCACTTATAAACCATGTTCCTTTCAGAGCACCAGCAGCCAAGGGGAACAGAATCACTTCTGTATAATATAAATGAGCTAGAAGTCCGAGACAGAAATTGGCAAGAGAAATTCACTGAGATCAGTGAAGTGGTTCAATTAAATACAAATATACTTCTTAGATTCTGTGCAGCATGCGTTAGATGGTATAGTTATGCTGCCACTTAAGCACCAGTGAGAAATGGCTTTGGGTTCACATTGATATGAAAGTGACAACATAAGGTCAATTTTCCTGCCTGGGTCCTAAACAGGAGCAGCAAGCCTATCTAGTCTTGGAATTGTCCTGACTACCTGGCTGAGACCATTTAAATAGCCCAGTAACAGCCCCATGCAGGTTGGGCCTAGCACTGGTGGTAGGGACTGGCAATTGTGTCCAGCTCGCACTGCCTTTCTGGGCTGGGTGATCAGAACCTTCTGGGTTAGCTGGAGTGCAAATTCCTGGAAAGAGCAGGGGAAAAAGTTAAAAATTGTGGTCTACCTATAGATATTTGGTCTGACCCGAGACTCCAGAGGACCTTCTAGTCAGTGGGGGTTTGGGGACAGGCCACAGCATCAGCTTTATCTGCGTGCTCCCACATTTGGATGCCCAACAAGAGCTTCAAGTAGCAACAGAGTCAGGAGGCTGGGAATGTGGCCCGCCTGTATCATATACATTGTTCCGTCTGGCCTATGCCCACTTCAGACACAGGCACAGGCCAAGCTCTGTCCTATAGGAAAGCCCTGGGAATCCCCGAACAGCTTTATAGACAGAGACTCAGTGATTTGGGCCTTCAATCATTTTTCCTAGCTCCTGTGCCCACAGAATACTCAGTCCTGGATGCAAGAGCCAAGAAAAGCAGCCCTTCTAACTTAAGCATGAGGTCCAGATTTGACTGCTGACTGCACTAATAGCCCCCCAGTGGGCAGTCCTACACAGCTTTGGGTTTGCATCAAGTGCAGTGTAGCGCCAGTCTTAATGGGCTAGGCAATATCCATTCCAATCTCTTGTTTGCTGCTTTACATGCTTTAATAAAGCCTTTTCGGGTAAATTGGTGTTCCAATACTCCCACCTTGATTTAGTGATAGTTCTACAACACTGTAGCCCCAGTTCCCTGACCCACACTTTCCAAGTGCAGGTCTCCACATTGGGAATGTAGGAGAATAAATTTTCCTTTTTCTTATTTACAATTTATAGCGTGAAGTGTTTTTGTTATGGTTGTAGTTGTGGCTGACTTTTAAAATGAAATTCTAAACTTTGGGTGTAACATCTGGGTATAAACACATCAAGAAAGAGAAGCCCTCAAATTCCTGAGGCTGCAGTGAGTGATTTCCTCCTGGGAGGATGGAAATTTGAGTCAGAACCTGTTTACACTGGATTTCTGCTCCATTTGTATTGCTCCTTTAAATTCCAGTGGAGGGACTGGAAATTCCACCCATTCCACCCTTCGAAGGCCTCAGCAGAGCTCACACCAGCTAAGAGCCCAGAAAAGCCCCAGAAGCTGCAGTGTTAAAGGTATTCAACTGTAGAGGGGCTAAATTACATTTGAAATTCCTCTAAGGTTTTAATTAGAGATAAAAAGCTGACTAATGTCATTCTTTTGTCCAGTCCTTCCTGGGTCTTGAGGTTCTCCTATGGGAAGGGCTGGGTGTTGTTCTGACATCTGCCAGGTCATTGGAACAAATGCAGCTGAAGCTTCCTTGCAGGTATGATGCACATGCTCGGTCATTCTCCTGATTGTGGGATGAGGTGTGCAGTCTCACCAGCAGCAGACAAGGGCTCCATTGCTTTTACACTGGGGAATGTTCCCCATCCAATTTCAGGGCCATAGACTATTACAAGTGATAAAAAGAACTGAAAATGGTTGAGCCTGTCAAATATAAAAAGGCAGCACAGCACACAGCTCTGTGTTGTTCCAATCTGATGCCCCAGAATCAGCATTGACACCCTGAATAACTTCACAATGTTTCTGTTTTAAAAAAAATTGTTCTCATCATAATTTTAAAAAAATTGAGGTTCTCGTATTTTTCTTTGTTTTTGGAAATCCGTTAATAGTCCTTATTATCAGAAATATGGAAGTGGTATGAAAATCCTCAGCTCTGGCTTGCTCTTTTCAAATCTGCTATTATTGGCAAAAGTGCACTGACCAATCACTACCTACTTGTGATTATGATCTGTTCCCACCTTTACAGCCAGTGAAGTGCTTAAATAGCCATTGCCTGAGAAAATGGAATGTGCCATGGCAATGGAGTGCACAATTTAGAAAGCATAGCTGAGTGAGAATGACCTACAGATTCTGATTGTTAGTATCCTTGAACACAGAGAACTCCTTTACAAGTTGGAGTTCAAACTATAAGCATTGTGCAATGTACCTAGCAAGAAGTGAGTTAAAACTGGGGTCAGGGTCACACAGACCTGGGAAGAGGCCCATAAAAAGTGTCATGCTGTAATAAAAGGAATGAAAGTAAGCCAAAGAAAGCCTTCTTTATTGAGGATTATGTAAGACGTACTTGGCTGTTAAATGCTGCAATTTTAGTGCGAATGAAAGATTCATAAAGGAAAGACCATTTCCTCTGGTTGGCAAGTTAGTGACAAGGGGTCATTAATTTTAAATTATCACCAAGAGTAAGGAGAGAAATTAGGAGACATTTCTTTACAGAGAGGATTTTTGGTATATGGAATGCTTTGCCAGAGGAAATGATTGAGACAGAGCCCATTGATTCTTTAAGGGAAAATTAATTACTTGAGAAAGATACAAAGCTATGTGGAGAGAGCAGGGAATTTGGATTACTTTTGCATTCTTCTCCCAAAGAGATGGCACAAACACAGTGGGCTTAATGAGTTCTTCCTGTGCTCTAAACTTCTATTATAATAGACAAATATTATAATGCTGAGCTGAAGAGGTAGTCATTGCTACTGCAAGGGCTTCATTGAGGTCTAAAGAAAACAGACACTGAGCCAAAGATGGAGTAAGCAGGAGGGTTTCCAAAGGTTTGGCCAAAAATGTGATTCTATAGTGCATTTTAAAGGAGGAACGGGAGGTGGAGCGGCATAGAGGCTTCAGGAGGGAGTCCCAGAAAGTGGGGCCTAAATGGCTGAAGGCAATGTTACCACTGGTGGGACAAAGGGAGTTTGGATGGAATGCACAAATGGCCGGAGGCAAAGGAATGGAGAGTACCGGGGTTAAGAGTGGTCCGAGAGGTTGTTTTAGGGCTGGTGAAGAATACAGAGATAGACAAGAGCAAAGGCATGGAGGGATTTAAACACAATAATGAGATTTTTAATATTGAGGTGTTGGGGGGACAGCAAGCCAATATAGGTGAGAGTAGGCTTGATGGGTGCATGGGACTAGGTTTGGGATAGGATATGGGTAGCAGAGTTAATAAGGGGTATTTTAACCCCCTAGGATGGGCAGGAGAGGGGAGTTTAAATTCTGAAAATCTGAAACCTGACCCCAATCCACAGTGAATGTGCCTACTTCTGGTTTAACCGGGGTAACCTGCTCTAGAGAGTTGGGACAGTAATTTAAATATCCTAAGGAGGCTGTGCATCTCAGATTTTAGCAGACTTTTATGTTTAGTGGCTGAAAGGAGGCAAGAACAACTCGATCCAGCAGTTAAGTGCCTTTCAAGCATTGCTTGTGGTTCAGGAGGAGCAGGAGGGCTTCCCCCATGGTCCCCCAAGCTAATCTGCCACAGCAGATACCACCCCCATCACCACGATCTGTCCGTATCCTGCAATCTAAAGGCACCTCCACACAATTTTCTCCCTCACAATGTCTTACCCTCCTTTCATTCCAATCTCTCCCTCCCTTCTCTATGCTCCCTAGCTGCGACCTTCCTTTCACAAGTCTTCTCACACCAGCTACTCAATCTGGCTGACTGCCAGCCAGGAAATGGAAAAAAAAAATCTATGTTCCTGACATTAAATTCAACAGGATCTCTGCATTACTCACATTCCTGGGTTTCCCTGCCCCGACAACAACCCCCTCCTCACTCTCTTCCTGCCATCCCGTAAATATTGCAGCCTATGCTTCTGTTAAAATAGTGGACAAAGTATTTCACACATTTACTTTAAATACAGTTCCAAGGTTTTTTTGTGTTTATGACATCTATGAATTCTGTTACCTCAGTTGATTATAACCTAGGAAGAACATTACTAAGACTCCTAATTGCATCTGCAGCTTTGTGTGTATTAAAGGATTCTTCTCTCCCACCACAGGAATGTTTTACTTCCTGAGTCCCAATCTGTGTATTTTTAGAGTGGCATCTAATTTTACATTGTAACAGCAGTTCTCTACTTACATGAGAATTGGATTGAACTTGCTCAAACTATTTAAGCTCAGGATGCTCCACTACTATCAGACAGGGTGACTTTTATCCAAATGTCTAAACTGGATTAGAGCCCAGCTGACAGATCCGAAGCAATATTTTGTAATCAATTGTCTCTATATGTTCCTATAAAACAAATCTTTGCACAAATCATTTTAAAATGATACATATGCCAAAGATTCAGAAAGCTAGAGGCCGATAAGGAAGGATTGAATAAAACTATCATCTGTGAGTTTGGTTAGCTTTCAGTTCTGTGGGAATGGGTTGTGGGGGGTGGGGGGGGGGGGTGGGGGGTGGGGAGAGCTGGTTGGTTGGGGGACCTGATTGGAAGGATTCAACCAGAGAGTTCCTGGGCACAAATCTGAGAGGTGACAACATGTTCAAGGATCTTGCAGAGAGAGGGAAAGCTGGAGTGGGGTGGAAGTTAACAAGAACAGCGGGATCGAGGGTGGATTTCTGAGGAGTTTGTGATGACAGTGGTTTTGAAAGGAAGGGGAAGAGTGCCTGAGGAGACAGAACTATTTACAATATCAACTATCAAAGGAGCCAGGATGGAAATTGGGTGGCATGGAGTTTATGGGGAATGGGGTTGAGGGAATAGGAATTTGGATGAGCTTGGAAATAGCAGGAGAAGATGGAAGAGAAACTAGAGAGTATCAGAGTCTCAGGGCTAGAGTGTGAGGGGATTTGGGAAGGTTTGGTTTAATGATAACGGGGAAGAGGGGAAGCCTGAGAGGCAGCTAAACAGATAGTTACACTCCTGGTGTCTAAGAAATCTATGAGGATGGAAGAAGCAATGGAGATGATTTTAACAAAGTAGTAATGAAAAGGATCCTGGGACCACTATTGCCCTTCAATA
The DNA here is from genome assembly GCF_036365525.1 of Heterodontus francisci. Classification (NCBI taxonomy): domain Eukaryota; kingdom Metazoa; phylum Chordata; class Chondrichthyes; order Heterodontiformes; family Heterodontidae; genus Heterodontus; species Heterodontus francisci. Next base: position 54,566,237 of record NC_090390.1, read on the forward strand.
GTAGAGGAGAGTAAGGCCTGGTAGAGTTTGATGTGGTCTAATCAAATCTGGTGATAGGTATCGAAGACAGTTATGTGTCAGATACACTCAAATTATTCTTCCTTGGGCTCGAGAGAGCAAAGATGAGGGCCATATCACAGGGAATGACGTGGATGTGAGATGATGAAAGTTTTACCAGAGATGAGGGTATTGAAAGTTGAGGACAGGGAATGGTTTGTCAAATTAACAAGTATCATGGTGAATAGAGGGCCAAAAGCTCGGCTGTTGAAAAAATAAAGAGGCTGGGTTAGACACTGGCCTTTCATCTTTGACACCTGGGTTGATATCCAGCTTGGACTGATAGGTTGAAAGTCTGCTCTGACTGCTGGCTCTAAGAATGGTTGTGTTTTTAAAAAAAAATTTCAGACCCAATCCTGTTCCTTGTGTGGATGTGGGACTATAGCACAAAACTAACACTAGTTGCCAGTTTAATCCGACAGGCTTGAAGGTGGTTGGTTGCAAGAGATGAAACAAATGGTGCATTGGTTCAGTAAAGAGTACTTTTCTGAGGCTTGGCTGAAGCACATTTTTGGGGATGAGTGGAGGAAGCTTTCCTCTGTATGTCGTTTTGTTCACCTTGATTTAGATTTTTTAGATTTAGAGATACAGCACTGAAACAGGCCCTTCAGCCCACTGAGTCTGTGCCGACCATTAACCACCCATTTATACTAATCCTACACTAATCCCATATTCCTACCACATCCTCACCTGTCCCTATATTCCCCTACCACCGACCTATACTAGGGGCAATTTATAATGGCCAATTTACCTACCAACCTGCAAGTCTTTTGGCTGTGGGAGGAAACCGGAGCACCCGGAGGAAACCCACGCAGACACAGGGAGAACTTGCAAACTCCACACAGGCAGTACCAGGAATTGAACCCGGGTCAACTGGAGCTGTGAGGCTGCGGTGCTAACCACTGCGCCACTTGCTTGGCATTGCTTACTGCATTCTATTTGCTGCACCGCTATCACTCAGCTTGAGGACAAAGTTGGACAAAGAAGTGTCTTGTATGGCAAACGTAGATGGCATGTTACACTGTATGTGAATACATACATTTCTTAGAGTGTCTTTTGCAGTACGAGGAGCACAGTTGACCATTTCCTAATCAAGATTTACTCATATCCCAGCTTGTTACTATCTTGGAGTGTGTAATAGTGGATCTGAGTGAGAACACAGTGCAGCACATTTAGAAGGCTGCCTCAGCACCTACCAAAGACTGGGTAAGGCCTCAGTGTAAAATATCTGGACACATAGGGTGTGTCTTTGGATAGTGCCATAGGATAGAATGGAGCAGAGCCAATGAAGGAGCAGTGCCAAATGACACAGGACAATTAGCCTAGAAAAACATTAAATGCTGGGAGCAGAGTAAGGGCATGGGAAGCAGAGTGCAAGAGAAAAATATATTATAGATAGATAGATCTTGAGACCAGGATGCTGGAATCAAGAAGAAAGAAAACAGAGCTTTAGAACAGAGGTGAGATTGGAGATAGTTGCTAACTTTTAATGCTGAATAGGCTGAACGAAGATTCCAAGGCATGTGCAGGAATCAAACTTTGCAGCTGGATACGAAGCCAAAGAATACTATTACAGGATTTACTTTTTATTGATGCACTGGATCCCATGTAGTTGATAGTTTTTAATTTGATGTTTGTAATGACACAGGAGTGTGATGGAATACTCTTCACTTGCCTGGATGGGTGCAGCTCCATCAACACTCAAGAAGCTCGACACCATCCAGGACAAAGCAGCCTGCTTGATTGGCACCCCATCCACAAACATTCACTCCCTCCACCACCGACGCAGGTGGCAGCAGTGTGTACCAGTTGGGGCCAGTTTTAATTGTTACCTCATTCAATTACTGCTTCATTCTGTATGTCAACATATAGCAGCAAATTATTGAAACCTATAGGAATATATATATATATATATATATGTTGCTGCGGCAATGGGTTTGTCTGCTTGTTAATACTTGTGATTACTTCACAAGATATGGGTCTAGAAATTGCACTGGGGCACGGTCCTGGTGCTGTGCATGCTGCACACGTGTAATGAGGCTGAACTGAACTGAACAGAAACTGAACTGGAGTAGCCATATAAATATCGTGGCTACAAGAGCATCTCAGAGACTAGGAATCCTGCAGCGAGTAACTCACCTCCTGACTCACTAAACCAGTCCACCATCTTACAAGGCACAAGTCAGGAGTGTGATGGGATACCCTCCACTTGCCTGGATGGGTGCAGCTCCAACAACACTCAAGAAGCTTGACACCATCCAGGATAAAGCAGCCCGTTTGATTGGCACCTCATTCACAACCATTCACTTTCTTCACCACCGACGCAGTGGCAGCAGTGTGTACCATCTACAAGATGCACTGCAGCAAGCACCAAGGCTCCTTAGACAGCACCTTACAAACTTGCGACCTCTACCGCCTAGAAGGACAAGTGCAGCAGATGCATGGGAACATCACCACCTGCAAGTTCCCATCCAAGCCACACACCATCCTGAACCCAATGGCCAGCAAAATGTTTCAGGTCATTTTTGGAGAGGCCTTCAGGGGTCCGTTTAGGACCACCAGTAAGACCGTTCACCACTTCGTACCCTGCAGATGGGCCTTGCAAGGGGTGGGCACGTTGGGCTGAATTTTATGGGCCCCCTACGAATGGGAACGGAGGCAGGGGGGACCATAAAACTGCATGGGAAGGCAGGGCTGGAGTGTCCGTCACCTTCCCGAAGCCTTCCAATTAAGTCCATGGCAAGAAAGGCCGAGGACGGCCTTTCCATCCCTGGCCAATTGAGACCCTTAAGTGACCAATTAATGGCAATGTAAGGGTCTCTGCCAGACTCTGCCTCAATTTAATGGAAGGCGGATTAATGGATGCGTGTGGAGACGCCGCCAGGTGAAACCTGGTGGTTTCCTCACAGGGTCGGGTGGGGTCCCACCTTTGGTGGCAATCCAGGGCAGTCTCCTCTTGGTTAGACACCCCTTCCCCTGTCACCGGGGAGTGCCTGACCTCAGTGACTTCGACCCCACTTTTCTTTCCCTGGGTCTTCATCAACCTTCTCCTCTCTGCAGGGCCTCCTGCAGTGGTCACTGTTCCTGGTGGCACTGCCGGTACTGCTGAGCTGCCAGCCCTCTGATAGGCTGGCAGCTCTTGGACGTGGGAGCTTATCTCTTAAAGGGATGGTGTCCTCGACGGTGGGCAGTTATTTGCCTGCCCACCATTAAATAGCACTGAGGATCTGACGGAGGGCTGAGGTGGTGTCTCCCCCCACCTACCGGCCTGCTGTCAGGACCCCTGTTGCCGGAATAAAATCCGGACCTTTGTTCCACAGCCATTTTCAATAGCCAGACACCCTGTAAACAGGGAGGACAGCAGTTGAAAAATGCCCCTTATGTCTGATAATAAATTCAGATTAGTAGTTTAACCTGAACTATAAGATATGGCAAGGTGGTATTTTTCTACCAAATTAGAAAGGTGGTATTACCAGTGTTATAACTATTCAACATTTGGCCCATTTCAAGCTAGCTCATATATTTTGAACTTATGGGCAAATTTTAATTCATAGGAAGTGCAGATTTGCCTAAGGAAGCTGATTTTTTTTGTATTGAATGGAAGTAAAAGTATTGGAAAGAGGTCCAAACTGTAATGATTACATCTTAAGATGGTGCATTAAGTATGACTTATTGCAGCAGTACTGAGCTACTTTGAATGCAAAATAAATCCATCAATGTCTTAAATACAAAATCAATATTTTTTTAATCAGTACATATAATTCTGTGTTGAAAGTAGTCATTTTATATATGCTTATACTACTGAGATATTTTAATGAAGAATCTCACTCTCTCATGTATGATGTTCAATTCTATTTCACAAAACCATTTCCTTACTTCCCCTTTTGGGCTTATAACCACACAATAAAAACACCAGGCAGCTCATTCACAACATCATAAAAATTCTGAAAAATAATACTAAAAAGTCACCCCCTATCTCTGCAGTTATTGTTTTCAACTTCAAATCTATAATGGTAGGAGCTGTAATGTGTAAGTCAACCACATAAGACGTTTAGTTAAAATTACTGGAATTTTGCTTTATTTTATTCTGTCAAATCTTAATAGAACAGTTAAACATCAAAGGTATTAGTGCAACTGTATTACAACAGAAAAGCAAATGTATGGACTCATGAATATTTCTACAAATGCTGATGGAATATTTAGAGTTATACATGCTCAGAACCTATAGAAGATGTTGAGTTTTCAAATTGCAAACAATGTGAGTGACAGCTCAGACTTAGTTGGTATGTGTGTTATGGATGGGTGTTAATTCAGTGAAGGGTAATTGCCTACTGATTAATTAAATGTGTTTTTTTAAGGCAAATGTTATATATTCACAAGAATCCGGATTAAATAAATAAATATATACGTTTACAAATTGTCAGCATACAATATCACACTGGTGGCAATGAGAGAAAAAAGGCAGCAATTTAGTTTCTGCCCTTTGAATGTCTTGTCCTTACTGAAGTGTTTTATAGCATACAGAGGTGGGCAGGTTGCTCAGCCTAATAATATAAAATAGGTTGATAGCGAACTGACAGTCCAATTTTCTTTTCAATAGATTGAATTCAACTAATGAATCGCACCCCTGGAGGGTATGTTAGGTTTGTTCCTCTTGTTAATTCAGGAGTTACTGCTCATAAATTAGGAGCTCACACTGTTGCTATCTTCACACTTCATACATGCGATTTAATTTTATCAGCCCTCTATGGATGGGCAGGGAGGTGGGTGGGTGAAGTGCCTGTTGCCTTCCTAATGCAAATTAATTTTGTCAGGGGCGGGGAAAGCTGAGGACGGCCTTCCTGCCCAGAGGCCAATTGAGGCCCTGAAGTCACCAATTTAAGGGCCTCTTCCCACGCTGCTGGTATTTTACCTGTGGCTGGTGGGAGCCCTGCCAGGTGGGGATGTCACCCAGTAAAACCAGGCAGCCACCCTACGGGCTGGTGGGGGGACCCTCCTTCTTGGGCAATCTGTGGCCCACGGAGGGCCCCCAGCAGCAAAGGTCACCCCCCCCACCCCGGCGCCAACACCCCCAACCCCTCGCTGGGGCCTGCTTGATTGGCCCAGCAAGCCTACCCACTTACCTTCACTCTGGGCCTCCAGCGCTGCTCCTGGTCCTGGGCCTACTGCAGTCCCAGCAGCGGCCACTGCTCCCGATGGCATTGCTGAGCCGCCAGCCCTCTGATTGGCTGGCAGCTCTTTGAGGCGCGATCCATTTCCTTGAAGGGAGGGGGACCCCGATGCAGAGCAGTTAACTGCCTGAACACAGAAAATGCAGCTGGGGGCCCCAAACGGCCCCTCACCTATCTGGCCCGACATCGGAACCCCTGTCACCTGCATAAAATTCAGCTCATGATGTGCTAATCTCACCAGTACAAAATGTGCATTAGAGGACACGTAGATTATCAAATGCAGCAAGGTTTCAATCAATTATTTAGACAGAAAATTCACAACAATTGAGACTGCCATCAGTGTTCCTTTATCATTGGAGTTAACAGACAAAGACCAGCAATCAGGATAGAATTATTTGTGACGTCACATTGTACAGGTACCATATTCACAAGGCCAACAAATGTACAGATGAACAGTGGGAAGTTTTCAAGGAGGCTTTCGGTATGATACAGAACCAATACATACCCCTAAAAGAAGCTCCACAGGCTGGATTTTATGGGCCCCCGAGGCAGGGTTGGAGGTGGGGGGGCCTCATAGAATCATGATGGGTGGTGAGGGCGGAGGGCCTGTCGCCACCCCATCGCTGCCCTGTTGCCAAGTGAATTTGCCGGGAGCGGGATAGGCCGACGACAGCCTTCCTGCCCAGAGGCCAATTGAGGTCCTTAAGTGGCCACTTAAGGGCCTCTTCCTGCCTCCGATGGGTCTAACCAGAGGCTGGGAGGGTGCCTGCGCAACACAGAGAGGGTGCCTTGTAAAATGGAGCACCCTTCCTGTGGACTTGTGTTGGGGGGGATCCCTCTTTCGTGGGCAATCTGTAGCCCATGGAGGAACCCCACTGGCAAAACCTCCACCACCATGGATCCCCCACCGCCTGGACTTCACACCCACCCTCTCAACACTCTCTTCACCAGGGCCTTCCAGACTGGCCCCGGCGACCCCGCTTCACTTACCTAAGGCCCGGGGTTCCAGAATTGGGCCTGTGTCCAAGGCCTCCACAGTACTGGCAATGGTCACCACTAGTGGTGGTTCTGCTGATACTGCTGAGCTGCCAGCCCTATGATTGGCTGGCAGCTCTTGGAGGCGGGATCCCCATCTTTAAAGAGATGGGAATCCCAATGGTGGAAACGTGCCGGGGGGCGCGAAACGGCCGAGGCACTGTTCTCCCTGCCTTTTTGGCTCGGTGGCTGGAGCCCCACCTCCTCCACAAAATCCAGCCCCATGTGTGCAATTTTGCTCTATAGTCAACAAATGAGGTAAGGAACAGTTAAAAGAAAAGATTTACGTGGAAGCAAGGGAAAGTGGAAATCCAGCAGACTGGAAAAGCCATAAAGACAACAAAGGGACTGAAAGAAAGTAATTAGAAGTGTAACAAGTAGTAACAATAAAAACTTGCAAGAGTTATCAGATTGTTGAGTAAAGGTTTTTCTCGATACGTTGAGAGTGGTCAATTGAAATTTTTCAGACTGCGATCGACAGATTTTTATTCAGCAAGTATATCGAGATATGGGTCAAAGGCAGGTAACTGGAGTTGATCTAGCCATGATCTAATTAAATAGAGGGACAGGCTTGAGCAGCTGTATGGCCTACTGCTGTTCCTATATTCCCGCTGTTTTGCTAACTCAAGGGTCTCCAAATAATACATGGTTATAGCAGTGTTGAAGTGCTAAGCAGGCTAGGGCTCAGCATGGAATATATGACAAACCTATACCTTCACAAAGACTGTTGCCACACTACCAGAAGGACGTGGAGGCTTTGGAGAGGGTACAGAAGAGGTTTACCAGGATGTTGCCTGGTCTGGAGGGCATTAGCTATGAGGAGAGGTTGGAAAAACTTGGATTGTTTTCACTGGAACGATGGAGGTGGAGGGGCGACATGATAGAGGTTTACAAAGTTATGAGTGGCATGGACAGAGTGGATAGTCAGAAGCTTTTTCCCAGGGTGGAAGAGTCAGTTACTAGGGGACATAGGTTTAAGGTGCAAGGGGCAAAGTTTAGAGGGGATGTGCGAGGCAAGTTTTTTACACAGAGGGTGGTGAGTGCCTGGAACTTGCTGCCAGGGGAGGTGGTGGAAGCAGATACGATAGCGACGTTTAAGAGACATCTTGACAAATATATGAATAGGAAGGGAATAGAGGGATATGGGCCCGGGAAATGCAGAAGGTATTAGTTTAGGCAGGCATCAAGATCGGCGCAGGCTTGGAGGGTCGAATGGCCTGTTTCTGTGCTGTACTATTCTTTGTTCTTTGTTCTTTGATACAGGATTTGTATCTTCAGAAAGGTCACAGGATACAGTGTCAGCCCCTTTGTCACCCATAGATATATAAAGGAGGTTACACATGGATTATTTGTCGGAGTCAATAACTTCTTTCCATTTTGCTACTGACCAGCAGCAACAATGTGAGAGGGGAACAGACTTCTGCAGAACTCCTGACTTTCCCAGTGTTTAGACAGTCATTGCTTGCACTCATGTTACCATTTGGACCTTGTTCACAAACAACACTGTGCAACATAAAACTCAAAATGGATTAAAAAAAAATCTCATTGAGGGCATACTGCACAGCCACTTGTGAAAATCATACATAGCGATGCCTGCATTCCTAAAGGTTTTCACAATGCCTTCATTTTACAACCCTTATTTGCATAAACTTTATTTGAAAAGGAATGAATAATGGAAGGATGGGTCCAGGGAGACAAAGGCTACGCTACCCAGCCATTACATGACACCCATATATCAGCCACTAACAGAAGCAGAGCTTTGGTGCACATAACTGAGAATTATCAAACATGACATTGTTAGTTTGTAGCATCATTTTACATATTTGGATGGATATGGAGCAACCTTAATAGCCCCACTGACCTGGGCTCCTAAGGTAATTGTTGCCTGCTGCATAGTCCATAATGTCATCCTGAAAAGAGTTTTTAGGATGTACCTTAATGACTGGGATGGTCAACACATGGCAAAGTAAAAGAATGAAATGTCAAGAAGGAATAGAGAAAGGGAAATATGTATTAGGCATTAATTCCAAATGGCATCCAACATACCATAGCTGCACCATTTCTTAAAGGATCAAACTTTATCTGCTAAGTAATTGTGCTCAAAACACTTTATCCTTCAAACTCATACTCAATTCTTCAAATATCATTTATTGCTACTTTATGCAGTGCTTCTGCTATATTACAACCATGAATCAGCAGATACTCAGCACAGTGCTCAAATCAATTAGATGATGTCTGAATGTTGGCAGTTTGAGTTGGAAATTTTTTGGTCTGTAGAGATGGCTGTCAGTCTTTGCAATTTATATACCTTCTCCTTGAGTCCTTGCATAGGTTTGCAGCTCCTGGCCTTTCAAATGACTTTTCTTTACTCAACAGTTCAGGTGTTTGATTGCCTCCTAATATCAGTTCACAGCAGGTTTAGAGAATTAGTGCTGCCCCAGTGTGTGGGAGAGAATCTCTTCTTTGGCCTCCTTGTCTCGGGAGACAATGGGTAAGCGCCTGGAGGTGGTCAGTGGTTTGTGGAGCAGCCCCTGGAGTTGCTATAAAGGCCAATTCTAGAGTGACAGACTCTTCCACAGGTGCTGCAGAAAAAATTGGTTGTCAAATTGGTTGGCTCTCCCCTTGCGCTTCTGTCTTTTTTCCTGCCAACTGCTAAGTCTCTTCGACTCGCCACACTTTAGCCCCGCCTTTATGGCTGGCCGCCAGCTCTGGTGATCACTGGCAACTGACTCCCACGGCTAGTGATCAATGTCACAGGACTTCATGTTGCGTTTGCAGACGTCTTTAAAGCGGAGACATGGACGGCCGGTGGGTCTGATACCAATGGCGAGCTCGCTGTACAATGTGTCCTTGGGGATCCTGCCATCTTCCATGCGGCTCACATGGCCAAGCCATCTCAAGCGCCGCTGACTCAGTAGTGTGTATAAGCTGGGGATGTTGGCCGCCTCGAGGACTTCTGTTTTGGAGATACGGTCCTGCCACCTGATGCCACGGATTCTCCGGAGGCAGCGAAGATGGAATGAATTGAGACGTTGCTCTTGGCTGACATACGTTGTCCAGGCCTCGCTGCCATAGAGCAAGGTACTGAGGACACAGGCTTGATACACTCGGACTTTTGTGTTCCTGTCAGTGCGCCATTTTCCCACACTCTCTTGGCCAGTCTAGACATAGCAGTGGAAGCCTTTCCCAGGCGCTTGTTGATTTCTGCATCGAGAGACAGGTTACTGGTGATAGTTGAGCCTAGATAGGTGAACTCTTGAACCACTTCCAGAGCGTGGTCGCCGATATTGATGGATGAGCATTTCTGACGTCCTGCCCCGTGATGTTTGTTTTCTTGAGGCTGATGGTTACGCCAAATTCGTTGCAGGCAGCCGCAAACCTGTCGATGAGACTCTGCAGACACTCTTCAGTGTGAGATGTTAATGCAGCATCGTCAGCAAAGAGGAGTTCCCTGATGAGGACTTTCCATACTTTGGTCTTCGCTCTTAGACGGGCAAGGTTGAACAACCTGCCACCTGATCGTGTATGGAGGAAAATTCCTTCTTCTGAAGACTTGAACGCATGTGAGAGCAGCAGGGAGAAGAAAATCCCAAAAAGTGTGGGTGCGAGAACACAGCCCTGTTTCACACCACTCAGGATAGGAAATGGGTCTGATGAGGCGCCGCTATGCTGAATTGTGCCTTTCATATTGTCATGGAATGAGGTGATGATACTTAGTAGCTTTGGTGGACATCCGATCTTTTCTAGTAGTCTGAAGAGACCACGTCTGCTGACGAGGTCAAAGGCTTTGGTGAGATCAATGAAAGCAACGTAGAGGGGCATCTGTTGTTCGCAGCATTTCTCCTGTAGCTGACAAAGGGAGCACAGCATGTCAATGGTCGATCTCTCTGCTCGAAAGCCACACTGTGCCTCAGGGTAGACACGCTCGGCCAGCTTCTGGAGCCTGTTTAAAGTGACTCGAGCGAAGACTTTCCCCACTATGCTGAGCATTCACAGTAACAGAGAAGTTGTATGTATACCATCAGGAGTAAATTCTTCCAAAAACTTGTAGAGATTCATGGTTAATCTCCAATTAGCATGGTGATAATTTTTGGCTGTACTTTAAAATTTCCCATACCTTGTAGCTTTATTAAAAAAAACCCTCTTTAGCATTTGTTGAATTCTAGTGCATTCTTTCAGCAATATCATTTGGTACAGATGTAGTCAGAGGACTATGAGCTCACAGTTGACATGTACAAATCAAATAAATTCATGCAAACAAAGATTGTGTCCAGTGGTAGCATCACATGCTCCAAATCAGGTAAAGCGTGGGCTAACTGCCACTTAGAGCTCTTGAAGTTAACCTGGCAACAAGAAATTTACCCTAACCATAGAAGAGTGCACTGAATGCATTGTTTCTCTGAATCATCTATCATCATAGTGTCTCTGAGTGAACTTTCACATTAGCGTTTGAATGCCCAATTGAATTTGTTTAACCTCACTTCACTTAGGGCACTATTCTAACTCACTGCATTACTAATTTCCCATCCACTTTATTTCCAAAGTATCATTTTTACTGCAAATTAATAATGACTTATTAATTGATCGCAGCTACTGTTATTACAATAGGGGAGACAGTGGTGTAGTGGTAATGTCACTGGACAGAAGCCCAGGCTAATGCCCTGGGGACATGGGTTCAAATCTCACCATGGTGCAGGTGGAATTTAAATTCAATGAATTTGAATAATTAATTAAAAATCTGGACTTGAAAGCTAGTCTCAGTAATGGTGCCATGAAACTACCATTGATTGTCATAAAAACCCATCGGAGTCACAAATGTTGTTTAGGGAAGAAAATCTGCTGGTTTGGCCTATATATGAGTCCAGACCCACAGCAATGTCTCTTATCTGCCCTCTGAAATGGCCTAGCAAGCCACTCAGCTATCCAGGGCAATTAGGGATGGGCAACAAATGCTGGCCTTGATAGTAATGCTCACATCTCATGAAAGAATACAAAAACAGCTGAAACAACATAATCCACCAGTTTGCCTATTTTGTTGTCTTGTAGTGCTTCTCTTTGTTTCTTAAGTGACATGGTCTTTTTTCTCTTTTAGATTCTTGCTGCCATTCCATCATACGAATGAGTGTTAAGTAAATGCACCAGAACATGGTGTTTAGAGAGTTCAAGCAGAGATTAATATGGTGGCAAATTGAAAAAGGCAGACCACTGTCTGATCAGGCAGCTGTATGCTGACTCTGATATACACATCAATACTTTTCAATCTGCTTCATGCTGAGTAATTTCAGTTCTGACACACGCAGGCCATAAGATTGGCACACTAAAGGAAATCATTTTGGGAGCAGCATTGTAAATGATTTCTTTATTAAACTTCATAACAATAATTGTCTTTGAGCACTGCCTTGGTTTAGTTTCTGTTTAAATGACGTGATTGACAATGGAGCTGTTTTCTGTACAGAAGTCAAATTGATGGTTCACTAGTTTGTTAAGCTGCTGTAAAAATGTGAAGAGACTGGAACTGTATCTAGACTTTAATCTCCCACTGTGAAAGCAATAACCCTCTGAGTGCTGTTTTTCCGAATCTTGGAATCTTATGTAATAGCCCAGGGGTCTGATTTTATATCGTTTGTACTATCACAAAACTGATTTTCTTCTTACCCTAGTGCTTGGTGTCAACAGGGCTTCCATTATGGTTGAGATTGGTACAAAGTAAGACAATAAAAATGATTATTTTTAAAAGGTTTGAAATTTCAGTGCTCATATATATCAACAAATGAACATAAAACATTAGTGTAACTTTTTTTAAAATTAGTAATTTTGAGGAAATTTTGTGTAGAGCTACTTGATGCCATATTTCTTTTGGGCCTCCTTATCTCGAGAGACAATGGATACACGCCTGGAGGTGGTCAGTGGTTTGTGAAGCAGCGCCTGGAGTGGCTATAAAGGCCAATTCTGGAGTGACAGGCTCTTCCACAGGTGCTGCAGAGAAATTTGTTTGTTGGGGCTGTTGCACAGTTGGCTCTCCCCTTGCGCCTCTGTCTTTTTTCCTGCCAACTACTAAGTCTCTTCGACTCGCCACAATTTAGCCCTGTCTTTATGGCTGCCCGCCAGCTCTGGCGAATGCTGGCAACTGACTCCCACGACTTGTGATCAATGTCACACGATTTACCTGGCAGACTACAGGGATGATTTTAACCCTGCTTGCTCAGCAGAAACAGGGCAGGCAGGCAGTTAAAATTGCTGCTGCCTTCCTGCGGGTTGAACGTTCAACCTACTCTTGGCAATGACAAGAGGTACACAAGAGGCAGCAGACTCCTCCTTTCAATAAGCAAATCAGGCTCTGATGATGTCTTTGGGTCCTGACTGCAATTTTAACTTGAAGCCTAAATGGGGAAGCCATCGTGCTTTCCCTGCCAGTCCAATCTGGTGCCAGAAAAAGATTGGAAGGTAGATAATTTTCAATTTATTTTTGTTTCCTTGTGGGTTTGGTGGAGCAGATGTGGTCTCCTCTGCCTGGACTTCCCTCCCCCTTCCCAGATGTGATGCCTTCTATTGTGTATTCACTGAGTAAGTCTGAGTAAGCAGCCATTGTGGAACATTTTTATTTACACCTCCCCAACAGAGAGGGCAGCAGAGAGGCAGTATAGCTATATAACAAAATACTCTGCTATCACAATACACTAGCTCAGCCAGTTCAATACAATACACCACAGCCTCCTAATCTCCTAACTCCAATAACTTACTTGATTGCCAGGGACTGTTCCTTTGGGGTCTTTGTTGGTGACTTCCAGCTTTCTGAAATCTGGCTGCTGCCATTGGCTGGCCAGTGCTTCAGGCAGGAGACTGACAGGACCTACACACTTGCAGCTTGGGAGTTCCAATCTCCCAAGTCTCACGCTGCAGAGGGCCAGACAGTTTCCAGTCCTCCTGGGCCTGGGCCTGCTCAACTCCCGCAGGAAGTTAAAATCCAAGCTTATGTTCCTGGGGACAGTCACAAATAGCTTTCTCCAAAAATTCATCTGAAATGTTGCCACCATGATTGCCAATAACTTGCTTACAGCTGGCTATCTACTACAGGCTAATGTTTCAATTAGTTTTGAGTCAACTAGTGGTTTCCCCAATAGCTCCAAAGTAAAGAAATGGGGGGAGGGGCACGGGGTGCAGGCAGGGGAGAGATTGGTCTCTGTGGCACCTGTTCTTTGGGTACTGTGAGGCCTCCTAAAGTTCGCAAATGACATCTGCGATATGCATGCGTATGTCCAATGGGAAGTGCAGTGGATACCATTTTTGTAAAAGGGTTTGCTTGTGCACAGAGTAGGGGAACCATAGTGTCAGTTAATGTGTAATGCTGATTTGATGCCAACACTACCATTTCCACGCAGCAACCTATGCTCTCTCTTAACCTCGCACAGCTGAACCCGATGTTAAATGGCATGATGAAGAACACTCCCCCCCCACCCCCCTCACCGGACCAGTGCAAGTTAAATGGATCATGAACTACTTTCAGGTTAGTTGATAGATTATTTCTTCTGGCTGTTGGTGCAATTCTATGTGTTTTAATAAGCTTTTCCATACATGTCTAAACTTTCAGTAGTCTACAGGGAGTGGCCTGGCTGGTGCTGAAGTTCTTTTCGGAGGCTTAAAATGTTTGTGCTGAAACCAGTTGCTTTCAGACATGGGTGATCTAGTAGGCCTTCCTCTTGGAATTGAACATGACTGAGGGAATGAAGAGAGGCCATGCAGAGCAGGACAAGCTGCTGGAAGAGGGCAGAGTAGGAGGATGAGAAGGGCTCTCAGCAGGAGGCCATATCCACAGAGGGTGTTTAAGGAGTAATCACTCTGAACTTCAGCACTGTTTAGGGCCTCAAGCACTTCTTACACGTGAAACAGCAATTTACTTGTCCTTATTTCAATTTAATATATATTCACTGCTCACGATGCGGTCTCCTCTACATCGGAGAGAACAAACACAGATTGGGTGACTGCTTTGTGGAAGCTTCCCGAGTTTCTGGTTGTCTGTCATTTTAGTTCTCTGTCCTACTCCTACTCTGACCTCTCTGTCCTCAACCTCCTACATTGTTTTAATGAAGCTTGAAGTAAGCTTGAGGAATAACAACTCACCTTTCAAATAGTCACTTTACAGTCTTCCAGGCTGTGTTGAGTTCATCAATTTGAGATCATAATCTCTAACCCATTTTTTTCGGACAGCAGCTGTTGGTGTTGATTTTGCTATTCCCATCTACATCTCCTCTAGATCCATATTTTCTTTCTTCACTTGTCCCATGACGATCTCCTTTTGTCTTGCACTGCTATCCCTTTTGTTATTTAATCTCAGTCTTCCATTGCACCTTTTGTTCTTTCTTTATCTTCTTTACCTATACTTGCTTAAAACCTGTTACATGAAATTTGTTAGTTTAAATAACCAGCGATAAGAAAACATCAATACAAAAATGTTGTAACAGGACTTCTATACAAATCTGAGCACGTTAAAGGCAATGTTTATTTATTCTTTAATTCTAATCCAGTAAGGAATGGCTTAGTGGCAAAAATCATAGAGATGAAAGAGGCAAGAGAGAGAAGGAGAGTGAGACATTATTGTATTAGGATTATTATTAATAGAATTTCAATACATCATTAATCTGTACAGCAGGAACTGAACAATGTCCTGTGACAACCCATAATTGAAGAGACGTTTCATATTGAAAAATAAATTGCTGCATGGGTAGACAAAGTGGCCGTACTTTTACTGGATCACAGAGTGCAAGGTCAGATGCAGGGAGCTGGGGGACAGTAAATTGGGAATGAACGGCATTGGGCAAGAAGTCCAATGTCTTGATGCCACTTCCCGATTTTACCACTGGTGGGAACCATGGAAGGTGGACATCTGACATCGAGCTGGTGGGACACCAATTGAGGTAATTAAAAGGCCGTTAACTGGAAATGAATGGGGTGATTAGTATTTTATCAGTGGTGCAAGGGAACGACAGGGCTTCAGAGCCCCGACTGGTGAAACAAGGGGGCAGCGAAGCGAGGCATGGCAAGGAAGCAGAGGACAAGTGCTGGCTCTCCAACTAGGCTATCAGGAGAGCCAGAGTGCAGTGGAAGGAAGGGTGGTGTGCAAAGGACACTGGCAGATGTCAGCAGGAGGGGAAGAAAGTGCCAGGAGTGCGGCCTGGGATTGGGTCAGTGTCACCTGCCCCGAGGCTAGGACTGACAGGCAGGTTTAGGGAAAAGTGGGGGGGCGGGGGGCGCATCCTGATGGAAGACCTATGATTGAGAAAGAGCTACCTGCCATGGGCCTTATTCACCCAGGCTTCGTGGTCCCTGTTGAGAAGGAGGGGCAGCTTAGAGGGAGGGAGGCCCAGGCACCAGTGCACATCACCAACCTCACAATCATCAAGAGGGTCAGCCTGGGAATGGGCATGGTGCAGAAGGGCACAGAGGGGCACACCAACAGCCATGTGTGTGCAGAAGAGCCTATCTCGAAGATAGTGTACCGCCCAAGGGTGAACTTTTTCCAAATGTCTGAGTGGCAGTGTGAGTGAAGACTGTGGCTCTCCAGGGATGCTGTCACTGATCTCTGTGCCATGCTGCAGGACCAATTGGGGTTGGTGGATACCCAATGTCAGTGGCACTAAAGATCACCGTGGCTCTCAACTTATTCCTTCGGGCGGCTCTTTCCAGGGATCCACTGGGAACATGTGTGTGATCTCCCAGTCTGTGACCCATTGGTGCATCAAGGAGGTGACCAATACCATGTTCAAGAGGGCTGGCAACTATGTTCACTACTGTACTGATCTGGACAGTCAGGCAGAGAGGTCCATTGGGCTCAGGGCCAATACTGGATTCTCCCAGATGTAACATTACCTCCCGCTGCAGCTTCAGCAGCTGCCATGTCACAGTCAACTCCAGAGGCACATCACCAGCCCGGGGCTCAGCATTGGCCTGGCCTCCCACAGTCATCCAAGTGTCAGTGGTCTCAGCTGTCACAGCCTCCGTCAGCTGCTCGGGTGTGTCTGTGTAGTGGTCACCAGCTTGTGACCCTGAATCTAATCGTGAATACATACCCACTGACATGAGAGTATCTGTGCTGGTCGAGGGTACGGGGAATGATAAGATTCTGCATCCTCTGAGGATCCCTCCTCCTCTTCAGAGGTAGCCAGCTGGCCCCCAGTCTCTTGACCTCTTCTTGCCTCGGCTTCACCATGACAGAAAATAAACATAGAAGGGTTAAGGGATTCCCATTTCCTCATCCCAGGCATGCTTGCTGTGGGGTTCCATGTGTCCCATGTTGGTTACATCAGCACTATGCCTCCTTTGTGCCAGATACATCCTTGTGCAGCCACAGTCGTTGACTCTTCCTCTTGGGTTGGCACCCCCGTCTCGCCATCAGCAATTGCCTGGCTGCCAACTCCAAGATCTCCTCCTCAATGGGGTTGAGGATGTGGAAGTATGGGATCTCTCCACCTGTCTTGGCCCTCTCTTTAATGTTCTGTACCGCCTTTTCCTGGAAGCACAAAAAGGAAGACTGTTATGTTGCACACAGAGACAAGCACAACACCTATGTTGGTGGGGGCCCAGAGGCCCATGACTGGGGCATGCAAATGTCACCCACTTGTGATGGACCTCATGGGTGTCAGTATAGATAGATTGGTGACTCTCACTGAGATGCAACCATTGCCTCTGACAGGATTTGCTGCTGCCTCACCCCCTTGACACTGACCGGATGGTCACTCCCATGGGACCAAGCCAACCCTCTTATGTGACCACATACTAGCCCCAAAGGAAAAAGAGGAATGCAGCATTCACCTTGGCAGACTGAATGAGGACATTGACACACTTTTGATACTGAATCCAGGTTCTTGGGGTGACCCCGGCTGCTGACCTCCTCTGCAATCTCCATCCACGCTTGCTTGGTCAGGTGGGGCCCTCTCCTCCTTCTGTCCTTTGGGAAAAGGACCTCCTGCCTTTCCCATACAGCCTGGAGGAGAATCTGCAGGGGGCATCACTGAACCATGGGACCACCCAGGATCTTCCTTCTGCCACTGTTGGTGGTGCCTTCCGCTGAGCTCCTAGATTGCTTTGAGTCTTCAGTGAGGGAAGAAGCAGCAGCAGCAGAGGGGTGACACCAGGCAGCAGCAGGAGAACACCAGTCAGCAGCAGAGTGGTGACACCAGGCAGCAGCAGGAGAACACCAGGCAGCAGCAGAGGGGTGACACCAGGCAGCAGCAGAGGGGTGACACCAGGCAACAGGAGGAGAACACCAGGCAGCAGCAGAGGCGTGACACCAGGCAACAGGAGGAGGAAGGTGTCCTTTGTTCAGGCAGCAAGGAATGCAGGGCAGACAGTCCTTTACCTATGGTGGCAGCACCTACTGCGGTGACAGCTGACACCAACCTGGCCGCCTGCGTTACCGCCTCAGGCCCCAGATTGGACGGCCCCTGTTTCTTGCACTGCTTAATTGGAGATCACTAGCGGCTAGCTGTCTAATGCTAAAACAGAACAGCACCCACTTCCGGTGCCACTGCCATGACCTGTGCCATCGGGATAATATCCAGCCCATACATTGAAGACATGGGTACAATTCTCACAATATTCAGTCAGATCTCCTGGATGACATAGCAAGAAGTTGTATTGATGATTTTTCTAAGCTCTTTCTTCTATTCTTCAGACTAAAGAGACTAATGGAGAGACAGCTTTCAGGTCCCGCAGGAGGTGGGAATGGAGGCGGGCGTGGGACGATAATGCTGACACCAGCTGACATTATGATTTCCCCATGCTATTCCCGGTGCCAGTGAATTTCACCAGACCGGGGCCGGGAGGCCCGAGGTGCAGTCCCATCCATTAACAATGCCACTGAGAACTCGTTAAGGGACGCACGGACTGCACGTGGTCTGGAGGCAGACACTCAGTGGGGAGCAAGTCATGGCCGCCCCAGCGAATTAGATGGGCCCATGAAAGACTGAATGGCACAGAGCGGGACAAACAGGTGCCATTGGCTCAGTTCAGATTACAGGGAGAGTGGTTAATAAGTGCTCAGGCAGTGCAGGGTGTCATCCCCCTCCTGGCAATGCAGATCCATAAGAAGAGGAGCAAGGCTGCAAAATACAATTGGGGGGCCACCTGAGCACAAGGAGGGCAGCACTGGCAATGGGGGCACTGCTCTCAGACTTTGGAACCAGTGGTGATGAGGAGCAACATCTTCTGCAGGAAGGGTAGCAGAACGGCAGAGGAGGGGGTCAAGGGGCAGGAAGGACAGAGACCATACCCTCAGCATAGGATCTACTGGCAAAGAAGGAGCTACCTTGAGATGACTGAGATGACTGTGACTCTCCAGGCAAATGGTCACTTAGGTCTATGTCTCCTTTGCCAAAGACCTGATACCTCACAGCACTGCATGCCATGCCCTGCCTGTAACTGTCGAAGTCACTGTGGCCTTGAACTAAACCTCTTCTGGCTCCTTCCAAGGATCAGTTGCAGACCTTGGTGGCATCTCATACATGGCTACACAATACTGCATCTCGCAGGTCACTGATGCCTTGTTTACATTCAATTCCAGACAGATGTGGCCTCACAGGCACAGAGGGCAGTTGGTGGGTTTTGCCTGCAATGCTGTGGGGCACCTCCAGAGGCTGCTGCACCCTCATCATTGCAGGGGCAGCCTCCGTCACTGGGCCTTGCTGCACAGATGCTTCCTCTGTCAGAGGGGCCAAGGAGGCCGAAGATGATGATGGTGCCCTGTGAGGTGGCACCCTCATCCTGCTCAGTGAATGCCTCAGCTCTTGGCTGATGCTCCAGATAGCTGGAGGGAGCATTAGCTGGGGTGCAACTGGTATCCCCTCCAAACTTCTCTGCATCATCAGCGCTACTGACCAGTCCAGGCTACATGACAGACATCCTGTGTATGTCAGTGCGCAGTTCGTGCATGCACTCCGAGTGCTGCTGCATATGGCACTCCTCTCTATGGAGGAGCTCATGCACTCCAAGCCCTGAGCCATCGTGGATGGATATACCATCTTGTCAGTGTGCTATTAGTATTGAATGAGGGAAGTAGACTCTGGGTCAAAGTAGCAGGGGTTTATTTACAGGGGTGTTCTTACTAGGGTATCTATATGAACACCGAGCAGCATGAGGTACAGACTCGTGACATTGCATTCTGTGATGATGCTTAAGGTCTATATACATAATCTACCCAGCAACAGCTTATGTACATTACACTACAGTGGACTCCTCCATTCTCTCGCCATGATACTCACTGCCTCAGGGAACGCCGACATGTGGGAGTACATCTGTTGCTGCTGGTCTAGGTAGAGTCTTCTTTCCTGTGATTCCTGAGGCCCTGCATCTGTGTTCAGCTAAGCAGGGCTGTGTCTGTCCTCCATCCTCCTGAGAGGGACTGCCCACAGCTGCCTCTGACTCTGGCATCGCCTCCTGCACACTAGTGCTGTGCTCATTACCCAGTGCCACCCTATCTAACCACACGTGAGGACCCACTGAGGTCACTGGGTATGAGCTGGTGCAGGGTACGCTTGAAAGATGTGACGGTGCCTCTTCTGAGCTCTGATGTGGCTGCGCTTGGCCTGGTGATGGTGAGGGAGTTGGTCTCATTGCCTCGATATCTGCACCAGTGGAAAACACGAGAAGGGATCATGAGAACTAGCCTTAGAGAGCAGAAGCCTCTGCAGTGCTGAGGCTTCCCAATGCAACTCAATCTTGAGTATGCTGTCAGATGAACATACGAACATACATATGAACATACGAATTAGGAGCAGGAGTAGGACACTTGGCCCCTCGAGCCTGCTCCGCCATTCAATAAGTTCATGGCTGAATTGATTACTCCACATTTCCGCCCCCTTGTTTATCAAGAATCTATCTATCTCTGCCTTAAAAATATTCAGACTCTGCCTCCACTGACATCTGAGGAAGAGAATTCCAAAGACGCACGACCCTGTGAGAGAAAAAAATTCTCTTTATTTCTGTCTTAAATGGGCGACCCCTGATTTTTAAACAGTGACCCCTAGTTCTAGATTCTCCCACAAGGGGAAACATCCTTTCCACATCCACCCTGTCAAGACCCCTCAGGATCTTACATGTTTCAAGCAAGTCGCCACTTACTCTTCTAAATTCCAGCAGATACAAGCCTAGCCTGTCCAATCTTTCTTCATAAGACAGCCATCCATTCCAGGTATTAGTCTAGTAAACCTTCTCTGTACTGCCTCCAACGCATTTACATCCTTCCTTAAATAAGGAGACCAGTACTGTACATAGTATTCCAGATGTGTTGTCAGCAATGCCCTGTATAGCTGAAGCAAAACCTCCCTACTTTTGTATTCAATTCCCCTCGTGATAAACGATAACATTTTATTAGCTTTCCTCATTATGTGCTGTACCTGCATACTAACCTTTTGCGATTCATGCACTCGGACACCCAGATTCCTCTGCATCTCAGAGCTCTGCAATCTCTCACCATTTAGATAATATGCTTCTTTTTTATTCTTCCTGCCAAAGTGGACAATTTCACACTGTCCCACATTGTACTCCATTTGCCAGGTCTTTGCCCACTCACTTAACCAATCTATATCCCTTTGTAGCCTCCTTATCTCCCCTTCACAAGTTACTTTCCTACCTATCTTTGTGACATCAGCAAATTTAGCAACCATACCTTCGGTTCCTTCATCTAAGTCATTTATATAAATTGTAAAAAGTTGAGGCCCCAGCACAGATCCAAGTGGCACACCACTCATTACATCTTGCCAACCAGAAAATGACCCATTTATGCCTACTCTCTGTTTCTTGTTAACTAACCAATCTTCTATCCATGCTAGTATGTTACCCCCGACACCATGAGCTTTTATTTTCTGCAATAACCTTTGATGTGACACCTTATCAAATGCCTTCTGGAAATCTAAGTACAATACAGCCACTGGTTCCCCTTCATCCACAGCACATGTAACTCCCTCAAAGGACTCCAATAAATTGGTTAAACATGATTTCCCTTTCACAAAACCATGTTGACTCTGCCTGATTACCTTGAATTTTTCTAAATGCCCAGCTATAACATCTTTAATAATAGCTTCTAGCATTTTCCCTTAGACAGACGTTAATCTAACAGACCTGTAGATTCCTGCTTTCGGTCTCCCTCCCTTTTTGAATAAAGGAGTTACATATTTTCCAATCTAACTGAACCTTCCCCGAATCTAGGGAATTTTGGAAAATTAAAACTAATGCTTGCCTCCACTATTGAGTTTAAAACTCTCTCTACTTCCCTAGTCATGCGACTCACGAGAACACCGGCCCCAGCATGATTCAGGTGTAGACTGTCCCAACAGTACAGCCACCACTTTCTCCAGTACTGGTGCCAGTGCCCACGAACCAGAACCCATTTTTACCACAACAGTCTTTGAGCCACGCATTAATTTCTCTAATATTATTTGCCCTATGCCAATTTGCACATGGCTCAGGTAATAACCCAGAGATTATTACCTTTGAGGTTCTGCTTCTTAATTTGGCGCCTAGTTCCTCCTACTGAAGAACCTCTTTCCTTGTCCTGCCTATGTCGTTGGTACCTACATACACCACGACGACTGGATCCTCCCCGCCCCCACCCCCCCCACAGCAAGTTCCTCTCCAGCCCAGAGCAGATGTCCCGAACCCTGACACCGGGCAGACAACACAGCTGTCTGGACCCTCGCTCTTTGCTGCAGAGGTGTCAGTCCCCCTAACTATATTGTTCCCTCCTACCACTACAATCCTTTTCTCTCCCTCCACTTGAATGGCTTCCTGTACCATGTTGCCATGGTCAGGTTGTTCATCCACCCTGCAGCCCCCACTCTCATCCAAACAAACTGAAAGAAGCTCAAACCTGTTGGACAATCACAAAGACTGAGGCTCCTGCACTCCTGTCCTTTGCTGCCTCTTCCCTGCCTCAGCTGCAGCCACACTCTCCTGTCCCTGACCACTGACCAAATCAGAAGACCCTATCCTAAGGGGTGTGACCGCACCCTGGTACAAAATGACCAGGTAATTTTACCCCTCCCTGATGTGTTGTACTGTCTGTAGCTCAGACCAGAGTTCAATGACTCTGAGCCGAAGCTCTTCGAGGTGCAAACACTTACTGCAGACATAAGTCTGTAGTGGCATCCAGGAGCTCCCACATGCTGCAGCGATTACACATCACCTGTGTTTTAATTAACTACTTAATTATTTTATTCAATTATTTATTTTATTTTCCTTTTTTTAATATATTTTATTAAGCTTACCACTAGTTCCTTTACTATTTTAAACATTAGGATTAGATTGGACCTTCATCATTTACCAGATACTCACCAAATAGGTAGCTTCTTCCCTGCTCTCTCTGTTGATTATGACGTCACTCTGATGTCACTTTTCGATTTTTTTTTTCCCTGCTCCGCTCCCGCCGTGCTCCTCTCTCTCTCTCTCTCGCTCTGTCTCCGGTCTCCGACTCTGGGCTTTTGGCGCACTTTTTAAACCTCCGCTCCTGCCGTGTTCCTCTCTCTCTCTCGTTCTGCCTGCACTCCCTCAAATATAGAATCATAGAAAGTTTAAGGCACAGAAAGAGGCCACTTGGCCCATCATGTCTGTGCCAGCCGAAATTCTAATCCCACCTTCCAGCATTTGGTCCGTAGCCCTGTAGCTTATGGCACTTGAGGTTCATATCCAGACTCCTTTTGAATGAGTTGAGGGTCTGTGCCTCAACTACCCTTTCAGGCAGTGAGTCCCAGATCATCACCACCCTCTGGGTGAAAAAGTTTTTCCTCATCGCCCCTCTAATTTTTCTACCAATCACTTTAAATCTATGCCCCCTCATCACTGACCTCTCTGCCAATGTGAATAGACACCTCCACTCTATCCAGGCACCTCAAAATCTTGTACATTTCAATCGGATCTCCCCTCAGCCTTCTCTGTTCCAAGGAGAACAACCCCAGCCTATCCAATCTTTCCTCATAGCTGCATTTTTCCAGTCCTGGCAACATCCTTGTAAATCTCCTCTGTACCCTCTCTAGTGCAATTCCATCCTTTCTGTAATAAGGTGACCAGAATTGCACACAGTACTCAAGCACTCAATGAACGCATTACACTCTCTAATAACCATCTCCACCATGGATGCCCAGTTTGCCGTGCTTAAATTCTTCATTGTCCATGACCCTGGTGATGTCCATGGCTCCCTCCTCCATGATTGTGATTAAGAGTAGGTAGGGAACCCCTCCTCCAGTCTGCGCCCTTTCCTAGGCATTATGAGCCCATTTCTCCTGTAAGGACAAAACAGAGTGAGATAAGACACTGTTGTCCTGGATGGTCAGTACCAGCTGCTGCTATTCACTAGAAGTTGCATGTTTTAGTGATGGCAGGTCATTAGCAGCACTGTGGTTTTGAGCCATTCTGAGGGGTCAGTAAGTGCCCTGTGCTCACACTCCTCCCATGTTCTGGAGCAGCATGCACCCTGAGGGTCCTCAGCTGACGTGTCTGCTGGAACTTAAATATCCAGAGGTTATTGCAGGTTGGGGGTTGCACTCAGCTTGTCAGAGAATATCAGGTCATTAAACCTCTTCTGACACTGGACCCAGTTTCTGTGCACCATACTCCTTCCACTGACTGTGTCAGCTATCTCCATCAGGCCTGCTTGGTCTGGGTGGGTGGTCCCCTCCTGTCACCCTCTGGGAAGAGGACCTCCATCCTCTTCCTCACGGCCTCAAGCAGGGCCTCCAGATCTGCAAATCAAGGCGCTGCCCTGCCCTAGTTTTCAGGCCTCTGTCTCTCCTGAGACATCTTTCAAGTTGAAGGTAAAGCAATGAAACAGCAACCACAGTAATGGCTACCGTCGTCTATTTAAATCAGGCCCCTGCTTGAACAATCCTGCCTCTGTGCCCGCCCCTGCAGGCCAATTAAGGGGGCACCCCTGTGAAAATCAGTGTTGGTGACTTTTTCCTCCCTGGGGGCGGGTTCGGGACCCAGAAATGGGTCCAACTTCTGTTTCCTGTCCTCAGAAGGAAACTCCTGCCCAGTGTGTTAGTTTACACTAGAGATAGTATGTTATCAAGTATTTAGTCCTTCCCAAAAGCAGACATCTTTGTTTATGAGCTCAATTCTATCTGTTAGTAAATATTTCATCTTGACTAAGTTAGTTGCACCTATTGAATGTAAAGCCATGCATTCTTTCTTACTGAGCTATTTGTAACAACTCACCTATTAGGGAACTACACTAGGAATGATGGGTAAAGCAGTGATCTTTTATAGCCCCCGTTTAAAATTTCATGAAATACTCCTTTCCAGTATTTTCTTGCTCTGTGCCGCCATGAGATACTCATAGAAAAATATCCCCGCTGCAGCTATTCTGCCTGGACTTTGTTTCCACAGACATGGAGCTCTACCCTCTAACACAAAGACCCACATCAATACCTTTCAATTACATCATTTTAAAAATCGGAAAATAGGCATTCTATTATAAGTCTTTGCAAATGATAATTTAATTCAGTTTGGGAGAATGCCAAATGCTAAAATGAATACTGGAGTATTGAACATTGTTAAGTGTACATTTCGAGTTCATTGCCACTGTTACAGACTGTCTCTGCAGGTTTAGAAAAAAAGTCCATTGTTGTCTCTGGTCCTCTTGCTATCACAGCAGCAGCTTTGCTGACACAGAAAGATTAATAGTCTTATTAAACTGGGCAAATTCTTTTTCTCATGGGTTTAACACAGTTCTCGGCTGAAATGAGATGTTATTATGAGAAACTGTAACCAAATACATTTTGAGAACTGAGTCCATTTAAAGAAATATATTCAATCATTTAGGTGTTGAATAAGTGACATACGGAAAACGTAAATAGAGCAAGACATTGAAAACATAGTCATGGGTTAGGGAGTTACTGCACATAAAGAAAAATCCTTTTTAGTTGGCCTCCTGTAAACAGAGCATTTATGTGGTGACTTTTACATGCATATGTGGGTGTGGTGTGCGTCTGTGTGTATATATATCTTTGCCTGTAAGCAACAATCATTTTATGGTTTGCTTTTGGGGTTCTATTGACTCTTTGGTGCTGTGTCCAAATGGTTACTCTTCACATATATGTCTCAGAAGTGAGTATTGGCTTCTGACTGCAGTGGACATCACAGCCATACCCCGCACTATTTCCATACAACTCTCACACACCTTCATTTCCAGAAGAGGTCACCAGATCGTGATCAGGAGTGGTGATTTTCGCCCTCCCTCTATCTAACCCAGAGTTGCTGTACCCAGTTGGAGTGGTCTCACTGCAAACCTAGCTTTCTTGATAATGCGATCACACAACAATTAATGAACATATGAACAAATAAACATATGAATTAGGAGCAGGAGTAGGACACTCGGCCCCTTGAGCCTGCTCCGCCATTCAATAAATTCATGGCTGAACTGATTACGCCACATTTCTACCTACCCCCGATAACCTTCCACCCCCTTGCTTATCAAGAATCTATCTATCCCTGCCTTAAAAATATTCAGATTCTGCTTCCACTGCCTTTTGAGGAAGAGAATTCCAAAGACTAACCACCCTCTGAGAGAAAAAATTTCACCTCAGCTCTATCTTAAATGGGCGACCACTTATTTTTAAACAGTGGCTCCTGGTTCTAGATTCTCCCACAAGGGGAAACATCCTTTCCACATCCACCCTGTCAAGACCCCCCAGGATCTTATATGTTTCAATCAAGTGGCCTCTTATGTTTCTAAATTCTAGTGTATACAAGCCTAGCCTGTCCAATCTTTCCTCATAAGATAGCCTGCCCATTCCAGTATCAGTCTAGTAAACCTTCTCTGAACTGCCCACAACACATTTACATCCTTCCTTAAATAAGGAGACCAATATTGTTCACAGTACTCCAGATGTGTTGTCAGCAATGCCCTGCATAGCTGAAGCATAACCTCCCTATTTTTGTAATCAATTCCCCTCGCGATAAACAATAACATTCTATTAGCTTTCCTAATTACATGCTGTAACTGCATACTAACCTTTTGCGATTCATTCACTAGGACACCCAGATCCCTCTGCATCTCCCAGCTCCACAATCTCTCACCATTGAGATAATATGTTATTCTTCCTGCCAAAATGGACAACTTTGCCTTTTCCTACATTATACTCCATCAGCCAGATTTTTGCCCACTCGCTTAACCTATATATATCCGTTTATAGCCCCCTTATGTCCTCTTCACAAGTTACTTTCCTACCTATCTTTGTGTCATGAGCAAATTTATCAACCATACCTTTGGTTCCTTCATCGGAGTCATTTATATAAATTGTAAAAAGTTGAGGCCTCAGCACAGATCCATGTGGCACACCACTCATTACATCTTGCCAACCAGAAAATGACCCATTTATGCCTACTGTCTGTTTCCTCTTAGCTAGCCAATCTTCTATCTTCTATCCATGCTAGTATGTTACCCCCGACACCATGAGCTTTTATTTTCTGCAATAACCTTTGATGCGGCACCTTATCAAATGCCTTCTGGAAATCTAAGTACAATACATCCACTGGTTCCCCTTCATCCACAGCACATGTAACTCCCTCAAAGAACTCCAATAAATTGGTTAAACATGATTTCCCTTTCACAAAACCATGTTGACTCTGCCTGATTACCTTGAATTTTTCTAAGTGCCCTGCTATAACATCTTTAATAATAGCTTTTAACATTTTCCCTTAGACAGACGTTAAGCTAACTGTCCTGTAGTTTTTTGCTTTCGGTCTCCCTCCCTTTTTGAATAAAGGAGTTACATTCACTATTTTCCAGTCTAGCGGAACCTTCCCCGAGTCTAGGGAATTTTGGAAAATTAAAACTAATGCATCAACTACCTCACCAGTCACTTCTTTTAACACCTTAGGATGAAGTCCATCAGGAACCAGGGACTTGTCAGCCCACAGCTCCAACAATTTGTTCAGTCCCACTTGTGAAAAAACACAATTTGAACTCTGCTCTTAAAGTGTAAAAGCAGCAAAAGACAAGGTGTTACACGCATGAACAATTGCACACAGTAATCTCCTGTTTGGGGTTGCAGATTGAGGCAAATTGCTAAGGGCTACAGAAACCAGAGAGTGGTACTAGTCAGTCACTCTGCTAATTATAGCTCCATGTCCAACATACTCTCTTTTAAGAAAACACGCTAAATTAATATTACAATTTATATTTAAAGTGAGTTCAGCTGTTTATTCTAAGGTGGGTGAATGGATTTTTGTCTTAAACTAATTTCCATGTCCTGAGCAGGCAGTGAATGCTGTGATTTCAATCCTTACCCCACCCCACACACACATCGGCTCAGTTTTGTAGCACATTTACATCTTTGGTCATAGACAAAGTAAGTTCAAATTTTTGTTTCTGCCATCCTATATTGCAAGTGAGCTGCAAATGAAAGTGAAATGAGTAATGGGGAAACAAATTAAATTACTTGATATTAATCAAGATTAATTAAAATAAAGAATCTGCAAGAATTACTCTGTGTAAGCCAAAAATATTCAAGTAAAATAGATAATAAGCTCTACATTAGATTATACATTTTAATAACACTGAGTTAGTCTCATCAGAGAAATTAAGCAGGACTTACTCTGCAATACCCAATTAAATATTAATTGCACCTTTGTCACTTTTTCTAATGGACTTGTTTATGTGGGAGCTATGAATGGCACACTACAGTATGTTAAACTTACAGTATGTTCTATTCCAGAAAACCAGTTGGTGAAGGATAGTACAGGAGCCAATCTTTACTTAGTCTTACATTTATTTACAAAGTAAACCATTACAAACATACACCTCCTAACTCAACCACCCCACAGTTTCAATAAGTGTTTCTTTACATGTGCTCAAGTGAAACTCCAATTAATGCCCACCACCTGCCTACAATTAAACACAGTGGATATACAATTAGCAGCCTATGAAAGATTTTCCCAGAGAGAGAGAGCAACCTAACTCTATAGCTTCCAAAGGAGCTGTTGGGTAGCTTCTGGAAGGTAGTTAACTCCCTGTGGTATTGACAAGCTGCCACTTGCATTTTGAAGTCTTTACTAAGCCCATAATGGAAATTATATTTGCTCTCAGTTGGGTCAGCCATGAAACAGAATGGGTTGAATTGCCCAGGGAAGACCAGGATCTCCCTAAGCTACATCCCCTTAACCTAGGGTAGAAAGGCAGAAGATAGACCCTTCCCCTCCCATCAGGATTTCCTGCCTACCTCTGACCAGGACGGATCCTGTCAGAACCAGATTGTACCCCATTTTCCAGACCCCTCCAATACTTATGCTGGAGATGTGCCTGGGAAGGTGATTGGAATTTCCACAGATGACACGAAGTGAGGAGGGACGCTAAATTGTGCAGATGGGAGCAGGAAGTTGCAAAGGGACATAGATTAACTGAGAGAGCAGAACTCTGGCAAATGGAGTTTAATGTGGGCATGTGGAAGGTCACTCCACTTTGAAGTCAAGAAAGATAAATGTAACGGCCATAGCGGGAGTAATACACTAATTCAGTCCCAATATTCCACAGTTCGCAGCATATTATTAAAGTTTTCTCACCTACTGGAAATTACCCAAATTAAAACACATTAGTAACCCCCAGAATAAAACAGACCAAACCAGGTATCTTTAAACAACAACAAATGAACTATTTATTAATAAACTAAATCTGAAACACTATTAAGATAAATTTATGTCTAAATACTTTATAACTTCTTAGTTTCTCTTAACCCTAATGCACACACACACATACATTCAAAAATCAATGGTTAATGGGTTTTATAAATAGTATTTCTTAGGAATAAAATAAGTAGCTGGGTTGTAAGTCCTGGTGAGTTACATTCCTGGTTGGTGAGGTGTCCCAGATTAGAACAATCAATGCCACTCAA
Source organism: Heterodontus francisci (assembly GCF_036365525.1). Lineage (NCBI taxonomy): Eukaryota > Metazoa > Chordata > Chondrichthyes > Heterodontiformes > Heterodontidae > Heterodontus > Heterodontus francisci. The sequence continues at coordinate 54,595,377 of NC_090390.1, forward strand.
AGTCTCCAGGCGAATTTGACACTCTATAATGGATAGGCATTCAAAGCAGGTGTCACACAGTTCTTTTCACACGGAGTATAGCCACAGGTCTATTTGAATTCTAAAATTGGTAGTTTGCCAGTAGAAACGTTACTGAGAATTCCAGCAAACACAAACAATGCCAGAGAGTCCCTCTTGAAGGCAAATGTTCTTTTTCCAGGGTTGCTTTTTCCTCCTTAGGCAAGAACACAGCCTGTAACTCAATGTAGTTTTTCTGCTAAGAGAAATGGAGAGCTTCTTCCTTCAGAGCACGCTTCACTGGACTCTAGTTCAAACCGGTTGAAGCCAGTCTTTATCCACAGTTAAAAGTTACAGTACACCATGTGACCTCTCTCTCTTGCTGTGACCGAGGAAACAGGTGCAGCTGCTGGCACACTGTGCTCAGTCTTAAAGGCACACTGTTTTAAACAGAGGAGAAAAAAACAGTCCCATGACATATATCAGAATATTTCTTAAATGGTGTGAAACTAGGGACTACAGAAAAGCAAAGAGATTTGGGATTCCAAGTGCACAAATCATTAAAAGCTGGTAAATGTTTCTGAATGGTAATTTATTGCTGATGGTAATTATGTGCCAAACGAAAGCACATTATAAAAAAATTGCTCTAGCCAACTTAACTCATTAGCTAATGAGCCTTATCCTGCGGCAGTATAACTTCATAGAAAATGGCTAATTAACAATAGTGACTAAGAAAGTCTAGATTTACAGAAGTGGAAGTGGCTTTCGAATCAGGTGAGATGTTCAGGAGGACGGTAGATATATTATCCACCAGGCTCCTGCATCTACATGTTTAAGATCACCCAACCTGAAAGTACTGATGGCTGCAGAGGAGAGAGTCTGAAAGCTATACTATGGTATCTTGGATCTCAGTGAATTTGATGGAGCACCACTGATCCTGGAGACTGCTTTGGAAGGAAATCCAGGTCCTCTGTGGCAGTCAATATTTTGAGATTCCTGCTCACATTGATGCTGAAACAAAACTATTGTCGTGGTAATTACACCATTAAGTTGTTAGGAGTAGCAATTCTATTACATTAGTATTTACATCTTAAATTAAAATAAGCACATGACATCTTCATTTTTTTCAACACTACTTCTGCTTTTCTTGTCTTTCTATTCTCTATCCCTCTCCTAATTTTACTATACTTGGCCATGGAGGGATTTGAAAATAAGGATGAAAATTTTAAACTTGAGGCATTGCTTAATTGGGAGCCAATGTAAGTCAATGAGCACAGGGAAGATGGGTAGATGGAACTTAGTGCGAGTAAGGACGTGGGCAGCAGAGTTTTGAATGACCTCACATTTGCAGAGATTAGAACAAAGAACAAAGAACAAAGAACAGTACAGCACAGGAACAGGCCATTCGGCCCTCCAAGCCTGCGCCGATCTTGATGCCTGCCTAAACTAAAACCTTCTGCACTTCCGGGGACCGTATCCCTCTATTCCCATCCTATTCATGTATTTGTCAAGATGCCTCTTAAACGTCGCTATCGTACCTGCTTCCACCACCTCCCCCGGCAGAAGTAGGGAGGCTGGCTTGGAGTCCGTTGGAATAGTCTCCAGGTAACAAAGGTATGGATGAGGGTTTCAGCGGCAGATAAGCTGAGGCAAATGCAGAGTTGGGCGATGTTATGGACATGGCAATAGGAGGTCTCTTTGATGATGTTGATATGTGGTCGGAAGCTCATCTCAAGCTCAAATATGACACCAAGGTTGCAAACAGTCTGGTTCAGCCACAGCCAGTTGCCAGGAAGAAGGATGGAGTTGATGGGAAGGGAAAGGAATTCGTGGTGGGGACTTAAAACAATGGCTTCTGTCTTCCCAATAATTTGATGGAGGAAATTTCTGCATACTGGATGTTGGACAGGTATTCTGACAGTTTAGAGACACTGGAGGGGTCAAGATAGGTGGAGGGGAGGTAGAATGTACATGTGGAAAGGGTTAATGGACCAGCTACGAGCTCAAAGCAATGCCTGTTACGCGGAAACAGGACGTGTGAGGTATAGTGATACGCGCTACATTGAAGAGAACAATCTGAATTGACTGGAACAATTTATACTGAATAGGACAATTTGAATTGAATAGAACAGTTAATCACAGTAGATAGATCAAAACCAGGCAAGTAATCACAGTGGGACATGAAAAAGTCTGGATATTGCTCAGCCAATGGAAGACAATTTGGGGATATGCTAACCAATCAGCAGCTGGTTCTCCACCCAACTAACCAATCCGCATCCATAACAGGATCATATATGAGCTTTGTCAAAAGCTGTATTCTGTATGTAAACCCCTGAAAAAGTCCTTCAATGCAGTACTCATGAAAGAAGACAGGAGATATGTATCGACGGGAAGAGTCCCAGTGAACCAAGCAGGAAGATCTAGGTCAAAGATCCTAAGGATTCTAGGTCCTAAGTGACCTACAGTCATCTCAGATTGATCGCTGAGGGGTAACTATATGATTTAACTGAAACTGTTTAGTTTAAAATTCTCAATAAAGGTGTTGGGTTTAGTGTGAGATAGTGTCAATGGTAATTCTCCAAGTTAAAGAAAGGGGTAAAATCACCTACAAAACTGATGCTGTTGTTACGACTGAGGCGGGAGGAGTGCACTGTTTATTCTAGTCCCACTTCTCCACAGGTCACAACATATATTTAAAATTTCCCACTTACCGATAGAACCATAGAAAAGTTATGGCACAGAAGGAAGCCATTCAGCCCATCATGTCTGCGGCGGCTGAAAAAACTAGCCGCCCAATCTAATCCTACCTTCCAGCACCAGGTCCTTAGCCTTGCAGGTTACAGCACATCAGGCGCATGTCCAGGTATCGATCCGGTCAATCATATGCTCTATTTTTCCCAGAATAAAACACACCAACTAGGTTTCTTAAAAACAACAAAATTATCAGTTTATTATAAAACAAGTCTTAACCAATAATGAAGTAAAATATACACGCACAAATTGAAATATTAAAGCCCCTCATTTATCTTAGTGTCACACACACATACATACATACACTCGTTAACTGGAAAAATAAAAAAGATTGTTGTTTACAGTGCTGTTACAAAGAAAACAAAAAAAAGCCCACTTAGGCAGAATACTTGAACTTGGTTTTAGTTTGGCGCCCCAAATGCATATAGATGGCTGTCACTGGGATCTTCCTAGAACAGTTTTTTCCAGGCGATTTTGAAGATCAGTTTGGGTAGGTTTTCCGGCAAATATGACTACAGAGGCTTCAGATAGGTCTTCCAGCAGAAATGCAGCAGCAAGGGTTTCAGTTCCCACACATTTAATAAGCAGGGTTTCTTCAAAAACAATTGGAAATAGGAAACTGACACACTGGAAATGCAAGATTTCTTTTTGAGAGAAAGAGGTGAGCTGGGTCTTCTTCTTTGGCAGGCAAAAACCAACTGTCTATTGTAGCAGTTCAAAATGATACTAAAAACAGTCCAGAAGTCAAGCCTTCTGACCACTATAAATATTGACCTGTCTTTGTAACCATCTCCTCAAGTCAAAAACAATCCTTGCTGGTTGATTTCCACAGACAGGTGCCTTCCAGTAAGACTTGTTTCCAAGCCAAATCCAGGAACCTTCTGCTGACTTCTTTTAAAAAACACAAAGTTCAGCTTCTTCAAGATTCCAGATGAATCCGTGTCCATAATAAAACTTTAAGTCTTTAAAACATATATTACAAAAATAGAAGCACTCTCTTGTAAAACTGTGTTTTTGGATGATGTCATTGAGGAGTTTAGGTGTTGTTTTAGACTGATATGCCTTTTTGTATTATTGTTTACATTTGAACATTAAACATATCTGATTTCTAGTTATCCTGACCATTCATTCTGGTGCTGGGAATCACGCTGTCACAAATTTGCCACTAATATTGGCTGAACACTGACTCTATAAGTAATGTCATCAGATAGTTATCTCCCAAAACATTAAATGTTGACCTGGCTGCATCACTGATAAAACAAGATAAATCTTTTATTGTTAGGTGGTCTGTTTGCTCAACTGAATCGAGCAAATGTGATTGAAATGAGATATCTCATTGGCGGCACACAAGGGATTAGTATTCCACGTACATGACAGATCCACTTTTCTTGTATTTTATTAAACTTCATTTGCTTACTTTATAATAAAAGCAAAATACTGCGGATGCTGGAAATCTGAAATAAAAACAAGAAATGCTGGAAATACTCAGCAGGTCTGGCAGCATCTGTGGAGAGAGAAGCAGAGTTAATGATAATAATATGTTAATGGTGTGTTGAAAGACAAAGCATGATTACAGATAGGGTGTTAATGGACTGAAAATTGAACAGCTGCAAGTACAAACATGAAAAAAAAAACATAGGGTAAGCAAACTGAACAAACTAAGATGAAATAAAATAAAATAAACACAAAAAAATATATTTTAAAAAGGAAAAAAAAAATAACTGAAAATAAAAGTAAAATGGGGGGCCCGTCATGCTCTGAAATGATTGAACTCAATGTTCAGTCCGGCAGGCTGTAGTGTGCCTAATCGGTAAATGAGATGCTGTTCCTTGAGCTTACTTTGCTTACTTTATACTGCTTTCCTAATCCCACCTGAAATTGCTAATGATGAAAGTCTTTCCCAACGACAGATATAAAATGAAATAAAAACAGAAAAATCAACAGATCTGGCAGCATCTGTAGAGAGAGAAACTAAGTTAACGTTTCAGGTCTGTGAACTTCCATCAGATATAAATGGTTTGTGCGATGGAAGTTTACCTGGAACCAGGGACACTGTTACACCAATGCCTACATTTCATTTCCTATTCAGCTCTCTTGGAATAAACTCCCGATCCCATACTAAATAAAAGGTATACTTAACTGTCTTCTTTGTACAACATTTGAATACAAGGGATCCAAATAAATCATCAGGCCATAAAAGGCTTTTATTTGAGTCCTTATCACATTTCAAAAGAATTATAGCTTCCTTAAATGTTTAAAATAAATGTGATCTTTCCCTTCTTGTACCAACAAGTTATTTCAGTTTCAAATGGGGAGGAACAGTGTTACCAAATCATTCATTTACTTCATGCTTATCTATATATATTCACCATTCTGTTTTGGACTGCACTAGTGGATGAGCTTTAACATATTGGTCGGAATTTTAAGCACCCCCGCAGGAGTAGACGTGTGGCGGGGGTGGGGAGAGGGGTGGTGGGAGATCGTACAATTGAGTGGAAGGCGGGGTGTGGGGTGGGGGGGGGGGGGCTGGTGGCAGGGTGGAGCCCGTTCCCAATGCCTTCCCACCTCCCGTTACAATTTTACGAGAGGTGGCGGCTGTAAGAAACGGCCCGCCAGCCCCAGGCCAACTAAAGCCCTTAAGTGGCTGATTAACTGCCACTTAAGGGCCTCCCCTAAAATCGCTGGTACTTTACCAGCAACCAGCAGGCAGCTGAGGACCTCCAGGAGACCGCCAACTAAAATCTGGTGGCATCCTTGCAGGCTGTGGGGTGGGGGGGGGGTGGGGGGTTCCTCCTTATCGCAGACCCTAAGCCCCATGGAGGGCCCCCCCCCCACCACAGGCCAACTGCCTCTACTGCACAACATCCCCCCATGTGACTGACCCGGCTGATTGTCCCCAGAGACTTACCTTTTCTTCTGGGCCAACATCCATGATCCTGGTGTGGCTGGGTGCAGTCCCAGCAGTGGCCACTGCTCCCAGTGGCTCTGCTGGGATTGAGAGCTGCCAGCCCACTGATTGACTGGTAGCTCCATTAGGTGGGACTTCCTGCCTCAGAGAGGTGAGAGTCCCGCCTGAGGCCAATTAAGGGCCTGGGGAGCGTAAAATCCTGGCGTGGCTCCCCAGGCCAGGTGGAGGCGAGCTCACCCCTGACCTTCTGGCTGGTGGGTGTGGACTACCGCCCAATGTAAAATTCTGGCCATTGTATTTAATTAAAGAAAATAGCTATCCATTTCCATTCCCTCTCTTTGATTCCAATTCTGCCTGCTGATATTGTTTGTTTTTACTTGTAAATCAGTGTACAGCTAACAATTACATGACAAAAAAATGTCTCTATACCAATAATAACAAAGTAGAGGGAAGGAGCAGCTTTTATGTTGAGAATTAAGTAGAAATTTAAAAAGGTCAGTGGACTCAATTCTAATTTGGTGTGAACGATATTAAGACTGGGGTGGGATTTTTGGGTGTGAGCTGGATGCTGGTGGGTAAGGTAAATGCGGGGGAGAGGGGTTACAATGGAATGTTCGTCTTTGGAGGGAGAGGGAAGGCCGGGGCTGGGAAGGCCCATGGACACCTTGCAGGGCTTAGGGGAGTATTGCATTCCTCCTGGCCCACAAAGGCCCCACATCAAAGTAAAATCTTTTTGAACTTATTCTGTGACTCCTGCTATGGTTTGGCCCTCTCAAATGTTGAACCTAAATGCGGCCATGGTGCCAATGCCATCACTGGGTCACAACTTTTAGAATTAACAAAACAGAGGGATGATACAGACATTTCAATCGGGAAGAAGGAGTGTGAAATATTAGATGAAATTAACATAGTGCAAGAAGAAGTATTAAGAGGTTTAACTTCTTTGAAAGTGGATAAATCCCCAGGCCGGGACGAAATGTATCCTTGGCTGTTAAGGGAAGCAAGCGAAGAAATAACGGAGGCTCTAACCATCATTTTCTTTTCCTCTCTGGCCGCAGTGTGGTGCCAGAGGACTGGAGGACAGCTAATGTGTTATTGTTTAAAGAGGGGAAAAGGAATGAACGGAGGAATTACATTTAGTCAGTCTAACCTCGGTAGGAGAAAAATTATTGGAAAAAATTCCGAGGGACAAGATACATTTTCTTTTTAGAAAGACATGGATTAATCAAAGACAGTTAGCACGGATTTGTGAAGGAAAGATTGTGTCTGACGAAGATGATTGAATTTTTTGAGGCAGTAAAAAGGTGGGTCGATAGAGTAGTGCATTTGATGTACTCTATATGGATTTTAGCAGGGCTTTTGATAAGATTCCACATGACAGACTGGCCACTAAAGTAAAAGCCCATGGGATCCAAGATAAAGTGGCAAGTTGGATGCAAAATTGGCTCAGAGACTGGAAGCAAAGGGTAATAGTCAATGGGTGCTTTTGTGACTGGAAGGCTGTTTCCAGTGGGGTTCCACAGGGCTCAGTACTAGGACCCTTACTTTTTGGAGTATACATCAATGTTATGGGGAGGTGGTGGTGAAGTGGTAATGTCACTAGACTAGCACTCCAGAGCCCAGGCTATTGCTCTGGGGACATGGGTTTGAATCCCACCACGGCAGATGGTGAAATTTAAGTTCAATTAATGAATCTGGAATTAAAAGCTAGTCTAATGGTGACCATGAAACCATTGTTGATTGTTGTAAAAACTCATCTGGTTCACTAATGCCCTTTAAGGAGGAAATCTGCCGCTCTTACCTGGTCTGGCCAACATATGACTCCAGATCCACAGCAATGTGGTTGACTCTTAAAATGCCCTCAGAAATGGCCTAACAGGATAATTAAGGGCAATTGGGGATGGGCAATAAATGCTGTCCCATAAACAAATGGAAAAAAATGGACTTGAATGTAGGTGATATGATAAAGAAGTTTGCAGACAACACAAAATTTGGCCGTGTGGTATGAAGAAGAAAGCTGTAGACTGCAGGAGGATATCAGTGGACTAGTCAGGTGGGTGTAACAGTGGCAAATGGAGTTCACTCTGTAGAAGTGTGAGGTAATGCATTTTGGGAAGGCTAACAAGGCAAGGGAATACACAATAAATGGAAGGATACTGAGAAGTGTAGAGGAACTGAGGGACCTTGGAACGAATGTTCACAAATCCCTGATGGTGGCTGGACATATAGATAAGGTGGTCAAGAAGACGTATGGAATACTTGCCTTTATTAGCCAAGGCATAGAATATAAGAACTTATGCTAGAACTGTGCAAAACATTAATTAGGCCACAGCTGGAGTACTGCATGCAGTTCTGGTCACCACACTATACGAAGGGTGTGATTGCACTAAAGAGGGTACAGATGAGATTTACGAGGACTGGAGTATTTTAGTTATGAGGAAAGATTGTATAGCAGGGTTGTCCAACATATGGCCTGTGGGCCAGAATCTGGCCTGCCGAAAGTTTAATCTGGCCTGCCAATCTGCCTGTGGCTCAGCTCTGATGAGCAACTCCCTTGTTCGTCAGGCAGAGGGTGTAGGTGGGACATATGATAGGGGAACACTTCCTGTGACTAACAGGGGCTGCCCAGGCAGTATGAGCGCTGATTGGTGGAATGCGATGCAGACGCCCTGGGATCGGCCACCCCTGCTGCTTTCGTGCAATTCAGTAAATGTGCTGTATCCTGCATACTGAACAGCTTCCTGCCTCCACTCACCTCAACTTAAATAATACAGGCATGGTAAGTATCCGGTGTGGGAATGACTGCTGCGGGAACACTGATTGGGAACACTGAATGGGGAGCGTGAAATACTGAGCAGGAATACGGGAGAAACAGGGGGTGGAGAGAGAGAAGGGGAGAGCGAGGGACAGAGAGAGGGGGGAGAGAGGGACAGAGAGATAGACAGATGGGGGGGGGCGGGGTAGAGACAGAGAGGGGGACAGAGAGAGAGAGAGAGAGACAGATAGGGGATAGAGAGTCATAGAGTCATTTACGTACGTCATAGAAGGAGGCCATCCGGCCCATCGAGTCCTTGCCGTCTCTCCACGGAGCTTGTATTCAGTCCCACTCCCTGGTTCAATCCCCATAGCCCTGCAAGTCTATTTCTCTCAGGTGGCCATCCAAATTCCTCTTGACATTGATCAACCCCGCTTCCATCACCCTGTGGACAGCGAGTTCCAGGTATTAGCACCTGCTGTGTATAAAAGTGCTTCCTCATATTGCCCCTGCATCTTTTGCCCAAAACCTTCAATCTGTGTCCCCAAGTCCTAGAGATGGGAGAGAGTGAGAGGCGGAAAGAGAGACAGAGCCACGCACAGATAGAGCACGGGGAGAGGGGTGGGGGGAGAGGAGAGAGATCAAGGTCTCTCCTGGCAGATGGAATTCTATTCAGAATACTCTGCATTGCTACATCAAGTGTGGAGGCAGAGACTGACCACTTATGTGAGCAAAAACAATGCCAGGTATGTCACTATACCAGTTTTCAAGAAAGTAAGTCAATAAATTAATCTGCTCATTTAAAGCTTCTTCACAAAATGTACATTTGTTGTTGTTTTATTAGTAAGATAAATTTTTAATGCCTTTATAGTAATTTAGTAGTGCAGAACTTGAGTATTGCTGAAAATAGAGACTTGTTGTTGAAGCTTTTAGTCTTGCACTCATCAGGACAATCTGCAAGAATAACCAATGTAAGGGAAAACAACAACTTATACTGCATGAGAAGAGAGTGCTGATTGGTTGGCAAGTGAACTCTGATTGGTTGAGCGTTGCCATGGCGAATGCACCCATTTATGGTGACTGACAGTAATTGCCAAGATTTGTTTGAAATTTAAACCAGGCAGCTTGACTCTAATTGGTCAAGGCATTGCCCTGAGGAATGAACCAGCGAATGACTGTCACTTATTTTGTTAAGCTGAAACAGGCGCAATGTTTTTACATATTCTTTCTGTCTGCAAAGAACAGGGCCCTATGTATTAATATATGTAGCATCCAGTATACGCAAATGCGCCAAACTGCAAGCCCTACTTACAATCTTAAATTGGTTGTCAAGTTAATTCTTGGCACTCTGTGGATTATTTAGCAAATGTTGTCCAATTGCGGAATCACATCTAATGTTGGACACTGTGTTTTGAGTTTTGCAAGCACGGGCTGGTTGGGTACAGCTCGTAATCTGCCTGTTGTGAACAGCAGAAGGGACATGTTGTTTGATACAATCCACCAGTCTTTGGGACATACAGCCTTTATACTTAGCATCACACTGAAATTCATATATCACCTTACTCATTTGTGTGATAGGCAGGATGTCTTTCTGGCTTGATGGCAGCATCCTGTTAGTGGCGTAGACCACATGCATTGTTACTGCATAGTTGCAGCGTGAAACAGCTAGCTTTACCTGTTGCTCAAATTTTTGGGATACATTACTTTTCCAGGGTAATTTGAGGTAGACTGGGCACTTTACAGCCATTCATAAGTTTGCACGATATACAGCAAGAAATGAGCTGATCAGGGTAGACATTGTCATGCATGATGTCTTTGATTCGCCCTATTTCAGCATCAAGCTTGCATGGTGAGCAAATGGCTTGGCTTTGATTTAGAGTAAGATATAGGAGGTTTAGAGGGGATTCGAGGGAAATGTTTTCACCCAGAGGGTGGTGGGGATCTGGAACTCACTGCCTGAAAGGTAGGTGGCAGGTAGAGGCAGAAACCCTCATAGCATTTAAAAGTACTTGGATATGCACTTGAAGTGCCGTAACCTATATGAACCAAGAGCTGGAAAGTGGGATTAGTATGGATGGGCTACTTATTGTCTGGTGCTGACACGATGGGCTGAATGGCCTCCTTCCATGCTTTAAATTTCTATGAGTCTTTGCATCTATGAATCAAATTAGGCTCCTAACTGCTTATTACAGTGGGAGGCTCAGCCGACTGCAAAATTGGTGAATTTAAAATGTCATTGGGTAGCATCGATGCATTTGGACTATTTTAACTCCTCCTATGTACTGTTCCCATTGCTTTGCTATCTAGGAAGTGCTTGAAGAAATGTTACTTTAGGCCTGAAGGCTGGGTTGAAAGGTATTGAATCTAAACTCATATCATCTATTCTGTGCTCAACGTGGAATTCCTGCTTGTTTGAAAAAGATGTCAAAAATATTTTTATTATTTCCCCACCTTGGCCTGTTTCTTTTTCCTCGTATTTCATACCCTTCCCAAGACAACGATAGGAGACCTATCCCAGCAAATGTCACTGAACAACTTGATGCACAGATTGATCTCAGCATTCAAAAGTAGCTATTGATTTTCGCCTATCTCACTGGGTAAACACATGGCTATTTGTTGAACTTCACCCTGATGACAGTGCTAAGATTAGGGACGAGTACTGTGGTGATTCACTGACATGAAGCCATCATCTCTCATTTTATAGCATACCCTATGGCAGCTTTAATGTGTTCAACCACAGCATTATTTATCTTATGTCGAATGTGTTGCAAATTTAACATTAAAAATAAGTGTCTCGAATTTCCATGTGGTGAGTTGTTTTGCTGTTAACCCAATAAAAATAGATTTGTGCCTGCCAGTGACCAGATCAGCTCATTTGCAAGCCCGATTGATTTGTCATTGGCATACATCCCTGTAAAAAGGGTATAGTAGGTGAATTGTAATGGAAAATGCAATGTAGCCTTTAGAAGCATAATTCAGCCTGCACACTTCAGCATTAGATGGGGAGATGGGCAACCAGGTAACAGGTAAGGAAGGAACTGTGCTTAGCTGTCTAACATGACTCACATTACTTCACTTCTGCTCCTCCCAGAACCATATTCAGGACAGTATATTTTAACAAAGTTACCCTCCTTGCAGTATTATACCGAGGCATGGACATATGCAGCATAGAATGTTTGACATGAACTGTAAATGTATACTGTAAATATAACCTGTAATGACAGGTAAGTGAGGCCCCACATGTACGGGACTGAAATAAACTGATCTGTATTGCACTTAATGTAGTGTTAAATTTGAACTGTTATATAATGTACTTTTACAAATTTTGTGAATGATGTATATTTTTTGAAAAAAAATGAACTAACTTGGCTTATCAGGTGTTCCTTTCAAGGAACACCTGTTGGACCGCCTGCAGGCCTAGTTTTCTTTGTGGCAAATCAGTCTAGTGGTGGATACCTCAGTCAGGCATGAGGCCCCTTATTTACATTTGTAAAGGACCTAATTCCTGATTTAGGCGTGGCATTGCAAATGGACTTTTTAACCTTTATCAACGTGCTGGTCAGTATACTTCTGGTTTGTAATGACCGTGGATTTCGTCCTTGCCATATTGGAGGGCACCTGTAAACACCTGTAAAATGGATGCGGCGTGGATGAATTTCTAGGCCAATATGTTGGAACAGAGAGGTTCGATATGACATGATATGCTCCTCCTGCGCTATGTGGGAAATCAGGGACACTTCCAGTGTCCCTGACGATGATGTGTGCAGGAAGTGTATCCATCTGCAGCTACTGGCTACCCACATTATGGAGCTGGATGTGCGGGTGGATTCACTCTGGAGCATCCATGATGCTGAGGATGTCGTGGATAACATGTTTAGCAAGGTGGTCACACCACAGGTAATGGCTGCAGAGGGAGAAAAGGAATGGGTGACCACCAGGTGGAGTAGTAGGCACAGGCAGGTAGTGCAGGAGTCCCCTGTGTCCATCCTCCTCTCAAACAGATATACCGCTTTTGAGACTGTTGGGGGGTGATGGTCTCCCAGGGGAAAGCAGCAACAGTCAGGTTTGTGGCATCAAGGATGGCTCTGCTGCACAGCAGGGGAGGAAGAAGAGTTGAAGAGCTGTAGTGATAGGGGATTCTATCGTAAGGGGTACAGATAGGTGTTTCTGTGGCCGTAAGCGTGACTCCAGGTTGGTATGTTGCCTCCCTGGTGCTAGGGTCAAGGATGTCACGGAGCGGCTGCAGGACATTCTGAAGGGGGAGGGTGAGCAGTCAGAGGTCATGATACACATTGACACCAACGACATAGGCAGAAAGAGGGATGAAGTCCTGCAACATGAATTTAGGGAGCTAGGTAGCACATTAAAAAGCAGGAACTCAAAGATTGTAATCTCTAGATTACTCCCGGTGCCATGTGCTAGGGAGTATAGGAATAGGAGGATAGAGCAGATGGCTGAGGATGTGGTGCAGGAAGGAGGGCTTTAGTTTCCTGGATTACTGGGTCTGCTTCTGGCAAAGGTGGGACCTGTACAAGTAGGATGAATTACTCCTGAACTGGAACGGGACCAACCTCCTTGCTGGGAGGTTTGCTAGTGCTGTTGGGGGGGATTGAATTAATTTGGCTGGGGATGGGATACAGAGTGAGGTACAGTAGGGGGTGATGCACAATCAAATATAGAAGAGAAACTGAGTCAGTCTGGAAGGCAGAGCAAATATTGACCTGTTAAAACACAAGTGAAAGATGCAAGCCTGGATTGCAACTATTTTAATGCAAGGAGTATTACCAGTAAGGCAGATGAATTGAGGGCATTGATTAGCACATGGGATTATGATATTATTGCTATCACAGAGACATGGTTGAGGGAGGGGCAGGACAGGTAGCTCAATATTTCAGGGAAAGAATCTTCAGGCGTGACAGGGGAGGGGATAAAAGAGGAGGTGGCATTGCACTGTTGATCAAGGTGTCAATTACTGCAGTAAGGAGGGATGATATCTTAGAAGGTTCCTCAAATGAGGCCATATGGGTAGAACTTAAGAGCAAAAAGGGGGCAATCACTTGGCTGGGTGTGTACTACAGGCCTCTAAACAGTCAGGGAGAGATAGAGGAACAGATATGTAGGCAAATCTCAGAGAGGTGTAAAAATAATAGGGTAATAATAGTGGGGAATTTCAACTTCCAGTATATCAACTGGGATAGTCTCAGTGCAAAAGGCTTAAAGGGGACGGAATTCTTAAAAAGCACACAGGACAATTTTTTGAGCCAGTACGTAGAAGGTCCTACAAGAGAAGGGGCGGTACTGGACCTAATCCTAGGGAATGAAGCTGGACAAATGGTAGAAGTGTCAGTGGGGGAGCATTTCAGGGATAGTGACCATAGCTCTGTAAGATTTAAGGTAGTTATGGAAAAGGACAAAGACTGGCCAGGAAATAAAGGTCATGAATTGGGGGAAGGCTGATTTCAGTATGATAAAACAGAATCTGGCTAAAGTGGACTGGGAGCAGCTACTTGTAGGAAAGTCTACATCAGACCAGTGGGAGTCATTCAAAGAGGAAATAGTGAGAGTTCAGAGCCAACATGTACCCGTTAAGGTGAAGGGTAGAACCAACAAGGCTGGGGAACACTGGATGTCAAGGGATATAGAGTATTGGATCAGGAAATAAAACAATGACTTAAGGCAGATTTGGAGCACTGAAAACAGCGGAGGTGCTAGAGGAGTATACAAAATGTAGGGGGGGTTACTTAAAAAAGTAATTAGGAGAGCGAAGAGGGGACATGAAAAAACACTAGCAGGCAAGATAAAGGAAAATCCTAAGGCATTTCACAAGTATATTAAGGGCAAGAGGATAACCAGGGAAAGAGTAGGGCCCATTAGGGAACAAAGTGGCAATCTGTGTGTGGAGCCGGAGAACGTAGGTGAGGGTTTACATGATTACTTTTCATCTGTGTTCACTATGGAGAAGCCCAATGGGATCCAGGGCTATTTGGCAAATAGGATCTAAAATTGGCTTAGTGGCAGGAGGCAGAGGATGATGGTGGAGGGTTGTTTTTGCGAGTGGAAGCCTGTGACCAGTGGTGTACCACAGGGATCGGTGCTGGCACCCTTGCTGTTTGTACTGTACATTAATGATTTAGACATGAATCTAGGAAGTATGATCAGTAAGTTCGCAGATGACACCAAAATTGGTGGTGTTGTAAATAGCCTTTGATTACAGGACGATCTGGCTCAGCTGGTAAGATGGGCGGAGCAGTGGCAAATGGAATTTAATCCTGAAAAGTGTGAGGTGATGCATTTTGGGAGGACTAACAAGGCAAGGGATTATATAATGGATGGTAGGACCGTAAGAAGTACAGAGGGTCAGAGAGACCTTGGTGTACATGTCCATAGATCACTGAAGGCAGCAGCACAGATAGATAAGGTGATTAGGAAGGCATATGGGATACTTGCCTTTATTAGCTGAGGCATAGAATATAAGAGCAGGGAGGTTATGATGGAGCTGTATAAAATGCTAGTTAAGCCACAGCTGGAGTACTGTGTACAGTTCTGGGCACTACACTAAAGGAAGGATGTGATTGCACTGGAGAGGATGCAGAGGAGATTCACCAGCATGTTGCCTGGGTTGGAACATTTCAGCTATGAAGAGAGACTGAAAAGGCTAGGGTTGTTTTCCTTAGAACAGAGAAGGCTGAGGGGGGACATGATTGAAGTATACAAAATTATGAGGGGCGTTGATAGGTTAGCTAGGAAGAAACTTTTTCCCTTAGCAGAGGGGTCAATAACCAGGTGGCATAGATTTAAGGTAAGGGGCAGGAGGTTCAGAGGGGATTTGAGGAAAAACATTTTCACCCAGAGGGCGGTTGGAATCTGGAGCACACTACCCGAAGAGCTGGTTGAGGCAGCAACCTTCACAGCATCTAAGAAGTATTTAGATGAGCATTTGAAATGACATAGCATACAAGGCTACGGGCCAAGTGCTGGAAAATGGGATTAGAATAGTTAGGTGCTTGATGGCCGGCACGGACATGATGGGCCGAAGGGCCTGGTTCTGTGCCGTATGACTCTATCACTCTATGACATGCAACAGCTTGGGTTGCTTTGCAAAGTATAGAGGGCAAAAATATTGGCTATTATAGTAGCATGCAATACAAATGTGTAGTTCTTAGCATTTCCTTTCAATTCACAATCACAAGGATGGGTACGGAGTGGAGAAAGTGGGTGTGCCGAAACCATAACTACACAAATAAAAAGACAAAAGAATATGGTCAAATGCCTTTGAATGGCTGTGTGCACGTAAGGCTGGCAGCTATAAGGCTTTAGAATGCTTTGCTTGTGTGTACCTTTGTCTTCTTGCTTTTACAACAATTTGCTCCTGGGATACTGATAATACATGAAATGAGAGATAATTATTTCTCTTGTTTTCAGTCATGCACGGATGTCCTCGCCCTTAAGATTCCTTTGTTCACGTAGCATGTGAGCTACCACACCTTAAGCAAGGACGCAATTCCTATCCTATTCTGCATTCTCAGTGCTATGACTAGATTATAATTTAAACACAATGATTACTTTTCATCTGTGTTCACTATGGAGAAGGACGATGTAGGTGTAGAGATCAGAGAGGGGGATTGCGCTATACGTGGACGCATTAGCGTTGAAAGTGAGGAAGTATTAACTGTTTTAGCGGGCTTAAAAGTGGATAAATCCCCAGGCCTGGATGAGATGAATCCCAGGCTGTTATGTCGGCAATGGAGGATATAGTAGGGGCTCTGACACAAATTTTCAAATCCTCTCTGGCCACAGGAGAGGTGCCAGAGGACTGGAGGACAGTGAATGTGGTACCATTATTCAAGAAGGGTAGCAGGGATAGACTGGGTAATTACAAGCCGGTGAGTCTAACGTCAGTGGTAGGGAAACTATTAGAAAAAATTCTGAGGGACAGCAATAATCTCCACTTGGAGAGGCAGGGATTAATCAGGGATAGTCTGCATGGCTTTGTCAGGCAGACATCGTGTCTAACTAACTTGATTGAAGTCTTTGAGGCAGTGACTAGATGTGTAGATGAGGGTAAAGCAGTTGATGTAGTCTACATGGAATTCAGTAAGGCTTTTGATAAGGTCCCGCATGGGAGATTGGTTAAGAAGGTAAGAGCCCAATGGGATCCAGGGCAATTTGGCAAATTGGATCCCAAATTGGTTTAGTGGCAGGAGGCAGAGGATGATGGTGGAGGGTTTTTTTTTGAGTGGAAGCCTGTGACCAGTGGTGTACCACAGGGATCGGTGCTGGGACCTTGCCATTTGTCGTGTACATTAATGATTTAGACATGGATCTAGGAAGTATGATCAGTAAGTTCGCAGATGACACCAAAATTGGTGGTGTTGTAAATAGCCTTGGATTACAGGACGATATAGCTCAGCTGGGAAGATGGGTGGAGCAGTGGCAAATGGAATTTAATCCTGAAAAGTGTGAGGTAATGCATTTTGGGAGGACTAACAAGGCAAGGGATTATACAATGGATGGTAGGACTGTAGGAAGTACAGAGGATCAGAGAGACCTTGGTGTACTTGTCCACAGATCACTGAAGGCAGAAGCATAGATTGATAAGGTGATTAGGAAGGCATATGGGATACTTGCCTTTATTAGCTGAGGCATAGAATATAAGAGCAGGGAGGTTATGATGGAGCTGTATAAAATGCTAGTTAAGCCACAGCTGGAGTACTGTGTACAGTTCTGGGCACTACACTATAGGAAGGATGTGATTGCACTGGAGAGGATGCAGAGGAGATTCACCAGCATGTTGCCTGGGTTGGAACATTTCAGCTATGAAGAGAGACTGAAAAGGCTAGGGTTGTTTTCCTTAGAGCAGAGAAGGCTGAGGGGGTCATGATTGAAGTATACAAAATTATGAGGGGCGTTGATAGGTTAGCTATGAAGAAACTTTTTCCCTTAGCAGAGGGGTCAATAACCAGGTGGCATAGATTTAAGGTAAGGGGCAGGAGGTTTAGAGGGGATTTGAGGAAAAACATTTTCACCCAGAGGGCGGTTGGAATCTGGAGCACACTACCCGAAGAGCTGGTTGAGGCAGCAACCTTCACAGCATCTAAGAAGTATTTAGATGAGCACTTGAAACGACATAGCATACAAGGCTACGGGCCATCTAAACAGCCATCTTTTTAAATTGCTTAGGATCATACTCTAAGAAGTTTCTTATTAAATTGTCTATAACTCCTTTATTTTGATATGCTTACTGTTATTAAAAGAATTTGGATAAAATATGTTATATTTTTTTGCTGATTTATTTCCGCTTTATTTCAGACCAGATTGAATGACAACACTTGGTATGTATCTCTACAACCTAATCCTTGCTGATAAATGCAACTTCAGTGAAAAAAGGTAAAAATATTTTAAGCTCCTTTTTTTATACTGAATCATCAGAAATCAATATTTCTAGAGAATAATCTCCACATGTCACGGTGAGCATATTTTTTGCAGCTGATGGCATTCAATTATTTATACCCAATCCCTGATGTGTCTCTCTGCATATTGTATAAATCAAACAGATCATTTGCACTGAACAGATCGCTTGCTTCATGGGTGGCAGTAGTCCTGAGTTCTCCTGCCAAGTCCATTCAGTGACTTGCTTTGTGGACAGCAGCATTCTCCATTGTGTATTGACTGCAATTTTAATACTCCAGTGTCAGATGTGATTGGTGATGCAGTGACACCTATCCTGTCTTTGTAAACAGAGGTACGATACACGTACAGGACCAATGACAGCCTTCGACCCATTAATCATGCCTGACCCAGAAAATACTCAGGGGGAAAAATGTACACTTGAAAGATTCGTACTGTGGTGGGCAGTGTGTGAGAGACAGGGCATAGATGGTCCAGTTATACTGAATATACAAGCTTTTAACTTCACACAAAATTCCATAAATACATGAAAGCATGGAGTTCAGGGTAGGTAATACAAATATTAAAGCCACAAAATTCATTTTGTAGGATCCTAAGGGTGTGGCACTTCCCAAAATGCTGATTTTTGGTGTATTTTCCATTTTGTTGAAATCTGCAATGAGCATGAGCATATTGTCTTTGCCTGAAATGGGGACATTTTGGAATGAATTCAGTAAATAATCTATTACTAGGAGGAAAGAGAAAATGTTTTTCTTAACATGCCTAAGAGCAATTATGGAGTCTGAAGATCAGAGTTTTAAGCAGCAAATTTAGAATTGTGTATATTCTTTCCAAATGAAATGAAAAGCTAGTTTTGTTTTCCTTAGAGCAAAGGAGATTGAGTGGAGATTTCATAGAAGTGTGCAAGATTATGACAGCCTTAGATATGTTAGACAAGGAAAAACTGTTCCCATTAACTGATGGTACATGGACTATGTGACACAGATTGAAAGTTTTGGGCAAAAGATGCAGGGGGAATATGAGGAAGCACTTTTTTACGCAGTGACTGGTAATGACCTGGAACTCACTATCCACCAGGATGGTGGAAGTGGAGCCAATCACTGACTGGAGGAAGTTGGTTGGCTACTTGAGAGAAATAGACTTGCAGGGCTATGGAGATTGAGTATGGGGATTAGGGGTGGGGGGAGTGCAGGGAAATGACGGTATAGAGCTGGCATGGACTCGATGGGCCAAAATACCTCCTTTTGTGCCATAAATGACTATGACTCTATATGCCCCTCCTGCTGTATATGTGTGGACTTGTAGTGGATTTCTAGGGGAGTGCAGGAGCTTGTTTCTCCAGAAATTTTTAATTTTGCATTAAAATGGGGATTCTGGTTAATTTTAAACACGTTATTATTTCAATTGATAGATTTCTAAGTAAACCAAAAAGAGAAAATAAAACAATATTTCAGCTTTCAACAGAGCAGTCAAACCATCCCAGTCTGGTGTTTATTGCCCATGCCGTTTTGTCTTCAGAAGATGGTGGTGGGACTTATTCTTGAACCACTGCAGTCCTTGTGATGAAGGTACTTCCACATGCTGTTAGATAAGGAGTTCCAGGATTTTGACAATGAAGGAATGGCAATAGATGTCCAATTCTGGATTATGTGTGGCTTGGAGCAGAACTTGAAGTGATGGTGTTCCCCTGTACCTGCTATCCTTTTCCTTTTAAGTTGTAGAAGTCATGGGTTAGGGAGACGCTGCCAAAGAAACCCTGGTGACTTGCTGCAGTGCGTGCTGTAGATAGTACAGATTGCAGTGGTGGAATAGTGGGTGTTTAAGCTGATGGATAAGGTATTGGTCAAGAGGACTGCTTTGTCCTGGATGGCATCGAGCTACTTGAGTGATGGCACTACACCTGTGTAGGAAAGTGTGAGCATTCCATTTAGACACCTGACTTGTGCCTTGTTGGTGGTGGAGAGGCTTTGGGGAGGGATGCATGAATTAGTCCTGGCAAGCTGGAAATTGTATTAAAGGACAAATTTTACAAGTATGACAAAGATCAGTAACTGCAATGTGCATCATTTACTATCCAGTTTGAGGGCAGGTAACCTGAGTGGCTAATGTCATTTGGAAGTTGTCTGTATCATACAATTATATTACGTTAAAATTGCTATTTTTACGTACCATTGCTAACAGGTAAGGGATTTGGCTTGGCCATAAATTGGTTAGTCTGGAGTAAAATCTTACAGACAGTGACCAAACATTTTGTCGCTGAATAATATATGCAGTAACAACCACTTAACATTTTGCAGAAAAGCTTTTTATTAATAATTATCTTGTCAGAGCTGAATCAGAATTGACAGTGATAAACTGAGATATAGACATGTGAATTTAAGAGAATCGCTTTATTGGAAGAACTGAAGGGTGCTCTTTGTTTGTAATTGTGTTAAAATAATTTTATCACTAGCTTTGGTGAGCAAATGACATTTTGTCCATGAGAGATTTTGTTGTTTCTGTATTTTAGAATCCAGGACTTGGTTTAACAGCCTTTCAAGATGAATAAACTAATCTTGGCCAACTACCATTAATCTTCCTGTCCTACTCTGCTTTTCTGTTTTACATGACTCTTCTGAAATACTATATGCTCCATCCTATAAAATGCTCCGGATTTGGAATCACTGGCCTTTTGTTGGCTGCCCTGTCTTCAGACACATATTACAAGCAGGTGGTGAAGTTGCACAGACATTGACCACCATGGGTTAAATTGTCTTGTAACAACAGCAGTATGAGAAATGGTCTGTCTTCCTATTGATGATTTTTTGACTGTCTCATCTCAATAACCACAATAACAATCCTTTCCTTGAGTTTCATGGTTTATTGGATGAATTTGTACTCCTGACACAGTGTGAATCCACAGAGGTCATCCGATAAGGTCCACCTACCATAAAGTGACATGATGTAATTAGCTCCATTTTGTCAACAAAAGTAATTCACATTTGCATTGCATACTATTTTGCTTGCTTGCTAGCTAATACAGTTGTGCTGCTCTACGTTGATGTTTGTATGCTTAGTTACTTTATTTATAGGGAGCAATGTGTTTTAAATCAGGCTGTGTTTTGATGGCATTTGTTTAGCTATACACTTTATATACAGCATAATTGCCCCCATGTCCACGGCCGAGTTAATAATATTCTCAAATGTCCATGATGCAACATGTCAGTGCCTATCCCTGGTAAAATGCATGTAGGAAGTCCCTGGCATTGACTGCTGAGACAATTTGCAATGATCTAGATTGAGGTCAACCAGCTGTCATCATAAAAGAAGAAGTGCTAAGGGCAAGCCAGAAATACTGGGGAGATATTACACAAGAGGAAACTGGAAATGAGAAAAGGAAGTTTTTTTAAAAAGGAGTTAAAGCAAAAATTCACACAACCAGACATACCGGGTATTGGATGCAAAGGTCCCTGTGCCTAATTCATGGTGCTCCTGATTATACAATGATTAATTATGATTCCTAGGAGATTTGGGATGCTGGGAATTGGGAAACCTGGCATCTTCACCTGATTTTTTGATCTTTGCCAGGAGGGAAGCCATGTGGAATTTACCTGTATAATCTCTGCTACAGTAGAGATTACTGCGGCAGTCAACATCGAGGTGCTTAAGCAAAGTTTACAGAGCTTATTCCTAGCTGGTCCAGGAATGCAGACTGCCCAAAGAATCCCCAATGTGGCATCAATGTGCCTATAAGCACAAAGTATTTGAGCAGCAACAGCCTTACCGAGCTCTTGAATTGTAGTGTATTACTGCTCTGAGGGCGAAGCTGAATCTAATCATTAACTACATAGAAACCTAACATGGTTACAACTTGACTGTGTGTTTAACTTCATATTGAATTTTTGATTGTGACTGCTTAGGACTTACTTTGCACTGTGTACTTAATGATTAACATATAGTAATTTGTTGCGTAAATGTTAATGAAACATTAGGACAATTTTTCCCACATTTCCAAACTCGCAGTTGGGATTACTAAGATTTAAAGCATTTTAAAGCACAAATTCAGCTTAAACATGGCACATGGGAGGAAGAAATTGGTCTCAATTGCTCATTTTTTTGAATGAGAAATTAGATTTGGGGAAACAAAGTTCTGTAGACAATCTCACACAGCCAATCTCCCCTGGAAGTGCACTGCTGCCGATTTGGCAGCTGGTGACTTCCAAGTGTCGGTGGTGCTCACCTAAGATATGTATTAGGCCACTTGAGTATGCTAATCAGGGCGTAAAGCCTGCCTAAGGTCTCTGCTTCATAAACTGGGTGAGCATACACTGTGAAAACTCCACTCAATTTTTCTGTGTTTACAGTGGCCTAACCACTGGTCCTTAAAGGGGCCACTGAAGACTGGTGATGGAAAGGCTTATTTATATTAATGTGGAGCCGGGAGAAGCAGCAATGGTCCTCCTGGGTCCACATCATTACTAGTGGGCTAGGGCCACACTAAACCTTGGGGCACCTGCCGCAAAGGCTCAATGGGGAAAGGACACTGTGTAAAGCCCTCCCAACATAGTATACCGAGGGGCTGGACCCCATGTAAAACCCCTCTGGCCATAAGCACCAGACAATGTTTGACATGGAATGTAAATGTACATTGTAAATATAACCTGTAAAGGCATGTGTAATGTGGCACCTCATGTATTGTATTGGAAGAAACTGATCTGTATTGCACTTTACGTAATGTCAAATTTGAGCTGTTATGTAATATATTTTTACAAGTTATAAGAATAAAGTATATTTTTGGAAAAAAATCAATACTGTGGGACACTGCTGGCTTGGTCTCTCCCATCACCCTCCTCCCATTTGCCTACTCCCCTTCCAGGCCATATGCCAAGAAATTCCTAGGGCCACGACCAAAGAGCTGCACTGGAATGCCCAAATGGCATCTGCATCTCTCCTTTTTTTCATTTGTTCATGGGATGTGAGCATCGCTGGCAAGATCAGTGTTTATTTTCCATCCCCAATTGTCCTTGATGATGTGGTGATGATCCACCTTCTTGAACCACTGCACTCCATGTGAGGCAGGTACACCCAAAGTGCTGTTAGGAAGGGAGTTCCAGGATTTTGACCCAGCGACAGTGAAGGAACGGCGATATAGTTTCAAGTCAGGATGGCATGGCTTGGAGGGGAACTTGCAGGTGTTGGTGTTCCCATGCACCTGCTGTCCTTGTCCTTCGAGGTGGTAGAGTTCGCGGGTTTGGGAGGTGCTGTTGGAGAAGCCTTGGCATGTTGTTGTGCATCTTGTTGTAGATCAGGGACCACCAACCTTTTCCTGAGTGACAGCTATTTCTTATAAAGGAAAATAACTCATTTTCTGACAGCACCACCACTAGGTGCGCACTACTTGCTCATGCACAAATGACTGATATGCCCGCGACGTCTCAGGCAGCTGCCAGTAATAAAGATGGTGCTGCTCAATTTGGCACAAAAGGCCCTTCCCCCTATTGTCACTTCTCTTTGCTCCCCTGGCTCCCTCACGATTTGCCACTCATTTCCCCCCCACTGCTTGGTGCTCACTCCCCCTGTTTTCTGCTTGGCACTGACTGTTCCATGCTTGCTGCTCAAATGCACCCTTGCCATTCACTTCCCCTGCTCCCTTGCCGCTCACCACTTGTTCCCCTGCTTGCCACTCCTTCACCGCTTGGCACACCCCCTTTCCCACCTCCCGCTCACTGATGAGCTCCCGCGGCAGTCGTCACTGGGTCCACTGCTTGCGGCTCCCTTGCCGCTCGCTCCCTGCTCAGCCCCCCCCACTCACCACTCCCTTGGTTTTCACCACTGGCTGCCACCACTGCTCACTCTTCCCATTGTGACATCAGTACATGGTGACATCAGTGCACGGTGAGGTCAGGTTGCGCAAGTACAGATTAATGTTTGCAGGGTGTTGTAAACTATCAGAAGCATTATGTGAGCTACTTAAAGGTCGGCGAGAGCTACCAGTAGCTCACAATTGACGTAATTGCGACTCCTGTTGTAGATGGTGCAGACTGTAGCAACTGTGTGCCGGTGGTGGAGCAAGTGAATGTTTAAGATGGTGGATGGGGTGTCGATCAAGCAGGCTGCTTTGTCCTGGATGATGTTGAGCTTCTTGAGTGTTATTTTAGCTGGAAATGGAGAGTATTCCATCACACTCCTGTCTTGTGCCTTGTAGATGGAGGAGAGATTTTGGGGAGTCAGGAAGTGAGTTACTTGCTGTTGTAGCTATAGTATTTATGTGGCTGATCCAGTTAAGTTTCTGATCAATGACGACGTTGATGGTGAAGGATTCATAGATGGTAATACTGTTGAATGTCCAGGGGAGGTGGTTAGATTCTCTCTTGTTGGAGATAGTCATTGCCTGGAACTTTGTGGTACAAATATTACTTGCCACTTATCAGCCTAAGCTTGAATGTTGTCCAGGTCTTGCTCCATGCAGGCATGGACTGCTTCAGTATCTGAGCAGTTACAAATGGAACTGAACACTACAATCATCAGCAAACTTCACTTCTTCATCTTCACTTCTGACCTTATGCTGGAAGGTAGGCTATTAATGAAGCAGCTGGTTGGGTCTCGGACACTACCCTGAGAAACTCCTGCAGTGATGTCGTGGCGCTGAGATGATTGGCCTCCAACAACCACAACCTACTTCCTTTGTGCTAGTTATGACCCCAACCAGTGGACAGTTTTCTTCCAATTCACAGTGGCTTCATAAATGATGTTATGTAGGTAAGGTCCAAGGTCCAAGTTGGAATCAACCACATGATAATGTCTTTGGGCATGTGTTCCACCCCACCTCATGCCCGAATCCCAATTCAGGAAAATTTATTCAGGCTTTATTTCATTCCCACATAACATTATTGTGCTCCAATTAAACCTGGCACTAAAACTTTGGTGCGACGAGGATGAGGGGAACATGAACCCCTGCAGGACACCAGCCAATGCCCCGAATTGTACAGGAATGGCAGACACTAATCAACACTTGTTTTCCCCTTGACCATGCAGATTGTTTTCTGAAAATGGTTTAGAATGCAGATTATTGTAAATATATCTATCTAAAAAAAGCATTGCTTTTCAACAGGAGATGCTACAACACCTGGACCTTATTAAGTAGTCACTAGGCTCCACAGACTCCATAAACATGGTAGTAGAAAGTTTAGATACGGTGCACCAAGCTACTGACTTGGTCAATGCTTATAGATAAGCCTGAGAGGAGATAGAGGGAACCTATAACTGCATTGTTCTAAACTCAGAGAAATCAGTGGGCCTGATGAGGATTTACCCTCTCATAATGGCTGCCTGGAGAAACAGGAACAGTTCTCTCTTGTTCATGCCAATGACAGCTTTGTACTTTAGCTCTGCAGTCCACAGCAAGTTATTGGCAAACTTACCTTTAACATTAAGACAGTGCTAGAAATTGTTCTCCTATGTCAATGTTATCTTTGTTAGTCATATTGCTGCAGTAATTGTTATTGTGTACTCTCCAGATGGGACAACCTATGTGACCTTTGTGTTCAATAAACTTCAAAGAACAGAATACTTGACAGTACTGCCATGTCATTGCTTGCTGTGATTTCAAACCTGCTTGTTGCCTTTATTATTCTGTGGCATCAGCAAGATTACAATGGCAATTAATGGGAACAATTATTCAGTCATGAGATTCTATTGTTATAACTTTGTTACTGAAGTGTAACAGCTGAATAAATGCCAACCAGAAATGTAGCACTGCCTTTCAATTTGGAAAAGCATTGTAGTTTCAATTTAAATATGCAATCTTTATACACTCCTGCTATTAAGCATTGGGCACTAGTCTTTTAACGATTGAGTGAAGAAATAGTTTTGATGGACAGATAGTAACTGTTAAGAGTAGACTATGAATACATTGAAAATTATAACTAGCCCCTCAAAACTGGCATAGGATTTTGGCATTGGGATTTAATATTATATTTGCAAAATCCTGTACTTTTGGCCAATCTAGAATAAAGGCGACTGCATCATAACTCTATTGAAGCTTGAGTCAAGAATTTCCAAAATCTGAAATATAATTAGTAATCAACAAAAGCATGTACTTTGGATCTCACTGATTATTTTCAGGCTGCAATTTAAAGGTGTATTAGAAGTAAATGAGGTCTGCTAAAGTGTTTAAAATGATGAATGATCTTTATGTAATCTGCATCCTCACACCTGGGATTGTGCACATTATTGCAACATTTGTCTGCAAAATGTTATAAACTGTCTTAAGCTGTCGCTGCTGTTACGACCAGGTGAGAAAGAGGTCTAGGGATTCCCTCTCAACCTTCACCTGGCCTTACTGTAACAGGGTTTAATTTTAAACACACCGTGTTTTTAGCTCCCCCTTGGTGAATCCTTGTTCACCGCTTTCCAATTATCAGACAAAGAAACCAACACACCAGATTTTCTTAGGTTTAAAGAAGAAAAGTGAAATTTTATTAAACTTAAACTCAAATTCAGTTAAGCCTATGGATGCACAATGCGCCCATGCTAGCATGCATACACGATACACGCATGCAGATAGGGACAGAAAAGAGCAGAAGAAAAATAAAGTGAAAAAGTTTGAAGCAATCTCTGAAGCAGGTTTGTTATGGTTCCTTGAGCCCACTGCAGAGTCATTTATTGTAGGTAATCTTGCTTTTCGTTGGGGCTCAGTATTTTTCTTCAACCTTGTTCAATGTAGGAGACTTTTCTCGCTCGGGGTTCATGTATCTTCAGTGGGTTTTGGAGTTCTGTGAGAACCAGATGGGAGCAGGCAGAGGGGAGGTCTTCTCAGCCCAGGAGCAAATAGCTTTCTGAGTTCAAATTCTCTATGGCGAGTTCAAAAAAACCTGCAGCAGCCAGTTAGCTATGTGACCAGCTGGCCTAATCAGTCCTGGCCCTTGTGGATTATCTTATCTGAGCAGAGCTTGGAATGTCTCCTTTACACACAATGCCTGGTGATCAAAGGTCCATTGTGGGTTAAATTGGAGCAGGGAAGAGCCCTTTGTCCTTTTAAGTACCATCTGTCAATATGCAAACATGCCTTTCCAGCCAATCTGGCAGCCCTTGTAATAGGCCTTCTCTTCTTCCCAACAACAATCTAAAATTTAATGTCCATGTGGTGAAATTAATATGCTTCATTCTTGGCAGGCGGGGGCCTGCATGACATTGCCATTCAAGCAATCAACAGTAAATGTATCCATGGTGGCCATGGGCCCAATCTGGCCCATTAACCTATTTTATTTGGCCTCCAGATCTTCTGATGCTTCTCCTAATTTTAAAAGCAAAAAATTGACTTTATGTATGGGTCAGCCTTAGGTCTTTAAACTTCCAAGGTCAGGAGTACTAGAAAAGTCTGCTCCCTGATTGATGAAGTTACAACAAGCAAAGAGCAGCATTTTCACAGTTCTCCAGCCCTGGAAGATTAAAGAACTGAGCCTGAAGCTTCACAGTTTTCAAGCTTCTGGAGAGGGATGATAGGGAGATAAAGGATTGGGAAGACAATGAGATTTCTTGTGTATGGAGTCTTAGAATTTTGGTTTATAGGGATGTCACTTTTTTTTTCCAAAGTTGGTCTCACTTTTTTTTGTGTCCGGGGGATTTTGCATACAATCTCCAAACAATAACATTCGCCCATGCGTCACTAGCAGATACTCCTGCTCAGTGGTGCTCTGTGTGTGTACTCCCCTCTGCCTCACTGCGCATGGAGACACAGGGCATGACCGAGGTACTAAATGAGTACTTTGTATCTGTAACCAAGGAAGAAGATGAATCAAAATCATAGTGAAAAAGGAGGTAGTTCAGATACTGGGTGGACTAAAAATTGATAGAGCGGAGGTATTAGAAAGGCTGGTTGTAGTTAAAGTTCATAAATCACCAGGACCAGATGGGGTGCATCTGAGGATGCTGAGGGAAGTATGGGTAGAAATTGTGGAAGCACTAGCCATAATATTCAAATCCTCCTTAGATACAGGGGTGGTGCCCTGAGAATTGTAAATGCTACAAGCTTGTTCAAAAAAAGGTGTAGGGATAAACCCAGCAACTATAGGGTAGTCAGTTTAACCTTGGTGGTGGGAAAGCTTTTAGAAATGATAATCCGGGACAAAATTCACAGTCATTTGGATAAATGTGCATTAATTAAGGAAAGCCAGCACAGATCTATTAAGGGAAAATTGTGTTGTGATGAAAGGTCACAGACCTGAAACATTAATTCCCTTTCTCTCTCCACAGATGCTGCCAAACCTGATCAGTGTTTCCAGCATTTTCTGTTTTTATTTGGGCTTAACTAACTTGATTTAGTTTTTTGATGAGATAACAGAGGGTTAATGAGGGTAATGCAGTTGATGTGGTGTACATGGACTTCCAAAGGATGTTTGATAAAGTGCCATGTATTAGGCTTGTCAGCAAAGCTGAAGTCCATGAAATAAATGGGACAGTGACAGCATGGATACAAAGTTGGCTGAGTGACAGGAACACAGAGTAGTGGTGAACAGTTGTTCTTCTGACTGGAGGAAGGTATTCAGTGGGGTTCCCCAGGCTTCGATACTATGACCACTGCTTTTCTTGATATATATTAATGACCTAGACTGGGTGTGCAGGGCACAATTTCAAAATTTGCAGATGACACAACACTTGGAAGTATTGTGGACTGTGAGGAGGGTAGTGATAGACATCAAGATGATATAGACTGGCTGGTGGAATGGGTGGACATGTGGCAGATGAAATCTAATACAAAGAAGTGTGAAGTGATACATGTTGGTAGGAAGAATGAGGACAGAACACCACCACCTGCAAGTTTCCCTCCAAGTCACACACCATCCTGACTTGAAACTATATCGCCGTTTCTTCACTGTCGCTGGGTCAAATTCCTGGAACTCCCTTACTAACAGCACTGTGGGTCTACCTACACCACCTGGACTGCAGGAGTTCAAGAAGGGAGCTCACCACCTTCTCAAGGGCAATTAGGGATGGGCAATAAATGCTGGCCTAGCCAGCGATGCCCACATCCCATGAACAAATAAAAAAAGGCAATATAAACTACAGGGTACAATTCTAAATGGGGTGCAGGAACAGAGAGACCTGAAGGAAAACGTACACAAATTGTTGAAGTTGGCAGGGTAGGTTGAGAAAGCAGTTAACAAGGCATATGGTATCCTAGGTTTTATAAATAGAAGCATAGAGTACAAAAACAAGGAAGTCATGATGAACCTTTATAAAACACTGGTTTGGCCTCACTTGGAGTATTCTGTCCAGTTCTGGGCACTACCCTTTAGGAAGGATGTGAAAGCTTTAGAGGGGGTGCAAAAAAGATTTACAAGATTGTTTCCAGGGATGAGGGGCTTCAGTTACGTGGATAGATTGGAGAAGTTCGAGTTATTCTCCTTAGAGAAGAGAAAGTTGAGAGGAGATTTGATGGAATTGTTCAAATTCATGAGGGGTCTAGACAGAATAGATAGAGAGAAACTGTTCCCATTTGTGAAAGGGTCAAAAACAAGAGGATGATGACTTAAGGCGAATGGCAAAAGAACATGAGGAAATGAGGCAAGTGGTTGGGAATGCACTGTCTGAGAGTGTGGTGGAGGCAGATTCAAATCGTGGCTTTCAAAAGGGAATTGGATAAGCACGTGAAGAGAAAAAAAATTGCAGGGCTACGGAGAAAGAATGGTGGTGTGGGACTAGCTGAGTTGCTCTTGCAGAGAACTAGCACAGAACGATAGACCGAATGACCTTCTGTGCTGTAACCATTCTATGATTCCATGATAAATCCCATGGGATGAATGTTTCTTAGCTGGTGCCTGACATGGATTGAGTAAGTTACGTTTATCAGCTGTTTTGTGCTTGGAAAAGAAAGAAAAAATTGAGAATTATCTTTGGTTACCGGCTATGCAATTCAACCAAATATCAGCTTGCTGGCATCACTAGACACTGAGGAGCCAATACTTACTTCCTAAAGAGGAGAAAAAGGAAAAAGTTTAGAATGGCTTTCAGTGGAGCAGAATTTATGTGGCACTTTCATTAGAAGTTATGACATGGGGGTATCGTTATATGGTTGAGCGATAGTTAATGGAGGGCGTATGGGAAGATACAGAAGAGAAGCAGAGTGTCAGCATGAAACCTCAGCTGTGAAATTCTGCCCTACTTCTCTGTTTCAGACACCGTCTATGGCCTCCTGCCACAGGGTGAGCAGTGCTTCCTGTCCTGATGGGATATGAGGTCAGAGTCTGGAGGGGTTATGCCATCTGATGCAGTTTTCTTGCTGCTGTTAAGGCCTAGAAAACTAAGGACACATGGAGAATTACCTTTAGTGACCATGGCATGTAGTAAAAAGTAGTTGCCAGTCAGCTACCACTGACACTGTGCCAAACTTTTTGTGGGATGCAAGTATGTAAGGATGTGAGGAATAAACACAGGTGAAGACTAGGCATTTAAAGGGGACACTGCCAGCTCATGGGCACTGACAATAACCAATTCAATCACTTGAATGCAGCATGAGGGGAAGTCTTCGTAAATAGTGCACGTGCTTAGTAGACTGCATTATTGGAAGTTGTGACTGGTTTTTCTACCAATGACCTGGTAAGGTCAGTGATCATTTTATGTGGATATGTGTGGAGTGTTGTCATTGATAGTCACTGTCCAAACCCCTTCATTACTGCCCATGAGCAGCTGTTTGTTGTTATATGGGGGTTATGCCATTTATTGGCTACACTTCAAAGTAAATTAATTGGCTGTGTATCTTTGGAACACAACCTTGAGGATGTGAAATGGGCTATATAAATGCTACATTTTCTTCTGTTCTTCTGGGGCCTGAGCGCCTTCCTCCTTTGTCTTTCCAAATGTGTATTGAAGAAGATGTGGGCGATCTGTCTTGCATTTTTTTGGAAGGGAATTTGCTTGAGGACAGCAAAAATGAATTTGATTATGTCTGGTGTTTTAAACTGCTGCAGCCCTTTAGATCCTGCAGCAGCAGGGTGTCTCGCCTATCCCTCCCCAAGTGCTATTTTTAACAATATTTGAATGAGGCTGACCCTGAAAATGACAGCAGGGTCAGTGGTCCTGGTATTGGGTGGACATGAACTGGACTCATCTTGGCCATAAAATCCAAGTTGATTTATAGTAGCATAATGTTACTGGGCTGGTAATTCAGAGGCCTGGTCTAATGCTCCAGAGACATGTGTCCAAATCCCACCCAATAGCTGGAGAAATTTAAATGCAATTAATTAATAAATCTGGAATAAAAAGCTAGTCTCAGTAATGACAATCATGAAATTACCAGATTGTTGTAAAAACTCATCTGGCCCATCAATGTCGTTCAGGGAAGGAAACCTGCCATTCTTACCTGGTCTGGCCTATATGTGACTACAAACCCACAGCAATGTGGTTGATTCGTAGCTGCTCTCTGAAATGGCCTAGCAAGCCACGCAGTTGCATCAAACTGCAACAGAAATGTTGAATAAAAATAAAATCAGACAGGCCACCCGACACTGATCTAGGCTCGTGATATGACAAAGGCACACCCTGCCCATTTGACTCTGTGCAAAAATTGGGAGAGCTGTCCCACAGACTAGACAAACAACATAACGAAAAGCAAGAAATGCTGGCAATACTGAGCAGATTTGGCGGCATCTGTGGAGAGAGAAGCAGAGTTAACCTTTCAAGTCAAACAACAGCCTGACATACCTTACATACCTTACTGAATCATACCTTACAGCCAATGTCCCAGACTCCTCCATCACCTTCCCTGGGTATGCCTGTCCCACCATCAGGACAGACCCACCAGAGGTATCCAGGCCCTGGGAGTCCTCAACATTGACAGATGTTTTCCAGTAACTGTTTACATTCCACTCTCAGGTCAAACTCGGTCCTAAACCTTTTTTTTCTTTTTAAAAGACACAAAGTTCAGCTCATTTCCCGGCGGAGCAGCAGGAGAAGGTAGCGACTCTTCGGTGGGTAAGTGAAGGCAACAGGAGCTGTGTTTTAAAAGTTGTACTTACTGTTTTCCTTGTGTTCAAGTTACTTTTGGCGCGGGAGGAACCGGAAGCTGGACGGCAGCAAGGACTCCTGGGTAGGTATTTTCTTTAAAGGTGCGGAGCTCCGTGGACTCGGCCTCATTTCCCGGCGGAGCAGCAGGAGAAGGTAGCGACTCTTCGGTGGGTAAGTGAAGGCAACAGGAGCTGTGTTTTAAAAGTTGTACTTACTGTTTTCCTTGTGTTCAAGTTACTTTTGGCGCGGGAGGAACCGGAAGCTGGACGGCAGCAAGGACTCCTGGGTAGGTATTTTCTTTAAAGGTGCGGAGCTCCGTGGACTCGGCCTCATTTCCCGGCGGAGCAGCAGGAGAAGGTAGCGACTCTTCGGTGGGTAAGTGAAGGCAACAGGAGCTGTGTTTTGAAAGTTGTACTTACTGTTTTCCTTGTGTTCAAGTTACTTTTGGCGCGGGAGGAACCGGAAGCTGGACGGCAGCAAGGACTCCTGGGTAGGTATTTTCTTTAAAGGTGCGGAGCTCCGTGGACTCGGCCTCATTTCCCGGCGGAGCAGCAGGAAAAGGTAGCGACTCTTCGGTGGGTAAGTGAAGGCAACAGGAGCTGTGTTTTGAAAGTTGTACTTACTGTTTTCCTTGTGTTCAAGTTACTTTTGGCGCGGGAGGAACCGGAAGCTGGACGGCAGCAAGGACTCCTGGGTAGGTATTTTCTTTAAAGGTGCGGAGCAGAGTTAACCCGAGACACTACACATGTAGTGTCTCCCACCCATCCTCCTCCTCTAACCTAATAATAAGACCCTTTTTACCCTCCTCCTCTAGCCAAAAAGGACTGAACAGGTAAGCTATTTCACTGTTTTTGTTAATATCTATATTTGTACTTAATTAAGGGGTAATTGAGTAAAAGAAATGGCAGCCAGGGGAGTGCAGTGCTCCTCCTGCAGTATGTTCGAGGTGAGGGGAACCTCCGGTGACCCTGCCGACTTCACCTGCTGGAAGTGCATCCGTCTCCAGCTCCTATCAGACCGTGTTAGGGAACTGGAGCTGGAGCTGGATGAACTGAGGATCATTCGGGAAGCTGAGGGGGTGATAGATAGAAGCTACAGGGATGTCGTTACTCCACAAAACAAAGGCAGCTGGGTAACAGTTAGAGGTGGGAAGAGGTCAGTGCAGGGATCTCCTGTGGTCGTTCCCCTCAGCAACAAGTATACAGTTTTAGATACTGTTGGGGGGACGGCCTATCGGGGGCAGGCTGCAGTGAACGGGCCTCTGGCACGGGGTCCTGCACTGTGGCTCAGAAGGGAAGGAGGGAGAATGGGAGAGCACTAGTCATCGGGGACTCGATGGTGAGGAGTACCGACAGGCGGTTCTGTGGGCGCAAGCGAGACGCACGGATGGTTTGTTGCCTACCTGGTGCCAGGGTCCGTGATGTTTGTGATCGCGTCTTCAGGATCCTTAAAGGGGAGGGGGAGCAGCCAGAGGTCGTGGTGCACATTGGCACCAACGACGTAGGAAGGAAGGGTGGCACAGATGTTAGAAGTGAGTTTAGGGAGTTAGGCTGGAAGCTGAAAGCTCGGACGGACAGAGTTGTTATCTCTGGTTTGTTGCCGGCGCCACGTGATAGTGAGGCTAGGAATAGGGAGAGAGCACAGCTGAACACGTGGCTGCAGGAATGGTGTAGGAGAGAGGGCTTCCAGTTCTTGGATAATTGGACTGCATTCTGGGGAAGATGGGACCTGTTCAAACAGGACGGGCTGCATCTGAACCAGAGGGGCACCAATATCCTGGGAGGGAGGTTTGCTAGTACTGTTCGGGAGGGTTTAAACTAGTTTGGGAGGGGGATGGGAACCGGACTTGTAGTCCAGGGACCAGTGGGTCCACTCAGAAAGACAAAGAGTGTAGTGAGGTATTGGGGAAGGTAGCACTGTCGCAGAGGACAGATGGGCACGGAGAAGGGTTAAAGTGCGTATACTTCAACGCAAGAAGCATCAGGAATAAGGTGAGTGAATTGAAGGCGTGGATGGGCACTTGGGACTACGATGTTGTGGCCATCACTGAAACGTGGATAGGTGAGGGGGAGGAATGGTTCTTGGAGGTACCTGGTTATAGATGTTTTCATAAGATTAGGAATGGTGGTAAAAGAGGTGGGGGGGTGGCATTGTTAGTTAGAAATAGTGTAACAACTGCTGAAAGAATTTTCGAGGAGGATCTGCCGACTGAGGCACTGTGGGTTGAGGTCAGGAACAGGAAAGGAGCAGTCACCTTGATGGGAGTTTTCTATCGGCCCCCCAATAGCAGCAGGGAGGTGGAAGAGCAGATTGGGAAACAGATTTTGGAAAGGAGCAGAAGTCACAGGGTAGTAATTATGGGGGATTTCAACTTCCCAAATATTGATTGGCAACTCTTTAGATCGAATAGTTTGGATGGGGTAGTGTTTGTGCAGTATGTCCAGGAAGCTTTTCTGACTCAGTATGTAGACTGCCCGACCAGAGGGGAGGCAATATTGGATTTGGTACTAGGTAATGAACCAGGGCAAGTGATAGAGCTGTTGGTGGGCGAGCACTTTGGAGATAGTGATCACAATTCTGTAGCATTCACTGTGGTAATGGAGAGGGATAGGTATGTGCAACAGGGCAAGGTTTACAATTGGGGGAAGGGTAGATATGATGCTGTCAGGCAGGAACTGAGGAGCATAAGTTGGGAGCATATGCTGGCAGGGAAGGGCACGGTCGAAATGTGGAACTTTTTCAAGGAGCAGATAGTAGGGGCCATTGATAAGCATGTCCCTGTCAGACAGGGAAGGGATGGTCATGTGAGGGAACCGTGGTTGACAAGAGAGGTTGAGAGTCTTGTTAGGAAGAAGAAGGATGCGTATATAAGGTTGAGGAAAAAGGGCACAGGCATAGCTCTGGAGGGATACAAGATGGCCAGGAAGGATCTGAAGAAAGGGATTAGGAGAGCTAAGAGAGGGCATGAAAAATGCTTGGCGGGTAGGATAAAAGAAAACCCCAAGGCCTTTTACGCGTATGTCAGAAATATGAGGATGACTAGGGGGACCGTAGGTCCGGTCAAGGACAATAGCGGGAGACTGTGTGTTGAGCCGGAAGAGATAAGTGAGGTTTTGAATGAGTACTTCTCTTCGGTATTTACGAATGAGAAGGGGTGTATTACTGAAGAGGACGGTGTGAAACAGACTGGTAAGCTCGAGGAAGTGCTCGTTAGGAGGGAAGATGTGTTGGGGTTTTTGAATAACTTGAAGATAGACAAGTCTCCCGGGCCTGACGGGGTATATCCAAGGATGTTATGGGAAGCAAGGGATGAAATTGCAGAGCCGCTGGCAATGATCTTTTCATCTTCTCTGTTGACGGGGGTGGTACCAGGTGATTGGAGGGTGGCAAATGTTGTGCCCCTGTTCAAGAAAGGGAATAGGAACAACCCTGGGAATTACAGGCCAGTTAGTCTTACTTCGGTGGTAGGCAAGTTGATGGAAAAGGTGCTGAGGGATAGGATTTCTGAGCATCTGGAAAGACACTGCTTGATTCGGGACAGTCAGCACGGTTTTGTGAGGGGTAGGTCTTGCCTCACAAGCCTGATTGAATTCTTTGAGCAGGTGACCAAGCAAGTGGATGAGGGTAAACCAGTGGATGTGGTGTACATGGATTTTAGTAAGGCATTTGATAAGGTCCCCCATGGTAGACTTATGGAGAAAGTCAGGAGGCATGGGATAGTGGGGAATGTGGCCAGTTGGATTAAGAATTGGCTAACTGATAGAAGGCAGAGAGTGGTCTTAGATGGTAAATACTCAGCCTGGAGCCCAGTTACCAGTGGTGTGCCACAGGGATCAGTTCTGGGTCCTCTCCTGTTTGTGATTTTTATTAACGACTTGGATGAGGAAGTCGAAGGGTGGGTCAGTAAATTTGCAGATGATACAAAGGTTGGTGGAGTTGTGGATACCGAGGAGGGCTATTGTCGTCTGCAAAGGGACTTGGATAGGTTGCAGTGCTGGGCTGAAAAGTGGCAGATGGAGTTTAACCCTGAAAAGTGTGAGGTCGTCCATTTTGGAAGGACAAACACGAATGCAAAATACTGGGTTAACGGTAGGGTTCTTGGGCATGTGGAGGAGCAGAGAGACCTTGGGGTCTATGTGCATAGATCGTTGAAAGTTGCAACTCAAGTGGATAGGGCTGTGAAGAAGGCATATGGGGTGTTAGCGTTCATTAGCAGAGGGATTGAATTTAAGAGCCGTGAGGTGATGATGCAGCTGTACAGGACCTTGGTAAGGCCTCATTTGGAGTACTGTGTGCAGTTCTGGTCGCCTCATTTTAGGAAGGATGTGGAAGCCTTGGAGAGGGTGCAGAGGAGATTTACCAGGATGTTGCCTGGAATGGAGAATAAGTCTTACGAGGAAAGGCTGAACATTCTAGGCCTCTTCTCATTAGAACGGAGAAGGATGAGGGGTGACATGATAGAGGTTTATAAGATGATCAGGGGAATAGATAGGGTAGACAGTCAGAAACTTTTTCCCCGGGTGGAGCAAAGCGTTACAAGGGGTCATAAATTTAAGGTGAAGGGTGGGAGATATAAGGGGGATGTCAGGGGAAGGTTCTTTACCCAGAGAGTGGTCGGGGCATGGAATGCCTTGCCTGGGGAAGTTGTTGAGTCAGAAACTTTAGGGACTTTCAAACGGCTTTTAGATAGGTATATGGATAAAGGAGAATGATGGGGTATAGATTAAATTGTCCTTGACAGAGGACAAAGGATCGGCACAACATCGTGGGCCGAAGGGCCTGTTCTGTGCTGTATTTTTCTATGTTCTATGTTCTATCTTCAGATGATTCAATGCCCACGAAATGCTTTTCAGTTTTTTAAAATACAGGTTCTCAAGTTTGAACAAAGAAAAGGACTCTCGTAACAATATTGCCAGGAGGAGGGCCACCTTTAGAGTTGCCTTGGGTACAAAAGATTTGGTGAGAGAAGATATTGCCAAAATATAAAAAGTCCTCCAGGAAGAATTGCATGGAGTATGAATTGGATTTGCTTTCATTTTGACGTTTTTTCCCCATATTATTAACTTTTTATAATTGGTATCTGTTCATTTTATTGATCAAGATCAGAGATAGAATATGGTGCCAGGTGCAAACAGTGAACATCTGTGAACTTGGCTAATCATGAAAAAACTTTGTTTGAATTCCTCTTTATCGAAAAGTGGTAGCACTCTCTGTGGTTAATGTAGCTAATACTTTCAGTGGCTTATATTCGGCTTTGAGGTTGATGGCTCTGGTCAGTATGGGTCGATGTGACCTAACAGTCTCTGATGCAGCCAGTTTACTATTGTTCATTTATTTAAGAGATTGCAGAATACAGAGTAAGCTGACCATAGCCAAATAAAACATTGCGTTCAAACCATGAAACCTCTGTTGACTTGATAACTGGAAGGAATATAGAGTGCCAGTACCATTTATACTATTATTTATTATCAACTGGAAATGTCACTCTTAACATTAAAATTAATGCTGCTGACAAGTCAGGGTTTTTCTAACATTAGCTTTGTTCAGTTCACAGTTACGACAAGCAGATGAAAAATGCCAATTGAACCAACTACAAGTTTCTCCGCATCTATTTTTTCCTTACATTTCTGTGAAGGGTCTTGGAATTATTATCTTTTTACATAAAGGCACTACAACAATGCATGTTGTTGTTGACTGACTACTGAGATATCCCCTGCTAATGTGTTAAAGATCCAAACGGCATAAACAGTGAACTCAGTAATCACTAGAGGAAGTGACATCACGTAACACATGACCAGTGAGTTGTGGGGGAGCCCGACAAGGTGAGATGTGTTTAGATGTGCTTGTGCAGTAAGTATATATATATATATATATATATATATGTTCTAGTTAAAGTCATAATAAAACACAAGTTTTCTTTGGATATTACTTGTAGTCCTGTGAGTTCATAGTACAGGAAGAAGTCATTTGGCCCATTGTGTCTGCACGACCTAAAAATAGTGCCACCCAGCCTAATCCCATACCAAAGAAATGAGTAATGATCACCCATGCCTGCTGCATTCCTATGCCACTCTTTGTTCTTAATATACTTGTTAATAACTGCTACACCATCCCCAAGGGCAGATAACTCCTTGATGCTATTCACATATTTGACTGGCCTGTTGATCTTTCCAATGTTTCCCTTTAATTAACTCACCATAGAAACATAGAAAATAGGAGCAGGAGTAGGCCATTCGGCCCTTTGGGCCTGCTCCGCCATTCAAAAACGATCTTGGCTTTTCGTCTAATTCAGTACCCTGTTCCTGCTTTCTCCCCATATCCCTTGATCCCTTTGGCATTAAGAAATATATCTATCTCAATAACACTACCAGCTTTGACCTGGAGTAAAATATTCACTTTTTTTTGATACTGTAGCTAAGGAAAATTCATCATTCGATCTTCACAAGCAAAAATTTGCTTTATTTCCCTCACTTTTCACTGCCCTTAATTATTCCTCTTCTGGACAGGTAAGAATCCTAAGAGCAGCAATAAATATGGGTGCCTAATCCATTAAACCTTCTACTTATATTACAACCAATTTTCATTCAATTCTATTTTTCACGAAAATCAATGAATACAAGAATATCAGGCCCTTAACGAGTTTTTATTTCTACATTTGGCAGACTATCCGTGTAAAATGAATGGCCTTGAAAATCTATGGGCCAGCGATCACCACAATTATAGAATTTCCAGATTTAGTTTAGTTTAGTTTAGAGATACAGCACTGAAACAGGCCCTTCGGCCCACCGAGTCTGTGCTGACCATCAACTACCCATTTATACTATTCCTACACTAATTCCATATTCCTACCACATCCCCACCTGTCCCTGTATTTCCCTACCACCTACCGATACTAGGGGCAATTGCTAATGGCCAATTTACCTATCAACCTGCAAGTCTTTGGCATGTGGGAGGAAACCGGAGCTTCCGGAGGAAACCCACGCAGACACAGGGAGAACTTGCAAACTCCACACAGACAGTACCCAGAATTGAACCCGGGTCGCTGGAGCTGTGAGGCTGCGGTGTTAACCACTGCGCCACTGTGCCGCCCCGAAGGAAGGTTGACGAAATAGTTTTCCAGTGGCAGATATCCACATCATTAGTGCTACCTCCCTTTAGGGACAGGGTGGAGAAGGGGTCAGTCAAGGAAACCTGCTGGAAACAACTTTAGTATACCCCCAGCAACCGCCCTTGGCAAGGGCCGAGACCTCTAAGTGGGCCCCAATTCCACTTCTGCGAGTGAGGCATATCTGATCCAACCTCCCCTGATCATAAACCTAGGAAGGCCTGAAGCAGAGGAATTTTGATATTTGGAGCTCCCTTGCCCTGTTACTATCATGGCCATGTTTGGGATGGAGGGATACTATGCCTCAAATCATCAAGGAAGAAGCTCCAGGAAAAGTTGGGATCTGGCAGAACTGGGTCATGGCCTGGTTTCCAGCCATTCCTGCCAAAGTGTTTCTACTTTACGGATCCATTTTGTAGCATCATGAAACAATATCAATGACTCCTAACAAGTTTCTGCAGCTTTCTTCAAAGGACTGGCAGCATTTTTTTACACATGAAGCAAAGTTATTATTGACATGACGACAGGAAAACGACCTTCTGCATGAAAGGATCCAGAGGACCCACATGCTTAAAGGGTGCCACATTTTGTAGAATATTCCGCAGTTTTTCATATTTCTGTCTTGAAGAGGAAGAGGTGCTGTTCTGCAAAGTTACAAAATGTATTTGAAATCAGAATAAAGAAATGGCATGAAGAGACAAAAGATACTGGTTAACAAGAAACATTAATAAGACAGGTAATCAAAAAGCAGGTATGCTGACAAAATTAGTAATTTTTCTATTAGTTAGTGGATGGAAAATCATCTGCTCAACTCTTGGTATCTGCTCTCCCCATGTGAAGTTCTGCTATTAAAGTGAAAATTCATAAAAATCTAACCACATATAAACATATTTTGACAGTTATAAAAAGCAGAAGGGCCGATTCCCCAATGAGGTGCTTCTGATGATAAGCCATCCTTGGAGGGAGTGCTGGCCAGGAAATTGATGGATGGAAATGGATGGAAAATAAAGAGCTTTCGGCCCACATTTTTGATCCATGTTCCGTTTGAGAACTGTTTCTTGGCAGGAGATCCTGGTTGGGAAATCAGCACCAGAGTGCTTTTACTTCATTTATTTATTTCCAACAGAGGAAGGAATTATGGACGAAGACATAATTTACTGAGCCTTTACAAGTCTTTACTACACTTGTTGCTGCATCAACATTGTTATAATATTATGTATTTATGATTACAATAAACAACAAATGTTGTTAATCACTTCCACATTCAGCAGCAGGCTGATGGGAATTGGCATTGTCAGTGCCCCTTGGATCATCTCTTATTGAATGGGACATCTCCTTAATCGCCGATTGCTTTTCCATGCAACATTTTTCTGTTGTGTGCTAGTTTAGCTTTAGCAACTCTTCGCATTTTATTTTACAGTAGTGCTCGGGGCAATCCTGAGTATCAGTTGTCTTTTAACAGGAATGCATTATACTTTCAACAATGAACGAACTTGATTAACTTCTTCAGAAATGCTTTGTGGCTTTTTATTTACATTTTTCAATCAGTACAAATAATTCCATTTTGGAGAAGCATAGCCTTGTGCTTTGCCTCAGCTGCCATTTTCTAACCTTCTACTGCCACGAGTGTGGTAAAGTCACTTTGTGCATAGATCAGGAAACTCCTGTCTGTAGATAAATGTGATAAACTGGGTGCTTTAACTTCCTGCTTTCTGTAAGCAAAGACTGAATGGCGATAAAACTGGGACATGATCAGGTTCGTAACCGTGGATAGTTTCCTCCGAATTCTGTTTAAAGCACCTTATGTTCAAAAGTCTGAAAATAGTTTGACTGCTTGAGGAGAGTGCTTTAGAAGTCTGCTACTTGTTGAATACTGTTATTTGTTGGATATCTCCCAGGCATGTATGATAACCTGCTCAGTAGATTGTAGTACCAAAGGGAAGCAGGCACCTGAAACACAGAAGCTTTTTCAGGAGAATCTATAAAGAATGCAGACGGTAGATTTTCATCTGTATAACTGGAGTTTGCTTTACATTTATCATCCCTGTGAGGAGACTGTCCAGGCTGACCTTTCGTCATGGAGGTGGGAAACAGGATCATAGAATCATAGAAAGTTTAAGGCACAGAAAGAGGCCACTTGACTCATCATGTCTGTACCGGCGGAAAAACGATCCAGCTATTCTAATCCCACCTTCCAATATTTGGTTCGTAGCCCTGCAGATTATGGCACTTCAGGTGCATATCCAGACTTTTTTTGAATGAGTTGAGGGTCTCTGACTCAACTACCCTTTCAGGCAGTGAGTTCCAGACCATCACCACCCTCTGGGTGAAAAATCTTTCCTCATCTCCCCTCTAATTTTTCTACCAATCATTTTAAATCTATGCCCCCTCATCACTGACCTCTCTGC
Source organism: Heterodontus francisci (assembly GCF_036365525.1). NCBI lineage: Eukaryota > Metazoa > Chordata > Chondrichthyes > Heterodontiformes > Heterodontidae > Heterodontus > Heterodontus francisci. The sequence goes on from NC_090390.1 coordinate 54,636,692, forward strand.
TAAGGTGAATAGACCCTTCACCTCCACTCTATCCAGGCACCTCAAAATGTTGTACATTTCAATTAGATCTCCCCTCAGCCTTCTCTGTTCCAAGGAGAACAACCCCAGCCTATCCAATCTTTCCTCATATCTGCATTTTTCCAGTCCTGGCAACATCTTGTAAATCTCCTCTGTACCCTCTCTATTACATCCTTTCTGTACTAAGGTGGCCAGAACTGCATACAGTGCTCAAGTTGTGGTCTAACCAATGAGTTATACAGTTCCAGCAAACCTCCCTGCTCTTGTATTCTATACCTAGTCTAATAAAGGAAGAGATTCCTTATGCCTTCTTAACCACCTTATCGACCTGTCCTGCTACCTTCAGGAATCTGTGGACATTCACTCCAAGGTCCCTTAATTCCTCTACACTTCAGTATTTTCCCATTAATCGTGTTTTCCTTTGCCTTGTTTGACCTCCTCAAATGCATCACCTCACACTTCTCCAAGTTGAATTCCATTTACCACTTTTCTGCCCAACTGACCAGACTATCAATATCTTCTTGCAGCCTACAGCTATCCTCTTTGCTATCTACCACATGGCCAATCTTTGTGTCATCCGCAAACTTCTTGATCATGCCCCCTACATTTACATCCAAATCGTTAATATACAACACAAAAAGCAGGGGAATCAGTACTGAAACCTGCAGAACGCCGGGTTTGTTTTCAGGTCAGAAGCCTGACTCCAGTGGGAAACTGATTAAAATTAAGATTTTCATGGGGTTGACATGGAGCCAGTTTTCCTGTCCAATTAGAGAGAGTGGGAGTGGGAACAGAAGTGGGTCAGATGAAGTGTAGGACTGATTTAGACCCCCACGGCAGCCACTGAAGCTGCTGGTTGTCTTGAGGGAGAAATCTGCTGATTGTGCCAAAGCCTTCCACAGCATCAGAGGGAAGCCAGATGTCACATGGGAGCCATAGGGGTGGCACCCGGCAGGGGTGCCCCTCACTTCATCAATGCCGACCTGGATCTAATAGTGTAGGGAGTGGAGAGAGGTCCTCTTCTGGAGCGTGGCAGGAGGAGGCCACCGTGTCGCGCAGAGCACTGTCTGGGTCACTGCGGTGTGTTCTTACCGTCTTTGTCTACTGTTTACCTCTCTTTGCACTGTATAAATGATGGTCACTTTAAGGCACATGTCTGGGATTCCTTTTACTGCTGCCTTGACAGGAAAAGTGATATGAAGTGATGAACGAGACAATGGATCCTCCAAACAGTGCAAAGCCTCAGGGGAGATGTGCTTCCTTCATTGGCGGTAAGTGATTCGGTGTTCCAGGCTGCGTGTTCCATGCATATATTAGCACCGGATCACAGACTCCCTTCCATGCCATGCACCTCAAGCTAGGCCAGAGAGACTCAGTTGAAAAGTTGAAATGTTCCTGGATTAGGAGATCTCTGACATTCATGGCAGCATCATGAACCCTTCATGTTCTGAGCCATGCCCAGCCACCGCTTTGTGCAGAGAGGGAACCTCTCTCTCTACCTCCGCTTCCTCCTTCTCTCTCACTTCCTGCTCTTGCTCCTCCCCAATGAGCTGCTTCCTTCCAGGACCTCACTTTCCTTAAAGTCCACACCTGTCTGGGGGGGGATGGGGGGGCATGTAATGGAGAACACAACAGATCACCACACCAATGGCTGAGACCCTTGCAGAAGGGTATTGGAAGGTGCCAACTGGCCAGTCCTGACACTGAAAGCGCATTGTCATGCAGGCCAACACCTGCCAAGAATGAGGCATATTAATTTTGCCACATGGACATTAAATTTCAAATTCTTGCTGGGAAGGAGAGAAGGCCTGATACAAGGGTTGCCAAGCCACCTGGCTGGAAAGACATTTTTGCATATTAACAGACAGGCTGGTAGACAAAGGACCATTCCCTGACCCACCCAATACACGGAGCCAGAAGTGGTTATACCAGTCACGTGACTACCCTTCTGGCCAACGTGGAGAGTTTTAAATTGTAGAGACATTGTTTGAACTGGCAGAAAGCAGAATGCTCCTGGACTGAAGAACATCTCCTGTCTACCTGTCTGCTCCCATCTCTTTCTCATGGAACTGAAACCCACTGAAGACACATGAACCCCAAGACAGAAAAGTTTCTTACAGTGAACAAGGTTTAAGAAGAATACTGGACCCCAACAAAAAGCAAGACCTACCTACAAATTGACTCTACAATGAGCTCGAAGTATTGTAACAACAACTCTTCAGATATTACCTCAAACCTTTCCACTTTAATTTTTCTTCTGCTCTTTTCTGTCCCTATTTGCATGTGTGTATTGCGTATGCATGCTAGCATGGGCGCGCGTGTATCCATAGGCGTCAACTGAATTAGAGTTTAAGTTCAATAAAATTTCACCTTTCTTCTTTAAACTTAAGCAAGCCTGTTTGTGCTTGTTTCTTTACCTTATAATTGGAAAGCGGTGAACAAGGATTCACCAAGGGGGAGCTAAAAACAGTGTGTTTAAAAATTAAACCCTGTTACAGTAAGACCAGGTGAAAGCTGAAAGGGAACCCTAGACCTCTTTCTCACCTAATTGTAACAGCATCCTCAGAAGCCCGAAGGCCTGCTTAATGATTGTCCTACTGAGCAGGTGGCATTGGTTGTATCGCCTCTGTGCCTCTGTTTGGTGCTCACGTAGAGGGGTGAGTAGCCATCTCTTCAAGGGCTATCCCTTGTCCCCAAGGATCCATCCATGCACTTTGCGGGTAAGAGTGAAGATCCAAGGCAGCTTGGACTGGCAGAGGATGAAGGAGCTATGGCAGCTGCACACACATGGAGGAAGCATGACCCCGAGCTTCCGCTTGCTTGCCATTTCAATTCACCACCCTGGTCTCATGACACATTTCCGTCATTGGCCTGCTGCAGTGTTCCAGCAAGCTTGAAGAACAGCACTTCATCTTTCGATTAGGCTCTCTACAGCCTTTTGGACTCAACATTGAGTTCAACAATTTCAGAGCATGACTGGCCATTTTTCTTCTTATTTTTTTTTAACATGTGCCTGCCTTAAACTTGGTTTTTCATGTTTATGCTTTTGGACAGAGCTGTTCATTATTCTGCCATTAACACTCTGTCTGGACTAACGCTTTATCTTTCACCACATGCATTAACACTCTCTTTGCCTTTGTCCCATGACATCTTTGTCATTTAATCTCTCCTGCCCTCTGCCCTATTGCACACCTTCTCTTCTGTTCTCTTACCCCCTTCACTTGCTTAAAACCTATTACATTTCTAATCTTTGCAGGTTCTGATGAAAGATCACAGACCTGAAACATTAACTCTGCTTCTCTCTCCACAGATGCTACCAGGCCTGCTTGAGTATTTCCAGCCCTTTCTGTTATTATTTCAGGTTTCCAGCATCCGCAGTCTAATACTAAAATGCTCATCTCCAGGAAGTGAGCATCTAATGTGTCACAGCACCTGAATGCCGATACTATCAGCTCCCATGAATTCATGACCTCCTGCCCTCTAGAAACAGATTGTCTCACACGAGTTATGGATGTTCTCATTCACAGAGATGGCGTGCAAGTACTCGGACAATATCTGTAAATGTGGATCCACCACAGCATGGAAATGTCATGTCTCAGTCTCTCTGACTATTCTCAGAATCCCTTTTTGATGGTTAATTGATTACATTGAGTGCCACTTTATTGTAGCCTTAGCATTGAATTTCTCCTCAGTCACCCCACTGTGATCTGCTAGCTCACAGGTTCACATTCAGTTTGGTGAAAAGCCCACTAGGTAATTGGTGTGAGACCTCTGCCCTCCCTTCACTGATCAGCTAAAAATTGCTCATGAGGCTGCAAAATGCTCAGCTAACTCAGCCAACTGATATATCATCTGGAGCCCTTGGTCCAATAATTCATCCTTATAACTTTCAGAAAAATGGGTCCTGAAAATCAATATACAATTCTAGTCCATCGGAAATGCAGTGGAAGCCTCCAGAATTAGGCTGGTTGTTGATAAACCCAGGTCCATGACTCTGCTATCTGTTTCCGAGAGGATGGAAACCTAAGGCCGCAAATTTACTCTGCTTCTGCCTGGGTTCCATAGCACAGCTAGTACACCTGGAAAAGGTAGGTGCACTTGCCTGTTCACTAATGGATATGGGACCCTCCTGGCGATGTAGGCCTGTATCCTGATGATGACGGAAGACTTCAGCCTGCCGCCTGGCCTGAGTGGCTACCTTTCCAAGAATGTTGACAGTCGCGATAAAAATTGCAGATCGCACTCTGGCTGCTTTGACTGGCTGGCCACTTCCCCTTCTCCTTATCATTCCTTCTCACTCTGGTGGATGCTCAAAATGTGCTCATGGCTATTGGGCACCAGTTGGTTTTATTAAAGTTAGTGAACCGCTCTCTGAATCTAGATATTCCAGTTGGATCACTGATGGATATTCTTGGTGGGTGGATTCCAGCACTTAAACCAGGAGCAAAACCTTGTGGATTTTCAGTGTCATGATTTTACTAGGATTATTGAAATTATAATGATCACCTGCTGTGGAGCCTCACTTGTTGACTGCACTGGTTAGAGGATCTGCCTGATTATGTGGCCTTTCTGTGAACCGTGTTCCTGTTGAGCAAAATTCCATGCCAGGAGTGAGGGAGTGCAAAACTGCTGAATTTACCTTTACATTTCCTTTTTGTAATCACACATCTTTCTTTCTGTTAGCAGAGCTTCTAACTACAATCCAGAGCTGTCTGTAACATTTTACCTTTACACCTAAGGTGCTCTTGGTGTCAAGTTAAAGCTGCAAGAATCAAGCATTGTACAACAGTGATGATACAAAGTTAGGTGAGAAAGTAAGCTGTGAGGAGGATGCAAAGGAATTTAGGCTGGTTGAATGAGTGGGCAAGAACATGGCAGATGGGGAGTATAATGTGGGAAAGTGTGGAGTTATCTACTAAGGTACGAAAAATAGAAAAGCAGAATATTTTTAAATGGTAAGAGACAGGGAAATGTGTTTGCCTTCAGAGAGACCTGGGTGTTCTTGTACTCGAATCACAGAAAGTTAACATGCTGGTACAGTAAATAACATGGAAAGCAAATGCTATTTTAGCCTTTATTACAATGAGATTGGAGTATAAGAGTAAAGAAATCTTACTGCAATTATATAGGCCTTGATGAGTCCACACCTGGACTACTGAGTACAGTTTTAGTCTCCTTACCTAAGCATGGATATACGTGCCTTAAAGGGAGTGTAATGACTTAATGGACTGATTCCTTGGACGAGAGGATTGTCCTATGAGGAGAGATTGAGTAGACTGAAATAAAAACAAGAAATGCTGGAAATACTCAGCAGATCTGGCATCACCTGTGGAGAGAGAAGCAGAGTTAACGTTTCAGGTTAGTGACCCTTCATCAGAACTGACAAATATTAGAAATGTAAAAGGGTATGTAAAATGTAAAATGATGAAGGGTCACTGACTTGAAACGTTAATTCTGCTTCTCTCTCCACAGATGCTGCCAGACCTGCTGAGTAATTCCAGCATTTCTTGTTTTTTATTTCAGGTTTCCTGCATCTGCAGTATTTTGCTTTTATTGAGTAGACTGAACCTATTTTCCCTAGAACTTAGAAGAATGAGAACTGATCTAATTGAAACATATACAATTGTTAAGGGGCTTGACAGGGTATATGCTGGGAGCATGTTTCCCCTGGCTGGGGAGCCTGGAACTAGGGGTCACAGTCTCAGAATAAGGGGTCAGCCATTTAGGACTGAGATGAGGAGACGTTTCTTCATTTAAAGGTTTGTGAATCTTTGGAGTTCTCTACCCCAGAGTGCTGTGGATGCTCAGTCATTGAGTATATTCAAGACTGAGATGGATAGATTTTTGGACACTTATGAAATTAAGGAATATCAGGATAGGGCGAAAAGGTGGAGTTGAGGTAGAAGATCAGCCATGATCTTATTGAATGGTGGAGAAGGCTTGGAGGGCCAATGACCTATTCCTGCTGCCATTTTTTATGTTCTTGAGCACTTGCATCAGATATACTGGTAAAAATGGGGCGAACGCTTTACTGCAGTGCTGTTAATAGCCTTTTTAACTAGACTTCTCTCATCCTCCCATGATGCTCTACTAACAATCCAAAAGCCCTGAAGAAATCTTCTGAACGAAAAGAAAGTTTAATATTCCTATAGTGCCTTTCATGAGCTTAGCACATCACAAACTGCTTTACAACCAATGAAGTATTTTTGAAGTATAGTCTCTTTTGTAATCTAAGAAATAGCTATGCTGTTCCCTTCCTTAAAATTTGGAATAAAGTTAAATTTGATAATTACTTATGCACAGAGTTATGGGATAGATCAACTGGGTCCACCACTTGTGGGTCTGAGAGTTGTTAAGTCAATTCAGTGTTTCTCATGTTTTATGTAATGCTCTGCTTCCTAATGCTCCTCGTCTTGAGCCTTATATTTGAGCTGACATTCCTTTTCCTTTGCGTGCTGATGCTGCTATTTTTGTCTTTCTTTTCATGATTGCAGTTCATTTTCCTCCTCCTTAGCCAATCTATTAATTTGAGTTTTGTCACAATTTTGGCTTCCCTTTTGTTTTACTGCCAACTTAGTCAATTCTAATCTACTGTTTACACTTTTTTGGGTTTTTATACTCATTGCAATTGTTACTTTGTTTCAGGCAATTTGCTTAAATGTTAAGTCTAAATAGATTGTTTATTCTTGAAGTGATACTTTTTTTGCCAATTACTATACTTACAACAATATTGGCCAGAGCTCATGGCAGTGAGGTAGTTTCCATAGTCAGTCCAAATCTCTTCTGAACTGCAACCGACAACCTTAAGATGTGAATAAGAAAACATGCCAAGAAACTGACAAGCACCACTTAACCATGGTATATCAACTAGAGACAATGTGAGATGCTCATTAAATCCTATGGTTATTGCAAAAGGTGGTAAATAACTGACCTTTATATTAAGGCTAAAAAGATTATTCAGAAATAGTACACAGAATAAGGCAGAGTATTAAAAGTACAATACTAGACTTATACCATTTATATAAAGCATGTCAACACAATGTTATGACCAGGTGAGGAAGGGGTCTCGGGTGCCCTTCTTGTACCTTTCCTGGTTTGGCCATAACAGGGTCTAACTTTTAAAACACAGTGTTTTTAGCTTAACCCCTCAGTGAGTCCTTGCTCACTTCTCTCTAATTGTAATTGTAAATGAACCAATCAGACAGGATTTCTTAGGTTTAAACAAGAAAGATGTAAATTTATTAACCTTACAACTCTAACTCAGTTAAAATTACTAAAATACGCAATGCAACCACGCTAGCATGCATATGAGATAAACACACACAAATAGATACAGAGGGGGGAGAAAGAATTAAAGGATGAGGTTTGAAGTAGTAAATGGAATTCAGTTACTGTCTTTCGGTTTGGATGTAAAGTCCTTGATTGGCGTGAGGTCTTGCAGTTCTCGCTGGGGCCCAGTGCACACTTTCAAACTGGCTTCTCTGATACCAGAAGGCTGAAGAAGTCCTCTGTCTTGAGGCTTAAGCTGCTTCCATGGGTCCCTGGGACTTTGCTTGAAAGAGAGAGAGAGAGAGAGAGGACCCTTCCTTCCCTTTCATCTTCAAATTGCAGTCTGCCCCAAACCTTTCAAACAGTTCCCAGTCTGGCCAGCAGGTAAGTCATGTGACCAGTTCTTTGTTTGAAACAGCATCTTCTGGGGAGGATTGTTGATTCTTCAAAGCTTACTAGACACACTCGGTGGGTGGGGGGGTGGGGGTGGTGGTGGTTGGTGGTGGAGTGCTGGCTCTTACACAGACAGGATGTGGATCATCATTATTGCCCAGACCAATCTTGCTAATTGAATCAGTGAGCACTTCCATTGTCTCTCTATTCAACTGTCTCTCAGAATGCAAATGTGCAGCCATGTTTTAGCTGTTCAGCTCTGTGATCCTTTTAAACAAGTTATGTTCAATGTCCAGCAAAAAGTTCATGTAGTTTTCCATATGCCAAAATTAATATGCTTCCATTTGGCCAGTGTGGGTTCGGTCACAAGAAGAAAAAAGACAATCTAAAATCTTTGTAGTTCTTTCTGCAACTTTCTAGATGAGTCTATGATGGGTGTTATGTGGCAAAAGATCTCGCTCTGAGGCCTGGTTAGCTCCCTTATGCTTTTTGAAGCTGTGCTAGGCAGTGAACTGGGAACCGTGGGACTGGATGTTTTTTTCCTTGTTAGTCATCCCTTCATAGTCAGTTTAGTGATGATGTTTACTGCTAACGAAAGCCACATCTTGTCCTTTTCTTGCACACCTAGCAATAATTTTAGATAATACAGGTTTTGAACTTTAGAACAAAATGTCTTTCATCCATGAAATATGCAATAAATTCACAGATGCTTGCCCACTTTCCAGTAGTTGAAACCATACCCTTGACTGATAGAAACGGCTGGAGTTTATGGGATGAATTCTTTCCCTGTTGGTGGGTTAGCAGCAGGGTAGGACTTCCACCCACCCATGTGACTATTCCACGAACACACTGAACTTCCCTCACAGGGCCCTCATTATCAATGCATGACTGGTTAAGGGTGATTTCACTACACCTCCATTGGGTTACTGTATTTGTTTGGGAGGGAAATCAAGATCAGGTTTAGGGTGGAAGTTGTGGAAAATGACCACTTAGCCCCATTTAAATGCAGCCAGATGGTATCCAGCGAGGCATTAAAGGGGAATGGTGCTATTTCTGGGAGAGAATTTGTAAGGTTTTATTATACCGCTAGTCACTATTGCTTCCTTTTACTGAGTGAGTGTCCAAAAGCACTTGAAAATGTGATGTAACTCGAAACCCTATATGTCAGAAACAAGAACAGAAAGTGCTAGAAATACACAGCAAGTGTGGAAACATCTGTGGAGAGAGAAATAGAGTTAATATTACAAGTCTGCGACCTTTCATCACAACCTATATATCAGATGTCCATTGTTTCTTGAAGTGCCAACTAGATAGTTAACCTCAGAAAGAAGTTCCTACATCGTGGCTCATCTACAGAGCAAAGAACCCATCTCCTTTTATGCGCCTGTGCTCTGGCCTCCATTTCTGTTTAATAAAGGGATGTTAACTGGCATTCTGACTGTTTCTGTTTCAAAATGTGTAACAAAAGTGCAGAAAGCTTTCCCAATTTGCTGCAGGGCAAAAGCTCAAGATGTCATTACGCTGACTAATTAACTATTTATAAAAGGGAAGAGTGCTCACTTTACACAATAGAAGAGAGACTGAAAAGGCTAAGGTTGTTTTCCTTAGAGCAGAGAAGGCTGAGGGGGGACATGATTGAGGTATACAAAATTATCAGGGGCATTGATAGATTAGATATGAAGAAACATTTTCCCTTGATGGAGAGGTCAATAACCAGGGGGCATAGATTTAAGGTAAGGGGCAGGAGGTTTAGAGGGGATTTGAGGAAAAAAATTTCACTCAGAGGGTGGTTGGAATCTGGAACACACTGCCTGAAGAGGTGGTAGAGGCAGGAACCATCACAACATTTAAGAAGTATTTAGATGAGCACTTGAAATGCCATAGCATACAAGGCTACGGGCCAAGTACTGGAAAATGCGATTAGAATAGGTAGGTGCTTGATGGCCAGCACAGACACGATGGGCCAAAGGGCCTGTTTCTGTGCTGTATAACTCTATGACTCTGTAAGGCCTGTGGCTGAGGAAGTAGAAGGGCAACCAATATACATAAATAAGAAAATGGTTGTTTAGGCCTGTGCACGCTAAAACTTGACTAGAGTCCAGAACACATGGAAAGTACGTTAGAATATTAAAGGAGCTCAGTGAGGATGTAGTGGCGCCATTAACCATGATGTTCCAAAATTCATTAAAGTTGGGAGCTGAGCCAAATGACTGGAGGAGAGCAAACATTAACTGCTGATCAAAAAGGTGGTGAGGGATAAGCTGAGCAATTACTGATCTATTAGCCTATATTAGAGATCATAATAGAAATAAAATACATTAATACTTTAACAGGACATGAACTGATCAAGGGTAGCATGGATTTATAAAGGATAAGTCATGTTTAACTAACTTGATCGAAGTTTGTTTTAGTGACTAACAGAAACTTTAGAGGGGAAATGCAGTAAATATATCTATATCAACTTTCAGAAAGCATTTGATAAAGTGCTCCTTAAACAATTTCTTAGGAAACTTATGATCCATATCATAAAAGAGAAAATCATGATATGGATAGAGATATTGTTGAAAGGTAGACAGAAAAAGGTTGTGATAAATCATATTATTCAAACAGGCGAGCTACTGTGGTGACCCAATCTATACTGAGACCTTTGTTCTCCATATACATGAGTGATCTGGACTTAGGCATTTGGGGCAGGTATCAAAGTTTGTTTGTTGTACTAAACTAGGAAGACTAATAAATGCCCAGGATGATTGCAGGAGATAACAGAAGGACATTCAGCTGTTAAATGTAATAAACCTTTCAATAAAATATCCAGGCAATAATGGCAGTTATAATACTGTGGTTCTCAAATTTTCAGTGTTTTAGCTTTGAGTTTACAGAAATGTGCTCATGTGGAAAACTTAGGTTTCCAAGTGAAAAGGAAAATAACAAGCAGTCTGGTGGCTTGAAAAAAAACTGATGGGAATATTTGACTCAGATGTTTATCCTTGAAATCTATTAGTTTATACATGTTGTGTGCTAAGCAATATTACCCAAGGGACATTTTTCCAAGTTCAGGTTTTGTGAAACTGCTTTGTAAAGTCACTGACGTTCTATTTTCTGTTCTATTTCTGTAAATGTCTTCCACTTCCTGTTAAAGCTTTATAGATGCTGTAAATGTTTAAACTGGTATACAAATACACAAACCTTTAACAACAACTACTTTATCAAGCATCGTAAAATGCCTCAGGGAAATATTGAGATCTGGTGGCCTGCTGTGGTCAACTTAAATTTTGTTTATTTCTGTATGCAACAGTGAAGTTCTTTTTTAATTTCTCTACCTAAATTTTTTGAAAACATTCAGGTTACTTTGAACAACATTAACCAATATGCCCTTTAGTTCTTAGACTGTTAGAACGGAAGGTAGCTGGAGACATTAAAGAAAAGGTGAAATCAAAGCTGGAATATCTATTTCCCAGTATGCATTGCTCGGTTGAGAAGATAAGGCAGGATTAAAATAAGTTCCCACCCAGATAATATTCATTTTTGGCACATTAGCGTTGGTGTAGTCATAAAAGTGCCAAACTAAATATTACTTTTGATATTCTAAGAAGTTCTAAGTAAATTTGTTTAATGTAACATAATGGCAATTGATGCTAAGGAACCATTGATCATTGCCAACATATTCCAAAGGATATGAACAGTATTTTTCTAGCCTCGTCCTTCAGAGTAACACTGTGAAATGAGGGATACATTTTAATGTCTCAGTCAGGAACAGGGTTAAACATGAATGGATTATCAAGATCAACAAGAAAAACAATAGAAAACTAATGTTTTAAAGTCCTGCTCACAACAGGTTTGCATCAATGTTATGTGAAACAGGATTGGACAAAGTCAGGATGGGTTTATGAAAGGGAAATCATGCTTAGGAAATCTACTGGAGTTTTTTGAGGATGTAACTAGTAGAATAGATAAGGGAGAACCACTAGTGTATTTGAATTTTCAGAAGGCTTTTGATAAGGTCCCACATAAGAGGTTAGTGTGTAAAATTAACGCACATAGGATTGGGGGTAATATACTGGCATGAATTGAGAATTGGTTGACAGACAAGAAACAGAGAGTAGGAATAAATGGGTCTTTTTCCAGGTGGCAGGCAGTGACTAGTGGAGTACCACAGGGATCAGTGCTTGCGCCCCAGCTAGTCACAATATATATTTATGACTTGAGTGAGGGAACTACATGTAACATTTCCAAGTTTGCAGACGACACAAAGCCGGGGGGTGGGGGTCACTGTGAACTGTGAGGAGGATGTAAGGAGGCTCTAATGTGATTTGGACAAGTTGGGTGAGTGGGCAAATGCATGCGTGGATAAATGTGAGGTTATCCACTTTGGTTGTAAAAACAGAAAAGCAGATTATTGTCTGAATGCTGATAGATTGGGAAAGGGGAGGTGCGACGAGACCTGGGATGTCCTTGTACACCTGTCTCTGAAAGCAAGCAATCAGGTGCAGCAAGCAGTTAGGAAGGCGAATGGTATGTTGGCCTTCATTGCAAAAGGATTTGAGTACAGGAGCACAGATGTCTTCCTACAGTTATACAGGGCCTTGGTGAGACCACATCTGGAGTATTGTGTGCAGTTTTGGTCTCCTTATCTGAGGAAGGATGTTCTTGCCATGGAGGGAGTGCAAAGAAGTTTTACTAGGCTGATTCCTGGGATGGCAGGATTGACGTATGAGGAGAGATTGGGTTGACTAGGCCTATATTCACTAGAGTTTAGAGGAATGAGAGGGGATTTCATTGAAACCTATAAAATTCTAACAGGACTAGACAGGCTAGATGCAGGGAGGATGGTCCCGATAGCTGGGGAATCCAGAACCAGGGGTCACAGTCTCAGGATACAGGGTATGCCATTTAGAACCGAAATGAGGAGAAATTTCTTCACTCAGAGGGTGGTGAACCTGTGGAATTCTCTACCGCAGAAGGCAGTGGAGGCCAAGTCATTAAATATTTTGAAGAAGGAGATTGCTGTATTTCTTAATGTCAAAGGGATCAAGGGATATGGGGAGAAAGCGGGAACAAGGTACTGAATTAGACGATCAGCCATGATCTTTTTTGAATGGCAGAGCAGGCCCAAAGGGCCACATGGCCTACTCCTGCTCCTATTTTCTATGTTTCCATAATACTGACAGATTGGAATGCAAAATTTAACCTCACTGTGACTCAATTGTGTTGATGATAATTACTTTGTTATTTAAAATATTTATAGTCATATTTATCAAAAGAGAAAATTTGAAATCACGCTGGAAGCAAGCATTGGTAAATGGAATGGAGTGGAACATTTTTGTCGTAAGTGTGACATTGTCATGGTATAACATTCTACAACAAATCACCTTCTTGGTATTTGAATCCCCAATGTATTTTAAAATGCCTGTGTTCTGCTCCTCTCTCTCCACCTAACATTGAAGGAAACCTTGGCTGGAATTTTACAGCCTGCCACAAGAGCGGGGGGTGGCTGTAAAATTGAGTGGGAGGCGGTGGGGGGGGGGGGGGGGGGGGGTGGTGGGGGTTGCCATGGTGCCACTCCCGACGCCTTCCCACCCCTGCTGCAATTTTACATGGGGCAGCGGCAGCAGGAAATGGCCCGCCCAACCCAGGCCAATCAAGGCCCTTAAGCGGCTAATTAACTGCCACTTAAGGGCCTCCTCCTGTTGCCATGGGTATTTTGCCAGCAGTAGCCAGGCAGCAAAAGCGGGCTTCATGTGGACTAGGGATGGGCCCTCATGAACAGGCACCCTGTGCCCCACGAAAGCCCCCCCACCACCGCCCAACCACCCCTACTGGACAATACTCCTGTCCCCCCAAGCAACCCCCCCTTGCCTCACCAGGGCCTAACCAGTTGTTCCCCAGCGAAGCCCCAAAAACTTACCTTAGTTCCGGGGCTGTCGTTTCTCTTGCTTCTGTGGGCTGGGTGTAGTCCCACCAATAGCCATCACTCCCGGTGGCGCTGCTGGGACTAAAAGTCGCTAGCCCCCTGATTGGCCGGCAGCTCCATTAAGGTGGGAACTCCGGCCTCAAGGAGGTGGAAGTCCCGCCCAAGACCAATTAAAGCCCTGGGGAGTAAAAAATCCCAGGCCCTGCGGAGGCAGCCTTGCCCCCGACTTTTCACCTGGTGGGTGAGGCCTCCCTCCCAATGTAAAATTCTGGCCATTCAGTTGGTTATATTATTGTATATCTTACAGTCAGCAAACCCTGCTTTGTTTAACGACACTGTGTAGGCTTAGAAACTGAAAGTGCAGGTGAGCAAAGCAGATGCGAATGGTCATCAACAGCCTGGCAACCGCTGCTCTTATAGACCTAACATATGCACCATTCTTCCTGGAATTAGAATTCAGAGTTCCGAAGAAGGGTCATTGAGCCGAAACGTTAACTCTGCTTCTCTCTCCACAGATGCTGCCAGACCTGCTGAGTATTTCCAGCATTTCTTGTATTTATTATAGTCTTTCAGAGTTCCTTAGATTCAGGAGTGGTCCCTCTGGATTGGAAAGTTGTACATGTCACTCCACGTTTTAAGAAGAGTGAAAGGGGGAACCAAGAAAATTACAGACCAGTTAGCCTGACATCTGTGGTGGGCAAGTTGCTGGAGTCTATAATCAAGGATAGGGTGACTGAACACTTAGAAAAATTTCAGTTAATCAGGAACAGCCAGCATGGATTCATGACGGGAAGGTCATGCCTGACAAATCTCATCGAATTTTTTGAAGAGGTGACCAAGGTAGAGGACAGGGGAATGTCTATGGATGTTATTTATATGGACTTCCAGAAAGCATTTGATAAAGTCCCACATAAGAGACTGTTAACTAAGGTAGAAACCCATGGAGTTGAGGGCAAATTATTGCTATGGTTAGGAAGTTGGTTGAGTGGTAGGCGACAGATAGTGGGGATAATGGGTAAGTACTCCAAATGGCAGGAGGTGACTAGTGGTGTCCCACAGGGATCTGTGTTGGGGCCTCAATTATTCACATTATTCATTGACGACTTGGATGATGGCATAGTAAGTCATATATCCAAATTTGCTGATGATACAAAGTTAGGCAGCATTGTAGACAGTCTAGATGATAGCATAAAATTGCAAAGAGATATTGACAGACTAGGTGAGTGGGCAAAACTGTGGCAGATGGATTTCAATGCGGGCAAGTGTGAAATTATCCATTTTGGACCAAAAAAGGATAGAACAGGGTACTTTCTAAATGGGAGAGAAGTGTGTTCACTGGAACACTGCAGCAATCCCAGGACAGAGATGTGAGCATGAGAGCAGTGGGGAGTGTTGAAATGGCAACCGCGACACCCTGGTCCACTCCTCCATTACCCCCACCACCTCGTCCCCGTCCCAGGGCACCTTCCCCTGCAATCGCAGGAGGTGTAATACCTGCCCATTTACCTCCTCTCTCCTCACTATCCCAGGCCCCAAACACTCCTTTCAGGTGAAGCAGCGATTTACTTGTACTTCTTTCAATGTAGTATACTGTATTCGCTGCTCACAGTGTGGTCTCCTCTACATTGGGGAGACCAAGCGCAGACTGGGTGACCGCTTTGCGGAACATCTCCGCTCAGTCCGCAAGCAGGACCCTGAGCTTCCGGTTGCTTGCCATTTCAACACTCCCCCCTGCTCTCATGCTCACATCTCTGTCCTGGGATTGTTGCAGTGTTCCAGTGAACATCAACGCAAGCTCGAGGAACAGCATCTCATCTACCGATTAGGCACACTACAGCCTGCCGGACTGAACATTGAGTTCAATAATTTCAGAGCATGACAGCCCCCCATTTTACTTTCATTTTTAGTTATTTTTTTTTCCTTTTTTTACATTCTTTTTTTACATTTTTTACAATCTTTTTTTGCATTTATTTCATTTCATCTTAGTTTGTTCAGTTTGCTTACCCACTTTTTTTTTCAGGTTTGCACTAGCTGCTGTTCAATATTCAGTGTATTTGCACCTAATCTGTACTAATGCTTTGTCTTTCAACACACCATTAACATATTGTTTGCCTTTGCTCCGTGACCTTTTGGTCAGCTATGTGGTCTGGTCCAATCTGCACCTTCTCCTTTGTTATCTCTTGCCCCACCCCCACCTCACTTGCTTATAATCTGTGACTTTTCTAATATTTGTCAGTTCTGAAGAAGGGTCACTGACCCGAAACGTTAACTCTGCTTCTCTTCCCACAGATGCTGCCAGACCTGCTGAGTGATTCCAGCATTTCTTGTTTTTGTTACTTTCTAAATGGGAAGAGGTTAAGTACAGTGGATGTCCAAAGAGACTTGGGGTTCAGGTGCATAGATCTTTAAAATGCCACGAGCTAGTGCAGAAAATAATCAAAAAGGCTAATGGAATGCTAACCTTTATATCTGGAGGATTGGAGTATAAAGACACAGAGGTTATGCTGCAGCTGTACAAAACCCTGGTTAGACCCCACTTGGAGTACTGTGAGCAGTTCTGAGCACTACACCTTCGGAAGGATATATTGGCCTTGGAGGGATTGCAACGTAGGTTTACAAGAATGATACCTGTACTTACAGGGGTTAAGTTACGAGGAGAGATTACACAAATTAGGCCTGTTTTTGCTAGAATTTAGAAGGTTAAGGGGTGATCTGATTGAAGTTTTCAAGATATTAACAGGAAAAGACAGGCTAGATAAAGATAAACTATTTCCACTGGTTGAAGATTCTAAAACTAGGGGGCATAGTCTAAAAATTAGGACCAGACTGTTCAGGACAGATGTTAGGAAGCACTTCTTCATGCGAAGGGTGGTAGAGGTTTGGAACTCTCTCCCACAAACAGCAGTTGAAGCTAGAACAATTGTTAATTTTAAATCTGAGATAGATAGATTTTTGTTAAGCAAAGATATTAAGGGATATGGGCCAAAGGCAGGTATATGGAGTTAGGCCACGGATCAGCCATAATCTCATTGAATGGTGGGACAGGCTCGAGGGGATGAATGGCCTACTCCTGTTCCTATCTTCCTATGTTCCTATTGTGCTGTCAGTTTCACAGCTGACAGTTGCTGCATGAATGCGGTAACAGTGGTTTCCCAACTTTGAAAGATTCTTGGTTTTCTGACTTTTTTTTCAAAGGCTTTTGAAAAACCCTGAATCTGTCCGAAGTTGGGAAACCACTGTTCCCACTCCCAGCGCCTGTCAGCTGTGAAACTCAGTGTAATTTTTTAAAAAGCTGATCAACCACGAAGCCGCTCTGCTGAGTGCTCCCGGTCCCCGCAACTGTCAGAGAGAGAGAGAGAGAGAGAGGAGGGGGGAGAGAGAGTGAAAGAGAAAGGGGGCACAGAGTGAGAGAGGGGGATGGAGAGAGAGAGGCGGTAGACAGAGAGAGAGAGAGGAAAACAGAGACAGAGACAAGGGGGGGGGGACAGAGAGAGTGAGGGGGGAGAGAGACTGAGAGGGGTATAGAGAGACAGGGAGAACAAAGAGAGGGGAGAGATGGGGGGACAGAGAGAGAGGGGGCAGAAAGAGAAAGAGGGGGGTCAGAGAGAAAAAGAAGGGGACACAGAGAGCGAGGATGGCATGGGGGAACAACACAGACAGGACGGAACAACACCGAAGTGGTAACACGGAGAAAGTCAGAGAGAAACACACAGAGAGAGGGAGAGAGAGAGAGAGTGATCAAGATCACTCCTGACAGATGGACATCTATCTAGAATACTCCGCATCACTACAAGAAGTGTGCGGGCAAACATTGACTACTTGTGTAAGCAAAAAAATGCCAGGTATCTCACTAAATCAGTGTCCAACATAGTGATGGGAAATTAAGTCATTAAATTAATTTTCTCATTTAAAGCTTCTTCACAAAAATGCATATTTGTTGTTGATTTTATTAATAGTAAGATAAATTTTTAATGCCTTTATCTTTCTGAAATTGTCTCACTGGCCCCCCATATAAGGCAAAAATTGTAATGTGCCCCCCCCCCCCCCCCCCCATGTTAGGGTTGGACAACCCTGTCTTAGAACCTAAAGGCAGCTTCTGATAAGAGGGATTCGCTCCCAAAAGTCACAAACCTCATCACATGGTAAAACATTGATAACATAATTTTACAACTGGTCATGAAAGCTACCACAATGTAACATTTGTTAAGATGGTTTTATGCTGACAGCCCTAAACATCAGTCAACCGAATTTTTGACAGAACTAGCCAAACCCAAAAACTGAATTATAATCTTGAAACATGGTTAGATGACTAATGAAAATTGAGAATAACAAGGCTCACAGCTTGGACTTTCTTAGAAATCGAAGAGGGACAGGCTTTACCTAGAAATTAGTAGTTATTCAACTTTTCTTAGGAATCAAAGAGGGTTAACAGTTATATTGCCTTATTTGGGAAATAAAGGGGGACAAACTTACCTGCAGAAGAGATAAAAATCCCATATGTAAGAAATTAGTTATGCAACTTGTGACCAGTATAAATAATGGAAGCACACGTTAGATTTATATATTTATTGGACATGCTCCAACATCTCTCACTGTAAAGGTACGGCAATTGGGATGAGGCAATGATAGTTCTCCCTTTAATTGAGACAGAGGTATCTCACTAACTCTAAAGTCTTCTACTCAGGGATTTAAGGTAAATGTTACTTTAATAATAGATGGATATCCCACTTAAATATTTTACTGCAAGAATATTTAGATTTAAATGTTGGATTCTCTACAAGAAGCAAGATTGTACTTTCTTTTCCTAGAACGATTGACTGTCTCACCAACTGTGAATTGCATGTTCAGTTCTTCAATAAACTTTTATAGAATTAAAAAATTATATTGTCTCGTATAGTCTTCTGTATCACTAGCTTGTGAACCCGTCTCTGCATCCTCTTTGGTGGGGAGGTACATTACTGAGGAGAGATTCCTGGATATAATCTGGCTGAAACTTGTTAAAAAGGCTATCTGGGGAATGGTAATATTCGCAGCTGGTTACTTTCCTTTAGGAAGAGTTAGATCAGTTCTTCAGACCCATTCAAGTGTCTTTAGGATCTGTCTTTCTCAGTCTTAAACTGAGAGTGATCATCTGAGAAGTACGGCTGATCTGGGATAGCCCTAAAAAGGGGCTAGGATTATAATCCACTACAGTTAGTGACAGGGCTGAAACCATCGAAGATGTTGGTATTCTCATACCTAAACCTCCTCCTCACTTCCCCTTCATTCCACAATCTCTTCTGATTTACAAACTGCAGCTGGTGTAAGCATGAAAGGCTTGCTTTCTCAACCAACCCTCACATCAGCAATAACACAACCTACCCTTATATAGTGCCTTTAACATAATAAAACATCCCAATGTGCTTCACATGAGCATTATAAAACAAAATATAACACCGAGCCACAAAAAGAAATATTTTGTTGGATGACCAAAAGCTTGGTCAAAGAGTTGGGTTTTAAGGAGTGTCTTAAAGGAGGAAAGCAAAGTAAAGATGCAGAGAGGTGTAGGGAGGGTATTCCAGAGCTTAGGGCCTAGGCAACTGAAGGCATAGCCACCAATGGTGGAGCAATCAAAATCAAGGATGCTCAAGAGGCCAGAATTAGAGGAATGCGGATATCTTAGAGTGTTGTTGGGCTGGAGGAGATTACAGTGATGGGCAGGGGCGAGGCCATGGACAGATTTGAAAGCAATGATGAGAATTTAAAAATCAAGACGTTGCTTGACCAGAAGTCAATGTAAGTCAGAGAATATAACTTTATCTTTATGCCTTTCTTCTTTCAGATACCCAAGAAATGCCATGTCGCCAGACAGAAAAGGAACACCAACAAGAAAGTGATGATGAAGACATATGAACATACGAATTAGGAGCAGGACTAGGCCAGTCAGCCCCTCAAGTCTGCTCCGCCAATCAACAAGATCATGGCTGAAATGATTGAAGCCTCAACTCCATATTCCCACCTCCCCCCGATAACCCTTCATTCGCTTGCTTATCAAGAATCTATCTACCTCTGCCTGAAAAATATTCAAAGACTCTGCTTCCACCGTCTTTTGAGGAAGAGAGTTCCAAAGACTCACAACCCTCTGAGAGAAAACATTTCTCCTCATCTCTGTCTTAAATGGGCGACCGCTTATTTTTAAACAGTGACCCCTCCTAGTTCTAGATTCTCCCACAAGAGGAAACGTCCTTTCCACATCAACCCTGTCACAACCCCTCGGGATCTTGTATGTTTCAATCAAGTTGCTGCTTACTCTACTAAACTCCAGCAGATACAAGCCGAGTCTGTCCAAACTTTCTTCATAAGACAACCTGCCCATTCCAGGTATCAGTTGAGTAAACCTTCTCTGAACTGTTTCCAATGCATTTACATCCTTCCTTAAATAAGGTAATCTATACTGTACATAGTACTCCAGATGTGGTCTCACCAATAATAATGTTCCGAAGAAGGGTCACTGACCCGAAACGTTAACTCTGCTTCTCTTTCCACAGATGCTGCCAGACCTGCTGTGTGGTTCCAGCATTTCTTGTTTTTATTTCAGATTTCCAGCATCTGCAGTATTTTGCTTTTATTTTAGTGGTCTCACCAATGCCCCGTATAACTGTAGCATAACCTCCCTACTTTTGTATTCAATTCCCCTCACGATAAACTATTACATTCTATTAGCTTTCCTAATTATTTCCTGTATCTGCATACTAACCTTTTGTGATTCATGCTCTAGGACACCCAGATCCCTCTGCATCTCAGAGCCCTGCAATTTCTGCTTTTTTATTCTTCCTGCCAAAATGGACAATTTCACATTTTCCTACATTATACTCCATTTGCCAGATCTTTACCCACTCACTAAACCTATCTATGTCCCTTTATAGCCCCCTTGTATCCTCTTCACAACTTACTTTCCTATCTATCTTTGTGTCATCAGCAAATTTAGCTATCATACCTTTGGTCCCTTCATCCAGATCATTTATATAAATTGTAAAAAGTTGAGGCCCTAGCACAGATCCCTGTGGCACACCACTCGTTACATCTTGCCAACTGGAAAATGACCTATTTATGCCTACTCTCTGTTTCCTGTTAGCTAGCCAATCCTCTATCCATGACAATATGTTACCCCCTACACAATGAACTTTTATTTTCCACAATAACCTTTGATGTCGCACCTTACCAAATGCCTTCTGCAAATCTAAGTACAGTACATCCACTGGTTCCCCTTTATCCACAGCACGTTACTTCTTCAAAGAATTCCAATAAATTGGTTAAACATGATTTCCCTTTTCCAAAACCATGTTGACTCTGCCTGATTACCTTAAATTTTTCTAATTGCCCTGCGATAACGTCTTTAATAATAGTTTCTAATGTTTTTCCTATGACAGATGTCAAGTTAACTGGCCTGTAGTTTCCTGCTTTCTGTCTCCTTCCCTTATTGAATAAAGTAGTTACATTGGCTATTTTCCAATTTAATGGAACCTTCCCCGAATCTAGGGAATTTTGGAAAATTAAAACCAACGCATCAACTATCTCATTAGCCACTTCTTTTAAGACCCTAGGGTGAAGTCCATCAGATTCGGGGACTTGTCAGCCTGCAGCGCCAACAATTTGCTCAGTACCACTTCCCTGGTGATTGTAATTTTTTGGATTCATCCTTTCCATTTCCTGATTTACAGCTATTTCTGGGATATTACTTGTATCCTCTATAGTGAAGACCAATGCAAAATGCCATCTCCTTATTTGCCCTTACTAATTCCCCAGACTCACTTTCTATAGGACCAACACTCACTTTGTTAACTCTCTTTTTTCCAATATCTATAGAAATTCGTACTATCTGTCATTATATTTCTAGTTAGCTTTCTCTCATACTCCATTTTTTCCTCCTTATTAATTTTTTAGTCATTCTTTGCTGTTTTTTATATTCTGTCCAATCTTCTGACCTGCCACCCATCTTTGCACACATATATGCTTTTCTTTAAGTTTGATACTACCTTTAACTTTTTTAGTTAACCATGGATGGTGGGTCCTCTCACAGCAACCTCACTTGATTCCACACTCGCAGCCACCAGTTCAGATACTGACACTGTCCATATCTTCAAAGATAGATTAGAGGAGGGATCTGCTCGAGATAAGACACCAGGCATAAATAGGGTGCAGCAAGGGCAGGAGGATACATAGCACAGGTGTCAGCTCACCAGAGGGAGAGTTGGCATACAGGTTCTTGTAGAGGATTCAGATGAGCACTTTGATAGGGCAGCCTACAGAAGATGGGTATGCACAGTAAAATGCTTGGTGCATTGTGAAGCCTGTGAGAAAGCCCATGATAAACATCATGGAGCATGGAGGAGTCCAGCACCAACCTAGTACAGAGCTTGGAGCCCATCCTTTCCAGCATGGAAGTGGTGGCCAACTCCTTTCACAAACCTGTGAATCCAACCATGATCCAGCGTCTGATGACTGATGTTGCAACACATTGCAGTCACCCAATGTCTGGTTGCAGCAGTCACCCAATGTCTGGGTGCAGCAGTTAAAGCTCAGACTGTTGTCATGCAAAGTAAGCTTGCCCCATTGCAGCTTAGACTGCTGCCATCATGGCTTTGGATCACATTATGCAATGGGGCTTGCAAAGTATGACAGCAGTCCAGCAATCTGTCCTCCAACAGATTGCAAAGGCACTGCTCTGGGTGAGTGGCAGTGGTCCTCTCTTAGGAAAACAACATTCATCCTCCCACCATTGCCACTCTGCCAGCGCCCTTGTTGTTGCCTGTCAGCCAGCCAGTTCAGACTACTGTCACCCATGCTGAAGTGCTACAATCTGCAACCAGGTCTTCTCGGCCTAGAACCTCTCGCGGCTGTCCTCCAAGGCCTTCTGCAGTCTCCTGCATTGAAAGTCAGCAGCCTTCTACCAGCCATGCTGCTGCCACTGGGGTAGCACTGCAGGGGAGCACTAGGACAGGCAAAGGCACAAGGAGGACAAGTACTAAGGGAATGCACAAAGTTGATTAATTGATATTTGTATGCAATATGGCATGATTTCATTTATAAATTTGGTTTAGAATGTTTATTTTGTAGTTGCTTTTATTTTTGCATTGTGGCCAAGCGAGGCTGTGATGGTCAGTGACAGAGGGAAAGTAACGCGTGGGACTCTTGGGGAATGGGGAATTAGGGTTGTAATCCCTGGTATTGCTTTCAAACTCATTTTTCACAGACAATCCAGCCAGAAAGGGGCTGTCTAGGTTGCCTCTTTTCTTATTCCTCCTCCTTCTTCTCTTCTTCTTCATGCATCTGCTCCTCAAATGCTTGCTGTTGCCTCATGATGTCGAGTTTGTCCTGCATGCGGCAGACAACCACAAATCTTGACACCCTCTCTGCTGAGAACTACAGTGTTCCTCCACTGTAGTCTCAGCAGCGGAAACATTGTTTCGGCATGCCAATGGTCTGCTCTATTATATTTCGTTGGGCAGCATGGCTGTCATTGTGCACTGCCCACATGTGCATGAGTAGCACATTTTTTTCTTACTTATTCTTTCAAGAGATGTGGGCATCGCTGGCAAGTATGGCATTTATTGCCCATCCTTAATTGCTCTCGAGGAAGTGGTGTGAGCCATCTTAATTGAATACAATGGAGTGGTTTGCTGGGTCATATCAGAGGGCAGTTAAGAGTCAACCTCATTGCTATAGGTCTGGAGTCATGGATAGACCAGAATGGGCATAGGCTTAAAAAGCATTAGTGAACCAGAAGGGGTTTTTCAAGCAGCCTGGCAGTTTCATGGTCACCATTACTAATCACTTCGTTTCCCCAACCAGTTTTATATAATGAATAGAATTTAAACTCTCTAGCTGCTACGGTGGGATTTGAACTCATGCCTCCAGGTTATTCATCCAGACCTCTGGATTATTAGTCCAGTAACATAGCCACTATGCTACAGTACAGATGGCACCATGACTGCTGCCAGAATATTGAGCACTGACCTGCATGATTTGCTGCCTGTGGTCACACCAGCTGAATATTGAGGGAGTGGAATCCCTTTCGGTTCCAACATATGGCAGAATTGATATGTGGTGCCCGAAAAGCAATGTGTATGTAGTCAATCACACCCAGCAGCATGAGGAAGTGTGCAATCCTAGCAAAGGTGTGTGCTTATTTCACCTGCATCTCTCTGGCAAGAGAGAATGAAATGTAATTACTTCTCAATAAATAAAGTAACAATCAGTAAATTTTTATAATCAGAAAAAGAAAGGCACATAAAACCAAAAAGAGAAAAAAAATCAATACATTTGATTTGGTCTGTCAACTTTTATTCATTGAATGCACTGGCTGGAGGACTGCCCTGCCCCATGCCCCTCTCCCTTTTATCTTTCCTGCTGGAAGTAACACATCTTTATTCATTACCATGTTCTGTAGTAGGCAGCAAGTTACAGTGAGTTTGGAGACCCACTGGGTTCCACCAGCTTTATGCAGGCATGTAGAATCATAAAGTCATAGAAAATGGTTATAGCACAGAAGAAGAACATTCAGCTCATCAGGTCCATGCCAGCTCTCTGCAAGATCAACTCAGTTAATCCCATGGACCCACCCTTTCCCCATAACCCTGTGGTTTTTCTATCTTCAGATAATTATCCAATTCCCTTTTGAAAGCCATGATTGAATTTGCCTTCACCACACTCTCAGACAGTGAATTCCAGATCCTAACCACTCGTTGTGCAAAACAGTTTTTTTCTCATGTTGTCTTTGATTCTTTTGCTAATCACCTTAAATCAGTGTCCTCTGGTTCTTGATTCTTTCACCAATGGAAACAGTTTCTCTCTATCTACGCTGCCTAGATCCCTCATGATTTTAAACACCTCTGTCAACATCCTCTCAACCTTCTCTTAGGAGAACAACACCTGCTTCTCCAATCTATCAACACAACTGAAGTCCCTCAACCCTGGAACCATTCTCATAAATCTTTTCTGTATCCTGTCTAAAGCCTTCACATTCTTTGTAAGGTGTGGTGCCCAGAATTGGACATAATGCTCCATTTGAGGCCAAACCAGTGTTTTATCAAGGTTATTCATAGCTTCTTTGCTTTAGTACTCTATACCTCTAATTATAAAGCCCAGGATCCCTTTGTAATCACTTTCTCAATCTGCCCTGCCACCTTCAGTGATTTGTGCACATATGGCCCCAGGTCTCTCTGTTCCTGCATCCCCTTTAGAATTGCACGCTTTATATTATATTGCCTCTCCTCGTTCTTCCTAGCAAAGTGTATCACTTTACACTTCTCTGCATTAAATTTCATCTGCTAGGTGTCCACCAGCCTGTCTATGAGCTCTTGAAGTCTATCACAATCCTCTGCACAGTTCACAAGTTTCATGTCAACTTCAAACTTTGAAATTGTGCCCTGAAAGCCCAATCTAGGTCATTAATATATTTCAAGAAAAGCAATAGTCCTGTCACCGACTCCTGGGAATATGACTATATGTGAAGGAATCTGGCTATATTGAGGGGTTATAAGATTAAAAGAATTATTTGCCTTTGAATGAGGTATTAAATTTTTTTTTAAAGGGTACATCTTCCTAAAGGATTAAAAATGTTCATGCCTCTGGTACTGAATGGAGTCCAGGAGAAATATATCCCAATAAAAACAAGAACAAACTCGTCAGTACCAACATACCATGGGTGAATAAAGTAATAAGGACAAGATTGAAGCTAAAGAAAAATACATACACGAAGTACATAGACAATAGTAGAACACATGACAAAAAGAAATAGGAAAAGGTTAGAAAAGAGGTGAAAAAAGAGATTAGGAAGGCAACGAGAAACTATAAAATGAAATTACCAAAGAATTCAAAAAAAAGTAGTAAAAGGAGATGGTATTGCCTTGTACCATCATCTCTTTTGTTATTTAATCTCTCCTGCCGTCCACCTTACCACAGATCTTTTTTGTTCTCTCCCCCCCCCCCCACTTTCCCTTTCCCTGCATCTGTACTTGTTTAAAACTTGTTATTTCTGACTTTTTGCAGTTCTGGTGAAAAGTTATTAACCTGAAATGTTAGCTCTGTTTCTCTCTCCACAGATGCTGCCAGAGCTGCTGAGTATTTCCAGCATTTTCTGTTTTTAATTAGGGATAGGACCGTTGTGGGATGCACACAATAAATTCACAGGTAATGACAGTAAAATTGCAGAAATATTAAATAATTATTTTGCCTCAGTATTTATGAGAGACAAATATGGTAGGCATGACATTGGAAGAAGCGATCGAAAACTATATTTAAAATAGAAAGGTGGAAAGTAATTGACAAATTAATCAAACTTAGAGAGGGTAAAACCCCTAGTCTGGATGGATTCCATCAGTGCACAATAAAAGAAGTTAGGGAAGAGAGAGTAGAGATCTACATATATCAAAATTAATTGGAAAAGGAAATAATGCCAGAGCACTGGCAGACAGTTAATGTGATTCATCTATTTAAAAAGGGAGATTGAACAAGTCCAGGGAACTTTAGACTAATTAGCTTAATGTTGGTAGTAAGATAACGGAAATCTTACTCAAAAATGTATTGGAAAATATCTAGGAACTGAAAGTATAATAAAGAACAGTCAGCATGGATTTCAAAAGGGAAGGTCAACCCCCATCCTTAATTAATTATTTGAAGAAGTAACAGAAAGGATAGACAAGGGTAATGTAGTAGATCTAATATAGTTGGATTTTCAAACGGCCTCAATAAGGTACCACATACAAACTCATGACTAAGGTCAGAACATGTGGAGTCAGGGAACAAGTAGCAGAATGGATATCAAATTGGTTATAAAGTAGAAAACAATGAGTAAGGGTTAAACATAGTTGCTCAGACTGGCAAAAGTTCTACAAGGATTGGAGCTGGGACTTCTGTTGTTTACCATTTACATAGACTATTTCAGTCAGGAATTGGAATTACAATTTCAAAATTTGCTGATGACACCAAATTGGGGGTGTAAAACAGGACTGCAATACAATACAGAAAGACATAAATAAACTTGCAGAATGGGTCTATAATTGGCAAATTATTTTCAATATAGTATGTGCGAGGTGGTAAATTTTGGTAGGAAGAATAAGGAGACCACACGCTGATTGTTACTTAAATTACCTGTTAGTGATCATTAACCAGGCTGTATGACATTTGGTGGATGGCGCATGGCCTAACACACTCTACTAACAACAACCAGCTAATTCGGAGTAAACAAGTCATTACTGGGTGGCTGTTCCTAGTGCATGCTTCAACTCCTTTACCGAGATGGTATTTTGCGCTAAATACAGGCTAAACCTGAGTTTCAGCTCAAGATCTCATCTTGGCCACCTCGGAGCCTGTTTAGTGCAGAAAGGAGGCTGCGAAAATCACCCCTGACTTCCGGGCACAGAGACAACAGTTCCAAGTTGGTTTATCTAACAGTAGTATCCAAGAATTGGCATCTGCAGGTGAAACACAGATTCTTGTGTATTATACATTGAGGCAGGGACTTTGAAGTCCTCAAGGTATGACCTCAAGTGGTTTGAGCTGATTGCTGAAATTGAGCAGTACTCTCCATGTTCCAGATTATAAATTTGAAATATTTTGAATATTACAGTAGGGGCATTTACACATAGAGGAAAAATCGACTTTAGTTGTCAAAATAGGGAAAATGATTTCACAAAAGAAAGAAGTAAAAAGGTTAGCAATTTAGGAATATAAAGGCCTAATTAATGAATTTGTAGTGCCGGGATCATTAAATTGTGTTATGGTGATAATTAAGATATTACCCAATTGACAATTAACTAAAGAAAAGTCAGATAGAAACACAAATTAGAGTTAGGATAGGAAAACACAGGTTTGGCATTGATCCCTGTCTGTTCCAAAAGAGTAATTGAGAAGTCATAATCAAGATTTAAAGAGATAATAAGCAATTTAGAGGGCATATTGTGTTAATTGTATATTAATTGGGTGTTTAATTGTGTTCAGGTGGTGTGTATTAACTGAGGATTCATCTGTGCTAATATATATAGGAGCAGGCTGAAACTGTTGGATTGGAGGTGCATAATATGTATTGTGTGTCTTGGTAAATAAAAGCTTGTACGTGTGTATAGGTTTGGCTCCAGTTCTATCCTTCACTGCCTGTCTATTTAAATTGTGACATATTGCGGAGCTATATGCAGATGCTAACTCATTTGCCACACTTTGAGACTCAGTTCATTGAGGGTCTGCATATGGTGTTCAGGAGAGATTGTACTGTTCCCTGATAACTGTGTAACTGCCCTATAAGCTCTGCAATATGCTTTCTAAATGATAACCTGCTCCATCTATCTCGCGTGGCGACCTGTACCATTTGTATGAAGACAGAGATGTCTAGGTAATGGAGCAGCTGTTAGCTTCTCTGGCCCATGCTACCCCTTACCCTCACCCGCATCACCATGGCTTTTGGTGACACCCGATTTCAATATCGGCAGGATCTTTTGCAGACCATTCTCGATGTCTATGACATTTATGGCACAGAAGGGGGCCATTCAACCCATCGAGTCCATACCAGCTCTCCACAGAGCTATCCAGTCAGTCCCACTAAAGGCCTGCTACCCGACCCGAACCCGACGGGACCCGATGACATGTGTCAGGTTTGGGTCGGGTCGCACTTCCGGGTCCAGCATTTGGGCTCGGGTCAGGCTGGGTCGGACACGCTTTATCACAGGTAAATGGCTCCACTGTTAATTTAATTTTTGGACTAGAAAGGTGGTTTTGTTACAGTTATTTTAAGTTTGTGCAGATCAGCAACAAAGTGAAAAACGGAAGTTAAGTTAACTGATGTTCGGGTCAGGTCGGGTCGGGCACGGGTCGGATGTGGTTCTGTCGGGCTTGGGTCTTTTTTTTTTGCAGACCCGAGCAGGCCTTTAAGTCTCACTCCCCCGCTTAATTCCTGTAGTCCTGCAAGTCTATTTCCTTCAAGTGGCCATCCAATTTTCTTTTGAAATCATTGATTGTCTCTGCTTCCAACACCGTTGTGGGCAGCGAGTTCCAGGTCATTACTACTTGTTGTGTAAAAAAGTTCTTCCTCATGTTCCCCTTGTGTCTCTTGCCCAAAACCTTCAATCTGTGTCCCCTAGTCCTTATACTTCTATTAAATCTCCCCTCAATCTCCTTTGTCCCAGGGAGAAGAACCTTAGCTTTCCCACCTAACCTTATAACTAAAATCCCCCATCCCTGGAACTATTCTGGTAAATCTCCTCTACACCCTCTCAAGGACCCTCACACCCTTCCTAAAGTGTGGTGACCAGAACTGGATGCTCCACTTGGGGCCTAACCAGAGCTTTATAACGATTCAGCATAACTTCCCTGCCTTTGTACTCAATGCCTCTATTTATGAAAACAAGATCCCATATGCTTTACTAACCACTCTCTCAATATGTCCTACCACCTTCAAAGATCTATGCACATGAACCCCCAGGTCCCTCTGTTCCTGCACACTCTTTAGAACTGTGCCATTAAGTATAAGGAACCAAATGCCTCTCTGTTTCCCTGCAGACATGACCATGTTAACTGTACAGCAGGATAATAAAGAATTGAAGGCAACCATTAGACACTTGCTCCTGTACCTGGTGGTTCTTGGGTGGCAGTTACCAGTCCGATAAGGCATGCCTTTCCTCTCCCTGACATCTTAAAACTCCAGCTTCTGGGCATTCAACCTGCGTTTTTTGCTCTGAAGCCCTATTCTTTGCCACTTTTCCTCAATTAACAGCTCCTGTGGCCTCCCGCACACTATTTTAGCTATTTAATTGCTTTATATTTGTAGTTTGAAGCTGTTTTGGGGATTAGTGTTTCTTCCATTTCATTGGCGGTCTGCCACATACTTACATTAGTGAAACCAGTTGGTAAGTTGCCATCTTTTTAACTCCACATAACATTCAGTTAAACCACAAAAAGGCACCAAAAGCTATAGTGACTGGACAAAATATCCCCAACTACCATCAAAAAGAGAAAATCCATACTTTTTCTTTTGGGCCTCCTTATCTCGAGAGACAATGGATACGCGCCTGGAGGTGGTCAGTGGTTTGTGAAGCAGCGCCTGGAGTGGCTATAAAGGCCAATTCTGGAGTGACAGGCTCTTCCACAGGTGCTGCAGAGAAATTTGTTTGTTGGGGCTGTTGCACAGTTGGCTCTCCCCTTGCGCCTCTGTCTTTTTTCCTGCCAACTACTAAGTCTCTTCGACTCGCCACAATTTAGCCCTGTCTTTATGGCTGCCCGCCAGCTCTGGCGAATGCTGGCAACTGACTCCCACGACTTGTGATCAATGTCACACGATTTCATGTCGCGTTTGCAGACGTCTTTATAACGGAGACATGGACGGCCGGTGGGTCTGATACCAGTGGCGAGCTCGCTGTACAATGTGTCTTTGGGGATCCTGCCATCTTCCATGCGGCTCACATGGCCAAGCCATCTCAAGCGCCGCTGACTCAGTAGTGTGTATAAGCTGGGGGTGTTGGCCGCTTCAAGGACTTCTGTGTTGGAGATATAGTCCTGCCACCTGATGCCAAGTATTCTCCAAAGGCAGCGAAGATGGAATGAATTGAGACGTCGCTCTTGGCTGGCATACGTTGTCCAGGCCTCGCTGCCGTAGAGCAAGGTACTGAGGACACAGGCCTGATACAGAATCCTATAAGAAGAGACATTCCGATCTTTTTGGTTATTGATAGCATTCCTTTGAGATTCAGAGGCAATTTTGT
The DNA here is from genome assembly GCF_036365525.1 of Heterodontus francisci. Taxonomy (NCBI): domain Eukaryota; kingdom Metazoa; phylum Chordata; class Chondrichthyes; order Heterodontiformes; family Heterodontidae; genus Heterodontus; species Heterodontus francisci. The sequence goes on from NC_090390.1 coordinate 54,667,013, forward strand.
TCTTCACATCGCTATGAGCTGGGGAGTGCTTCATACTGATGCTTAATGCAAAAAGGTAGGAGGTGTGCCATTCTAAAACATTCATCTTCAATTAATAAGCACTAAATAAATAAAAGATGACAAGTAAACATATAGTAGTTGTAAGAGAAGCTAAAAGGCAAGGATTTAACATTTCAGATGTTGAAATGCTACTGTTAGAAATCAGAAAAAGGAGGGGAACAATTATTGGAATAGCTGGGAAGAAGCCATCAGATGCAGCAAATAGTTGATTTCCAAGGAGGTGGTTGTGACCATGAGTGGAAACCTGATAACTCCAAGGACCCCCTTGCAGTGTTGAAAGACCTTTAAATGCTCAAAAAAGCTAAGTGTGTTCTCAGCTGAATAACAGGATAGCTTACTAAAAGACAGAGAAGTAAGAGTATTCTCTAATCCAACATTCCATCAATGTTGTTCCACCCTCACTCTCTGATTTACATTTGGCTGCCATTGAGAGGGAGTTGGTCCCTCAGGCCTCTCTGAAATGTTTCGGAATTTATGTTGGGATGCCATTCAAGGAATTCTGTTGGTGGCTTGGGAGTCTCATTTACGCAGGGAGTCTCCTTTGAAATGTGAGCCAACTGTGAACTGTTAAACACCCTTCATCTTTCCACCAGCTCAATAACAAAGTTGGCTCAACAGTAAGATTCCATTTCTTCAACAGGAAAAAATACATAATTCATGCTTTCCAAGTCTAAATGTAGCATAAAGTGAGTTTTTAAATTCATTCATGGCATGTGGAAAGGCCAACATTTATCGCCCATCTCTAATTTCCCTCGAGAAGGTAGTGGTGAGCAGTCTTCTTGAACCACTGCAGTCCATGTGGTGTTATTGGGGTGGGAGTTCCAGGATTTTAACTCAGTGACTATGAAGAAATGGCAATACAGTTCCAAGTCAGGATGGTGTGTGACTTGGAGGGCATTTGCAGGTGGTGGTGTTCATATATACTGGATGCCTTTATTCTTCCAGATAGTAGATGTTGTGGGTTTGGAAGGTGCTGTTGAGGGAACTGAACCATAAAATTATGGATAAAGTTGATTCCAGGCCAGACATCAGGGTATTCTATTACTTTGTCAAAATGAAATGTAATATGGGCATGTTTTACTGGGATGGGAAGGTCAATTTTGCAAGTGACAAAGAAAATTCAGCAATCCAGTATTTGAATGTAATGCTATTATTCAAATCTTTGATATTTTCGTACAACATAATATAGGAGGAAAGGACTTTCAAAAATAATACTGTGTTACAATCCATATTGATACTGTGAGTGCCTCAGCCAATGGTCATTCTTCATGTGCAGCCCTTCTAATGCCCATGAGTTTACTAACGGTTTATTGATTTTGCACCATTGTTTAATCTGTGCCGTTTACTGAGGTAGATGGGAAAGAGAGAGGACAACAAACATGACACTGAATGCAACTAGGCTATTCATCTGTGGGAGCATCACAGCTAAGCCAGATCCTGTCCTCAACCAACATTTAGATATACACCTGACTCAGTAGGAATCAGGAGGAAGAAAAACAGCTCATATCCTGATACCATTAGATTAAGAGACCTGTTCTGCCAGACCAACCTCATTTGATTTTGGTGTCTTGTTTTTGTCGGTGTGCAGGCTCCAATGTGGATATGGATTGATTAAGGGGTAATATTGGCCAGATGACCAGAGGAACTCCCCTGCTAGTCTTCAAAAGTGCCATGAGATCTCTTATATATAGTTAATGGGGAGAGAAAGATGCATTTGCCTTCAGCTACACTCATATATAGCATTATTCATAATGTCCCAAAGCACTTTACAGCCAATAAAGGTAAGTGCAGTCACTGTCGTATTGTATAATATACATCAACCAATATGCACACAAGATCCCCTAACAGCAATGTAATAATGACTAGATAATCTGTTATTCCTCAAATAGTGCCATGGGATCTCTGACGTCCAACTAAGAGGGCAGATGGACCTCAGTTTAATGTTTCATCTGAAAGATGCCACCACTGACAGTGCAGTACTTCCTCAGTACCACACTGAAGTACTAGACTGGATTATGTGCTCAAGTCCCTGGAGCAGGACTTGGACCCACAACCTTCTAACTTCACAGCAAGAGTGCTGCCAATTAAGCTGTAGCTGACAGTCTTAGTAGGACCTCAGGATCAGCTATCTCTGCACAGGTATGTTGTGTTGGCTTTCAATAACAGGGGGATTGAGTTTAAGAGCCACGAGGTTATGCTGCAGCTCGATAAGGCCCTGGTTCGACCACACTTGGAATATTGTGTTCAGTTCTGGTCGCCTCATTATAGGAAGGATGTGGAAGCTTTAGAGAGGGTGCAGAGGAGATTTACCAGGATGCTGCCTGGACTGGAGGGCATGTCTTACGAAGAAAGATTGAGGGAGCTAGGGCTTTTCTCATTGGAGCGAAGAAGGATGAGAGGTGACTTGATAGAGGGGTACAAGATGATGAGAGGCATAGATAGAGTGGATAGCCAGAGACTTTTTCCCAGCGTGGAAAGGGCTATCACCAGGGGGCATAATTTTAAGGTGATTGGAGGAAGGTTACGGGGAGATGTCAGAGGTAGGTTCTTTACACAGAGAGTGGTGGGTGTGTGGAATGCGCTACCAGCGGTGGTAGTAGAAGCAGATACATTAGGGACATTTAAGCGACTCTTGGATAGGTACATGGATGATAGTAGAATGAAGGGTAGGTAGTTAGTTTGATCTTAGAGTAGGTTAAAGGTTCGGCACAATATCGTGGGCTGAAGGGCCTGTACTGTGCTGTACTGTTCTATGTTCTATGTTCTTAGACCAGGAAGTAAGCTTGAATCATCGTTCTCTGCCTTAACAGCACACTGGGTAGCATGCACAAAGCTGCCAAAAGAGCTGTTATCAGTTAATTCACTGAGTAATTTAAAATGGAGCAACAAAAACTCCTAACACTACAGTATATCTTCCTTGATGTCTGCAGCATTTAGATTTCACTCTTATTTCAGTTATTCAAGGTACTGATAGTTCTGCTTGTAAATCTGAGGTCACACTATTTTACCAGCTGGTGATATTCAATTTATGAAACACTGCTTCATTTAAGTTCTCCTTCATTCTGTAATATTGAATTTGGTACCATAACAATAACTCTTTATCACAGTAGAAAGATGAACAGAGAGGTTTCTTTTGCAGTGAGCATTCCTTCAATGGAAGCTTGAAGAAAATGTTGAACTGTGGCCTGGGGAGCTTGTTTATACAGTACAGTTTTACCACATTTTATTGCGACATGGGATTTAGTAAAATAGAGGCTTTCCTGATGTAATTCTTTAGAAAATACTTCATTGCTGTTTTGAGAAAGGCACTGTTCGAAAATATGCACACAATTTCAGTCTCTGAAACCTATCCAACCATCAATCTTTGGGGCTGCAGCCACATCTTTATGCAGTTATACAATAAGCCATAGTAAAGGGCCAGGCCATTTGAGAAAGATTTAACTTTATGTATAACAGCTAACTGAAACTGCAGTTTGAAAAATAATTATTTTAATGGGGGTGGCCTGTGCTGCTGGGAATGGGGTGGGGGAGGCCTCCATGGGGCACAGGAGCCCTTAAGGAGGCTGCCAGGTATTATTGGGCGGCGTCCTCAGGTGCTGAAGTGCCTATCCAATGCTGGTGAAATACCAACGGTGGCCGGTGGGCAGGGACACCACCTCTACGTTAAATTGTGGCCCATATTATACATAAAGCAAAATCTTTCTCAAATGGCCTGGCCCTTAGCTGTGGCTTATTGTGTAACTGCATAAAGATGTGCCTGCAGCCCAAATTGGCCTAAGTGTGGGCTGGCTGCCTGCTAACTCCCCCGCCACTTGTAAGATAGCAGCAGGGGTGGGTAGGCGACGGGCATGGCACCCCTGCCATCCTAAGCCATTTTATGCCCCCTGACTCCTAGCCCTGCTACTGGGGCGGGGAGTGGGAGGTGTTGTAGAATTCCGGCCAAGGTGTTGGAGAACCTGGGCTGCTGGCAGCATTTATTTAAGAAAGTAGAGATGCTGCTTACTAGTTTTCAAAAAAAATTGTCAATGTGCATTAAGCACTTTAAGCAACTAATAGCCAGTTATGGGCTTAGTATTGGGAAAACAACAGCTGTGGAAGTCCAATGAGGTCAGAGGTCATCTACTAGCAGCTGTTGGAAACAATGGTAGAAGACAAGTGTTGATCCAGTCAGATGAGAGGCCTGATTTATGCGGGTGGGTGGTGAAGGGATGGAATGGAGACAGGTCACATCACGCAGGAGTCAGGATCATGGGGAGACTGGTGAGCAGCAGAGCAACTCCTGGGGAAAGTGGGAAGCTGATAACTGGGAGCAGTCACTAGCAGGATAGAGGCAATGACTTTAGGTTTTTATATTAGATTAGAGATACAGCACTGAAACAGGCCCTTCGGCCCACCGAGTCTGTGCCGAACATCAACCACCCATTTATACTAATCCTACACTAATCCCATATTCCTACCAAACATCCCCACCTGTCCCTATAATGCCCTACCACCTACCTATACTAGTGACAATTTATAATGGCCAATTTACCTATCAACATGCAAGTCTTTTGGGTTGTGGGAGGAAACCGGAGCACCCGGAGAAAACCCACGCAGACACAGGGAGAACTTGCAAACTCCACACAGGCAGTACCCGGAATCGAACCCGGGTCCCTGGAGCTGTGAGGCTGCGGTGCTAACCAGTGCGCCACTATGTTTATATTTTTACCGCCTTCAGGTGGTCGACACTAAAATCTCAGAATCACTACTTTGGAGACGCAGTTGAGATGATTCAATCAAAGGACAATATAATTATTTTAAGTAGGTAAATTTTAAAACATAACAGAAATAGTGTGACAGAAATAATGTGATGGAAATAGCATGACAGAAGAAAGCATTGAAGTATTACTTCAGAGGGTCACAAGAAGAGCACACTTTGTATAAGGCTATTAATATACCATGAGCCGATTTCCTGAAGTAATGCTCATAGTGTCAGAGATTTTATTAGAATGTGGTATAATGCCGAAGTAGCACTATGAGAGACACTAATTTAGTCTCAGGGCCCATAAATACTTTTGAGGGATCCCTCTAAAGTGAGATATTTGGATAGGGGTCCTGGGCTGTAGGAGCATTAGAGGAAAGTGTTTTTAATACACTGGAGCAGATGCTGGGATGTAGGAATATTAGAGAGGCAGATCCTGGAGTCTAAGAACTCTGAGTGCAGTCCTGGAATCAAGTGTACTGGGAAGGTGGGCCTTCAGGATCTCAGAGCATTGCAAAGTATTCTAGGGGATTGTGAGCAATGAGATGTGTTTATGGGCTCTGGGAAAGGGGGAAAAGTCCAGCGAAAGGGAGTCCTTAGGTATAAGAGGACTGGGAGTTGACATTTAGGAACTTTGGGGGTTGGGTAGGTGGGTATAGTCTGACTGTATTAGAGGTAGCCAGGATCTGGTAGTGTTGTAGCATCAGAATCTAGCAGCCTTGTTGGGAAATGTGGCTTACTGAATTAGACCTAAACTTCCCTTTGGTGCCACTCCCTGGTTCATCAGCTTCCCCTACAACAATCCACAGCCAATTTGCCCAATAAGACTCTCGCCCCACTGCTTTTCCCATCAGTAACCAGTTTATGTTTCTGCTTTTCTTCCTTAAGCAATTTACTATTAGTGAATTTTCAAGTTTTTAATAAACATAAATTTCCATAAATTAATAAAAATTCTCCCAAAATGCCCAATAGTTTGTTGTTTATGGTATTTCTCAGATTTTTTATTTCTTTAAATTACACTTAAGCCCCAGAGATGGTTCAGAAAAGAAAGATGTGTTGAATGAATATTCAACCCGTAGGGAGACCCTTCAGCCAACTTCTGCAATCCAGCTATCATTCCAGTGTGATTCAAAGCCTCCCTAGTATCAAATCCCACTACAGAGGCTTGGGCACAAAAAACGAGGCTGACATTCCAGTGCAGTACTGTGCGAATGCTGTACTTCTGGAGGTGCCATCTTTCAGATGGGATGTTAAACTGAAGCCCATCTACTTTCTTAGGTAGCTGTAAAGACTCTCCATGGCACTATTTTGAAGAAAACCAAGGGAGTTATTCCCAGTGTCCTGGCCAATGTTTATCCTTCAATCAACATCACATCAAAAATTGTTACAATGCCATTTGTGGGATATTGCTGTGTGTAAATTGGCTGCTGCATTCCTTCAACAGTGACTACAATTCAAAGGTACTTCATTGTCTGGAAAGTGCTTTGGGACATCTTGAGGTCATGAATGGCGATATATAAATGCAAGTAATTCTTCTTTCTTTCTGTCCATAATGCAGTGTCTTTCATGAGCAGAAAGAGGTTCTACCCTCTAAGTGTCCAACTGCTCTGCAATCACCAGAACAGAATTATGTAGATCGATGCCTGACTCCTGGCATCTCCTACAATGGCACAGTGGCACAGGGGGCAGCACAGTGACGCAGTGGTTAGCACCGCAGTCTCACAGCTCCAGGGACCCGGGTTCAATTCTGGGTACTGCCTGTGCGGAGTTTGCAAGTTCTCCTTGTGACCGCATGGGTTTTCGCCAGGTGCTCCGGTTTCCTCCCACCGCCAAAGACTTGCAGGTGATTTGTAAATTGCCCCTAGTGTAGGTAGGTGGTAGGGAATATGGGATTAATGTAGGGTTAGTATAAATGGGTGGTTCTTAGTCGGCACAGACCCGGTGGGCCGAAGGGCTTGTTTCAGTGCTGTATCTCTAAATAAATGCATTTATTTTGATGCAAACTGTTGCACCACTCTCATTTAAAGGGGAGGGCAGACTGGAAGAATGACTTGTAAAATACCAAGGCTATCCTTTTCAACACTAGGTAATGCCAATCAGAGGAAGAAGCAAAATGAAAATACAATGAGGCCCTTGTAGACTCTAAGATCATTATAGAGCATAGGATTGACATCTTGAAGCAGAGTTCAAACGCCTGGACAGATTGGAGGTCCATTATAGTAGAGCCTCCCAATGTTTTTAAGATCATCATCATGTCCTGTATGCTCCACAACTTTGCTCTGCAAGAGCCAGAGGTGGAATCCAGAAATTCTGCCAATAGAAGACAAAATCAATTAAAATAAGGAAGCCACTTTAGAAATACTGGTATGGCCTGGAAAACTAGTGTGACAACACATAAGATACATTTAGCTCAGTGCTTGAATTGTTTTTGGTGTGAAATGCAAAGAGGACTTGTAATTGATCCTCTGGCAGAGTCCAAGAGCATAGTGGTGCGTTAAACATCAGTGGTCATCTGCCCATAGCTTGGGACTGGCAATTATTGTGGGTGTCTTTCCCTTGTATTGGAGGATAAAAGAGAACAAGATATTGACTTATTGACCGAAGAGAGTGTGGCTTTTTCAGAAAATCTCTTCCCCTTCATCATTTTCAGGGGCTGGCAAATGGGGAGGAATGGGATGCCAAAGGGGAGGTTTATTCTTAATGCTGACATTTAAGTTGGTTACTGATAATGATGGATGTGTGAAGTTTGACCCATATATCACAATGAGGGTCAATACAGTGGATGTCACTGACATTTACGTGCAGCATACGTAACACACATGTACATTGAGTGCAGGGAAGTGTTAGAAGCTATAGGTACCTTACCTTTGTTGGTCTGGTGAGGTAATTATACATCTTTCATCTGTGTGACAAAGTCCTGTGAGTGACTGATTAGGCGCCGAATGCCACTGCAATCTCCCTCCACATTGCATTAATTCCTGTCATAGAGGTTTGCTGCCCCAACCCAAACAGCTGATCCCTTCTTTTGATCTCTTCCAGAAAAGTATTTACTTCAGACTCCCTGAAATTGAAAGCTCCCCTTTTTGCACTCTTTGATTTGGATGTCACGTCAAGAAAATTGGTCTTCGTGCTTTACTGCTTCATAAAAATGGTTTCTTCTGGATTTTTCAGTAATTGTCCATTGATATACAGGAGGGGAAGGAGCTTACAGACAAAAATTGTCAGTGTTTGATACTCAATTATGTCTAACTAAGTGATAACAGCTATTGGCAGGATCAAGACTGTGACACCGTCAAGAACTAAGTGGTTCTGGCATTAATGCTGATTGTTAAACTTACTGCTAAAGGGCATTAAGCAACACAGTCAGCAGAGATGGAATGATCTACAAGTTACTCTTTTCTCTGTATATTTGCTTTTGCTTTTTAACACAACACTTCTTTGAGACATGACTTGATTCTTATATTCTTAGCAGGCAAGGCTCCAGCTGTGTCTTCAAACATTGAGGAGGGTGCAAGAATGTAACAGGAAATACTCTGGCAAACTTTCACCCTTTACTGCGACTGAGAGACAAATCTCTGACTAAATCCTGCCACAATATTGTTGGGCAATTGTTTCAATAATTATCCCTGATGGTTCCTGGCTGTAGTGGAAAATACACTAAACAGTTAAATGGAGCATGCAGCACTGGTTCTGAAAGAAATCAATGGTTACTGACAAAGCTAGCTTGGAGTTGCAGACAAATCTCTATAATGTCACACTTTCTAGAGATTGATAAGGCATTTTAAGGCTGAACTGTTGGTGCAACATCTTACTGTATTGTGGAGCAGTAGAGTCTGTTTTTTGTTGTATTTGTATTACTAGCATTGTAGGGCATTCTAGAGAAATTGTTAGACTCCGGTAAAGGTTAACTAACAATTCTATTATTTACAGTGTTATGACCAAGGTGGGAGGAGTGCGCTATCTTTTCTAGTTCCACTTCTCCACAGGTCACAACATATATTTAAATGTTTACCTAGTTACCGATGTGGTCAATCATATATTCTACTCTTTATCCTAGAATAAAATACACCAACCAGGTTTCTTTAATAAACAACAAAATTATCAGTTTGTTATCAAACAAGACTAATCCAGTAATGAAGCAAAGCATTAACACACAGATTGAAATATGAAAGTTCCCTTTATGAATTCCCCCCACCCCCCACTCACACACTGAAAAAAATACAGAAATTCTCTCTGTAGAGGTCTGTTACAGAAAAAAGACCAGAAAAAAAGAATACTTTGGCCAAATACTTGCTAATTCTTGAAGAAAAAATGAGAAGATATGGAAGGAAGTCAGTTGTCCTTTTTGGTCTGGTGTCTGGGTATACAGAGATGGGCTACTGGGATCTTTTCTAAAGCAATTCTTTTCAGGCGGCATTGAGAATTAATCTGGCAGGTTTTTCCAGATTCTCAGGAGATATGCAGCACCTGGGATTTTAGCTCTCCACAGTGGATCTTTGCAGGGTTTCTTCAAAGAGGTAGAGAAAGAGGTGAGGTGGGTGGTTTCTTTTCCTTGGCAGGCAAAACGCCAGCTGTCTTCAAAACAGTTCACACCCCAACTGAACTGAAAACAATATCCAAACCCCAAACAGTAAGTCAACCTCCTGACCTCCATAAACCTTGACATATGGCTTCTCTGTAAACATCTTCCCCAGGCCACCAAGGTTTCTGTTGTTTATTGCACTTAAAGCACATGATTTCCAGCACAGGTTGTTTTCAAACAACATTTCAAGTGTCCTTTCAGTGAACTTGGTAAATAAAAACATATCCATGGAATCTTTTCAGTTTCAACACAAGTCCTCAAAAAAAGAAATTGGAAGCACTTTCATATCAAACGTTACTATATACACTCTCAGCAAGGCACCTAAGCTAGCATCCTTAGTCCTGCTATACCTTCTTCTTCTCAAGCCTATCTCATGTGGCAGTTACATCATTTTACCTACAGTGGGAGGGGTCTCTCTCACTGTCTTCGGTATTAACCCTTTACATCCTTATACGACACCTCCCCCAAGTCTTTATCCAACATTTTTCCAAATATATATACATTTATGACTTCTCTACTACTGTGCCCACAAGTCTTTGACTTCACAGGTTCAGTCTCATCAGAGGTTTGACAACTCTCCCCAATTTGGTTGTAAGCTGTCTGGGATGATCAGTAGTCTTCGCAAGAAGTCTGGGTTACTGACTTGGGCTGAAATTTAACGTTGGGCCGTAGGCCCTGCCCATTGGCCAAAAAGTCAGGCGCAACCCCACCTCTTCCGGGCCTGGGGAGCCACACCGAAATCTTTCACTCCCCAGGCCTTTGATTGGCTTTGGGTGGGACTTCCACCTCCTTGAGGCAGGAGGTCCCGCCTAATAGAGCTGCCGGCCAATCAGTGGGCCAGCAGCTCTTAGTACCAGCAGCACCACCAGGGGGCGGTGGCCACTGCTGAGACTGCAGCCAGCCAACAGTGGCAAGAGGAGGGATGGCCCTGGAACGAAGGTAAGTTTTTGGGGCCTCACTGGGCTCAATTTGGCTGGGACGTGGCGAGGCAAGGGGGATCGGTTGGCTGTGGGGGGCGGTGGAAGAGTATTGTGTGGTGGGGATGGTTGGGGCTTTGGGAGCGGCCCTTCTTGGGCACAGGGTGCCTGATCAGGAGGGCCCTCCAGCCCGCATGAAGGCTGCCAGGTTTTACCAGACGGTACTCTTGGGGCCTTTGCTATCAAGCCGCCGTGGGTAAATACCAGCGGCAGCGGGAGGAGGCCCTTAAGTGGCAGTTAATTGGCCACTTAAGGGCCTTGATTGGCCTGGGGCAGGCGGGCCGTCTCTTGCTGCTGCCCTCCCGTGTAAAATTGCAGCTGAGTCAGGAATGGCCCTCCTGCCTCCCACTCAGTTTTACGGCCCCCCCACCCCCTGCCACCAGCCCACTCATTGGGAGGCCATAAAATTCCAGCCTTGGTTTTTTGTTTCTACAGGTTGTAGTATTCTATTCAATTCGGGTTTATTCCTTTTCACCTGGTCTTTGCAGATGAATTACTGGCTGTTACTTTTGCGGAATAGGAATGATATTCCTCCAGTTTCCTTCATATGTTTTCTTCATTCGTTTGTATAACATATGATCGCTGATAGTCCTCACGTTTATGGATTACTGTACCTTCTCGTTCCAGGTCACGTATCCAAACCTTTTAGCCATTATTTAATTTGGGTCAGCGTCCCGCTCGAAATCTTCTGTTGTAATTCTGGGTTTGTTTCCTGCTGGAGGAGTTTTCTCTTTCTCGAACTTTCTCGCAGTCTTGTGTCTTCAATCCAGGCATTAATTGTTCAGGCAATACTGGAAGCTGTATTCTTAACTTCCTTCCTCTTAGTAATTCTGCTGATGATAATCCAGACAGCAGTGGCATTGAACAATAAACTAGGAGTGAGATAGGAAGATCTTCATTTTTCCTTAGTAAAGATTTTATGGTTCACACACGTCGTTTTGCCTCGCCATTAGACTGTGGATACCTCGGTTAGCTCCTTATGATGCTGAAAGCCCATCTTCATGGCAAACTGGGTAAAACATTTGTGAGCTGTGGTCCGTTGTCTGATAATATTTCATCTGGAATCCCATGTGTCGTGAAGATGTCCTGAAGAATTCTGATAACTACCCTTGGTGGTCATAGAATGTAATTGTCAGCCTTCTATTCACCTGGAAAAGTAGTCAATAATGATGATAAATGACGTCCCACCAAACATAAATAAATCCATGCCTAGCCTTTGCCAAGATCCAGTTGGAAATTGGGCAGTCAACAGCATTTCACGTTGTTCTGGCTTTTGTTTCATGCATGTCTGACAGTTGTTGATCATGGTCTCGATGCCCTTAGATATCCCAGGCTACCATAGCGAAGACTATGCCCTTGCTCTGTACTTGGTTATACCCAAATGGCCTTGGTGTAATCGATCTAAGATATCGGATCTCACTGAAGTAGAAATAACAATTCTGTTGTTGTAAACTAATAAGTCGTCAATGATAGTAGAGTATTTCCAATACTCATGGAATGTCTTCATTGTTCTCCCTCCTGGACTTTCTTGTGGCCACTTACATGTACAATATTGTCTAATGCGAATGCACTCTTTGTCATTCTTCTGTGCTTGTCGTATTTGTGCTGTGTGCTGTGAGTATGACTCTATGTCACGTCTTCTGTAATGAATGATCTATGGTTGCCTTTGATAACGCATTGGCTGACGATTGGAAGGAATGTTTTACCTTTGTTTGCTTGACTTTGGCTACCTTTTCAATCAACGGCAGTTTGAAGTATGCATTCTTGCTCAGTAAAGAAAATTCTTGATAGTGTAAGACATATAAGGTTGCTTTCCTTTATGCTGAAGAGTTGCTTAGAATTTTCCTTTTACACGCAGTTGTGTCCCGCCTGGACCATGCAACTGTATATCTGTCGGTTGACAGTGAGTTCAACAATTTCAGATCGCTTGCATTTTTTCAGGCAGCAGCTCTCAGTAATGATTCTGCTATTGCCACCTCCTTTAGACCCATATTTTGTTTCTTTAGTTGTCCCATTACCATCCCCTTTTGCTTTGCACCATCATCCCTTTTGTCATTTAATCTCGCCTGCCCTCCACCCTATCATAAATCTTCCCTTTTGTTCTTTTCTCTCCTCCCCACTTTCCCTGCCTCTGTACTTGCTTAAAACATGTTACATCTCTAAATTTTCCCAGTTCTAATGAAAGGTCATCAACCTGAAGTGTTAATTTTGTTTACCACGCCACAGATGTTGCCCGGCCTAGTGAGTATTTCTCGCATTTTCTGTTTTTATTTCAAATTTCCAGCATCTGCAGTATTTTGCTTTTGTATGATAGGAAACTTTCATTCAGTTAGTCTGGGCTGGATTTGAATTCGAGAACCGGGAACAGTGAAAGTGACATGTAAGCAAAACAGCACAGTAACAAAAAACTATGAACATTTGGGGGGAGAAAACATACAAAGGCAGTGCCCCTTTAAGAACTCCATTGCACATAGAACTTCCCTTAAGCTTATTCAAAATGTGCTTTGATGACAAACAGTCTGAGCCTTGTGAAAAAGATTGGAAATCATGCCAGGCAGTACTGTAAACATTTTTAATAAATTAGGGGTCTTTAACAAGGCTTTTGTACAAAACATACAAGTGCACTATTTACCAAAAACTGAGGCAGCAAGAAAATTGCAGGGAGAAGAAATCAAATAGGAAGCAGGCCTATATTAATTGAAACTTTTTAATATAGTGTTGTCAGTACATGGAACGCCCTACCAGAAGCATTGATGAAAGTAGAATCCATACCAGCTTTTAAAATAATTGAATAAATATTTGAAAAAGAATAACTTAGCTGGATTTGGGGAAAGGATAGGGAAAGCGGACCAAGTGGATAACTCCTTTAACAATGTGGCACAGGCATGATGGGCCTTTTTCTATGATTATCCTCGCCTGATCTCCTGACATCTATTTTCACTTTTCTCACTGACACAATCAACGATGAACATTCATAAATGTCCATCAAGGACAGATTGCAATGACATTTTCTAAATATCTGAAAGACGACGGTCTGGGATTTTATCCCTGTTAATGGACTCTTGACGGTAAGGTTACTGGTTGACAACTAGAAAAACAAGACTGAAGTAATCTACATAGTAGATACTTATATAAGAGGTCAGCTTCTCTACTGTATTTTATGTTCGCACACAAGTCTTGGTAAAAGTTCACATTAAGTTGTACAGAATTTTAGTAAATGGCTAAATGCCAGAGAGCATAATCACATTATATAACTGTAACACTGTAACATCTACTGAAACTTGTCATTTACACAAAGCAGAATAGAGTGCTGGTAGCTAATTTTGCAGATGACATAAAGATAGGTAGGAAAATATGTTGTGAAGAGGACACAAAGAGGTTGCAGACCTCTATATAGATAGGCTGAGTGAGTGGGCAGAAATCTGGCAGATGGAGTATAATGTGGGAAAATGTGAAGTTGTTCACTTTGGCAGGAAGAATAAAAAAGTAGAGTATTACTTAAATGGAGAATGACTGAAGAATTCTGGGGTGCAGAGGGATCTAGGTGTTCTAGTGCATGAGTTTAAAAAGGTTAGTATGCAGGTATAGCAAGTAATAAAGAAGGCTAATTAAATGCTATCCTTTATTACGGGAGGAATTGAAAATAAAAGTAAGGATGTTACGCTTCAGTTATTCAGGGCATTAGTGAGACCACATCTTGAATATTGTGTGCAGTTTTGGTCTCCTACTTTAAGGAAGGATGTAAATGCGTTGGAAGCAGTTCAGAGGAGGTTTACTCGATTGATACCTGGAATGAGCTGGTTGTTTTATGAGGAGAGGTTGGACAGACTGGGCTTGTTTTCACTGGAGTTTAGAAAAGTGAGGGGAGATTTGATTGAAGTATATAAGATCCTGAATGGTCTTGACGAGGTGGATGTGGAAAGGATGTTTCCTCCTGTGGGTGAGTCCAGAACTAAGGGGCATTGTTTTAAAATTAGGAGTCGCCCTTTTAGGACAGAGATGAGGAGAATTTTTTTCTCTCAGAGGGTTGTGCGACTTTGGAACTCTCTGCCTCAGAAGGTGGTGGAGGTGGTATCATTGAATATTTTTAAGGTGGAGGTAGATGGATTCTTGTTAGGCAAGGGAATCAAAGGTTATCGGGAGTAGATCGGGTGTGGAATTCGAGACACAATCGGATCAGCCATGATTTTATTGAATGGCGGAACAGGCTCGAGGGGCTGAATGGTTTACTTCTGCTCCTAATTGCTATGTTCATACGCTTTTCAGTTAATAAAGCAACAATAAATAATCACCATAATTAATAACAAATCCTTTAATAACAGCAAGTAATGACAACAAACTAGGCACCTATGGAAAGAATACTTCATAATGATTCTAATAGGGAGTGGGGGCGAGGGATCAAATGAGGGAAGATATGATAAATTAAAGAGAGAGGACAAGGCAAGAGAGTAAGGTAGCAATAAGGGAATTGATAGTCAGAGTGGCAGGAAGGGACAGAGTGTACAAACTTAAGAGTGAGCCAACAGATAAGGCGAGATGTTGCGAAAATAATAAAAAGACAGAATTAAGAGCACTCTATCTGAATGCACACAGCATTCGCAACAAGTAGATGAATTGACGTCACAAATGAAAGTAAACATGTATGATCTAATTATGGAGACATGGCTACAGGGTGACCAAAGCTGGGAACTGAATGTCCAAGGGTATTCGACATTTAGGAAGGATATGCAAAAAGGAAAAGGAGGTGGGGTAGCGCTGCAAATAAAGTACTTAGTGAAAGAGGATCTTAGAGTCATAGAATCATAGAGTCATAGAGTTATGCAGCACAGAAAAAATCCCTTCAGCCCATCGTGTCTGTGCCGGCCATCAAGCACCTATCTATTCTAATCCCATTTTCCAGCACTTGGCCCATAGCCTTGTATGCTATGGCATTTCAAGTGCTCATCTAAATGCTTCTTAAATGTTGTGGGGGTTCCTGCCTCTACCAACCCTTCAGGCAGTGTGTTCCAGATTACAAACACCCTCTGGGTGAAAACATTTTTTCTCAAATCCCCTCTAAACCTCCTTCCCCTTACCTTAAATCTATGCTCCCTGGTTATTGATCCCTCCGCTAAGGGAAAACATTTCTTCCTATCTATGCTATCAATGCCCCTCATAATTTTGAATAACTCAATCAATAACCCCTCTCAGCCTTCTCTGCTCTAAGGAAAACAACCCAAGCCTATCCAGTCTCTCTTCAAAGCTGAAATGCTCCAGCCCAGGGAACATCCTGGTGAATCTCCTCTGCACCCTCTCCAGTGCAATCACATCCTTCCTACAGTGTGGTGACCAGAACTGTACACAGTACTCCAGCTGTGGCCTAACTAGCGTTTTATACAGCTCCATCATAATCTCCCTGCTCTTATATTCTATGCCTTGGCTAATAAAGACAAGTATCCCATATGCTTTCCTAACTACCTTATCTACCTGTGCTGCTGCCTTCAGTGATCTATGGACAAGTATACCAAGGTCCCTCTGACCCTCTTTATTTCTTAGGGTCCTACCATCCATTGTAAATTCCCTTGCCTTGTTAGTCCTCCCAAAATGCATCACCTCACACTTCTCAGGATTAAATTCCATTTGTCACTGCTCCACCCATCTTACCAGCTCATTTATATCGTCCTGTAATCTACGGCTTTCCTCCTCACTATTTACGACACCAGCAATTTTCGTGTCATCTGCGAACTTACTGATCATACCTCCTATATTCACGTCTAAATAATTAATGTACACTACAAACAGCAAGGGTCCCAGCACTGATCCCTGTGGTACACTATTAGTCACAGGCTTCCACTCGCAAAAACAACCCTTGACCATCACCCTTTGCCTCCTGCCACTAAGCCAATTTTGGATCTAATTTGCCAAATAGCCCTGGATCCCATGGGCTCTTACCTTCTTAACCAATCTCCCATGCGGGACTTTATCAAAGGCCTTATTGAAGTCCATGTAGACTACATCAACTGCCTTACCCTCATCTACACATCTAGTCACCTCCTCGAAAAATTCTATCAAGTTTGTTAGACATGATCTCCCCCAGACAAAGCTATGCTGACTATTCCTGATTAATCCCTGCCTCTCCAAGTGGAGATTAATACTATCCCTCAGAATTTTTTCCAATAGTTTCCCAACCACTGATGTTAGACTCACTGGCCTGTAATTACCTGGTTTATCCCTGCCACCCTTCTTGAATAATGGTACCACATTCGCTGTCCTCCAATCCTCTGGCACCTCACCTGTGGCCAAAGAGGATTTGAAAATTTGTATCAGAGCTCCGGCCATCTCCTCCATTGCCTCACATAACAGCCTGGGATACATGTCATCCAGGCCTGGGGATTTATCCACTTTTAAGCCTGCTAGAACAGCTAATACTTCCTCCCTTTCGATGCTAATTTGTTTGTATATCACAATTCCCCTCCCTGATCTCTACACCTACATTGTCCTTCTCCATAGTGAACACAGATGAAAAGTAATCATTTAAAACCTCACCTATGTCCTCCGGCTCCAAACACAGATTGCCACTTTGGTCCCTAATGGGCCCTACTCTTACCCTGTTTATCCTCTTGCCCTTAATATACTTATAAAATTGCTTAGGATTTTCCTTTATCTTGCCCACCCATGTTTTTTCATGTGCCCTCTTCACTCTCCTAATTACTTTTTTGAGTATCCCCCTATACTTTCTATACTCCTCTAGGGCCTCCGCTGTTTTCAGCACTTTGAATCTGCCATAAGCCTCCTTTTTTTCCTTAACCAATCCTTTATATCCCTTGACATCCAGGGTTCCCTGGACTTATTGGTCCTACCCTTCACCTTTACGGGAACATGTTGGCCCTGAACTCTCACTATTTCCTTTTTGATGACTCCCACTGGTCTGATGTAAACTTTCCTACAAGTAGCTGCTCCCAGTCCATTTTGGCCAGATCCTGTTTTATCATATTGAAATTGGCCTTGCCCCAATTCAGTACTTTTATTTCCAATCCCTCTTTGTCCTTTTCCACAACTATCTTAAATCTTACAGAGTTATAGCCACTATCCTAAAAATGCTCCCCCACTGACACTTCTACCAGTTGTCTGGCTTCATTCCCTAGGATTAGGTCCAGTATCTCCCCTTCTCTTGTAGGACTTTCTACGTACTGGCACAAAAGGTTTTCCTGTATGCACTTTAAGCATTCCACCCTCTTTAAGCCTTTTGCACTAAGACTATCCCAGTTGATATTGGGGAAGTTGAAGTCCCCTACTATTATTACCCTATCATTTTTACACTTCTCTGAGATTTGCTTATGTATCTGCTCCTCTATCTCTCCCTGACTGTTTGGAGGCCTGTAGTGCACTCCCAGCCAACTGATTGCCCCCTTTTTGTTTTTGGAAGATCAAGATGTAGAATCAGTTTGAATGGAGCTAAGAAACAACAAGGGGCAGAAAATATTGGGAGGAGTTGTTTATAGGCCACCAAACAGTAGTGGTAATGTAGGGCACGTTATACATCAGGAAATTAGAGATGCATGTAACAAGGCTAATACCCACAGTAATCATGTGGGTCTTCAATCTACATATAGAGTGGGAAAACCTAATTAGCACTAATACTGTGGAGGACGAATTCCTGGAATGTAAACAAGATGGCTTTCTAGAACAATATGTTGAAGAACCAACTAGAGAATGGGCTATTTTAGATCCAGTATTGTGCAATGACAAAGCGCTAATTAATAATATCGTTGGAAAGGAGCCTCTAGGGAGTGACCATAATATGATGGAATTTTACATTAAGTTTGAAAGTAATGTAATTCAATCTGAAATTAGGATCGTTTTTCTAAACAAAGGAAAATATGAAGGCATAAGGGGCAAATTGGCTGTGATAGATTGGCGAAACTACATTAAAAGGTATGACAGTAGACACACGATGGCTAGCATTTAAAGAGCTAATACACAGTTTACAACAAATTTACATTCCATTGAGGCACAAAACCCAGCAGGAAATATGATTCAACCTTGGCTAACAAGAGAAATTAAAGATTGTGTTAGATCAAAGGAAGAGGCTTATAAAGTTGCTAAAAAGAAAGTAGTAAGCCTGAGGTTTGGGAGCATTTTAGAATTCATCAAAGGACAACCAAGAAACTGAGAAAGAAAGAGAAAACAGAATATGAAAGTAAACTAGTGAAAAACATAAAAACGGGCTGTAAAAACTTCTATATATGTTAGCAAAGACAAACATGGGCCCCTATAGGCAGAGACAGAAGAATTTATAATGGGGAATAAGGAAATTGCAGAGAAACTAAACAAATACTTTGGCTGGGATTTTATGCTGGCGACGGGGATCTCGACGTGTGGAAAAAGCAACACCAAGAACCCCTTGTTGCCTCTTCTCTGGAATGACTGCTGAATCTAGTGCCAATCAGGCACTTAAGTGGAGAGCGACTGGCCTTTCACAGGGTAAAGGACCCCGTCATCGGAAGTCCAACCCTTGCAGTGTTGCCGGCCATGTCAAAGGCCGGCAGCTTGTCCACTGAGCAGCGCCGCTGCAGAATTGATGTCTCCTGCTGGAGGAGCACCTACTGGAGGTTGAGGAATGCTGTTGGACCCAGGCCACAGGTAGGTCAGGGAGGGAGTGGTGGGGTTGCAGGGGAGGGGAGGGTTTTTTAGGGGGGGTCAGTAGCAAGAGCAGGGGGTTAGCTGTCAGTGTATCCACCGCCCCCCCTCCCCACCTCCCTTCCAGATGCTGGGTCCCTTGTTCAGGCACTAAGTGCCTTTTAATGAGGGAACCCCACACCTCCTCACCATCCCCCCTCCCCTCCCCCACCAGAGCTGGGAAGCAGACTGCAAGGTTTTTCATGCCTTGCTTCCTGTGAAGTGACAGGCCCACCCGCCGCACAGCTGATTGCGATGGCAGTGGGAAAAGACCCTTAATTGGGGTTAATTGCCTAGTTAAGGACCTCAATTGGCAGCGAAGTGGGAAGGCCGTTCACAGGCCTTCCTATGCTGAACTAAATTTTGGCGGAGACAGGTTGGTGGTGGGAACCCTCACCCACCACGCTCCCACCTGATTTTATGCTCTCCCAACTCCAAACTCAACATGGGGAGAGCATAAAATTCCCCCCCCTTTGTGTTTGTTTTTACGGAGGAAGATACAAAAAACCTCTCCAGAATACTAGAGAACCAAGGGCCTAATGAGAATGAGGAACTGAAAGAAATAAGCATTACTAAAAAGTCGTACTGGAGAAACTAATGGGACTGAAGTTGATAATCCCCTTGGACCTGATGATCTACATCCCAGAGTGTTGAAATAGGTGGCTGTAGAGATAGTGGATGCGTTGGTGGTCATCTTTCAAAATTTTATAGATTCTGGAATGGTTCCTTCAGATTGGAAGGCAGCAAATGTAACCCCACTATTTAAGAAAGGAGGAAGAGAGAAAACAGGAAACAAAAGACTTGTTAGTCTGACATCAGTAGTAAGGAAAATGCTAGAATCTATTATAGAGGATGTGATAGCTGGACATTTACAAAATAATGGTAGGATTGGGCAAAGTCAACATGGATGTATGAGAGGGAAATCATGTTTGACAAACCTGTTAGAGATTTTTTGAGGATGTAACAAGCAGAGTAGATAAGGGGGAACCAGTGGATGTGCTGTATTTGGATTTTCAGAAGGCTTTTGATAAGTTCTCACACAGGAGGTTAGTAAGCAAAATTAGAGCACATGGGATTGGGGGTAATTGAGAATTGGTTAAAAGACAGTAAACAGAGAATAGGAACAAATGGGTCATTCTCAGGTTGGCTGGCTGTGACTAGTGGGGTACTGTAAGGATCAGTGCTTGGGCCCCAGCTATTCACAATCTATGTCAATGATTTGGATGTGGAGACCAAATGTAATATTTCCAAGTTTGCTGATGACACAAAACTAGGTGGGAATGTTAGTTGTGAGGAGGATGCAAAGAGGCTTCAGACAAGCTAAGTGAGTGAGCAAGATTGTGGCAGATGGAATATAACGTGGAAAAGTGTGAAGTTATCCACATTGGTAGGAAAAAACAAAAATGCAGAGTCTTTCTTAAATGGTGAGAGATTGGAAAGTGTGGATGTCCAAAGGGACCTGGGTGTCCTTGTTCATAAGTCTACTGAAAGCCAACATGCAAGTGCAGCAAGCAATTAGGAAGGCAAATGGTATGTTGGTCTTTATTGCATGAGGATTTGAGTACAAGAGTAAAGAAGTCTTGCTTCAATTGTATAGAGTCTTGGTGAGACCGCACCTGAAGTATTGTGTACAGTTTTGGTCTCCTTACCTAAGGAAGGATATACTTGCCATAGAGGGAGCGCTACAAAGGTTCACCAGACTGATCCCTGGGGTGGCGGGATTGTCCTATGAGGAGAGATTGAGGTAAATGGGCCTATATTCTCTAGCGTTTCGAAGAATGAGAGATGATCTCATTGAAGCATACAAAATTCTTACAAGGCTCGACAGAGTTGATGTAGGAAGGATATTTCTGTTGGCTGGGTGCGGTGGGGGGCGCGGCGGTGGGATGATCGAGAACCAGAGACACAGTCTCAGAATGAGGTAGGCCATTTAGGACTATAAGGAGGAATTTCTTCACTGAGAGGGTGGTGAATCTTTGGAATTCTCTATCCCAGAGGGCTGTGGAGGCTCAGTCATTGAGTATGTTCAAGGCAGAGATCGGTGTTGAGGTAGATGATTAGCCATGATCTGTTTGAATGGTGGAGTAGACTCGATGAGCTGAATGGCCGACTTCTGCTCCTATTTCCTATGTTCCTATTTTACTACGTCCGTTGTATTGGGTTAACTATTTATGGAAGAAACCGATTTTCTGCTGGGCAGCTGTCTATTATTCTAATGAGTCCTACTCTCTCTATCCTGTTCAGAATTACGTTATTTTCATGTGTTTATGTTATAAATGTTATTTCTAGCTGTATATACTCATCAGTGAAAAAGAAAGCTAGAACCTGATGAGCAAGATGTTTGGGCAATTTGACTGGTTACTAAATAATGCCTTTGAAAGAAAATGTGGGATTAGATTCATTTGTTTTTATGATTAGTCATTCATCATTAGTACTTTTAACTATATTTTAATTCATTCACATTTTATTAATTGGATCTTTGTTAATTTAATAGTTAAATGGCCAATTACAATTACTGCCTTACAGATCTTTGACATTTTGGAAGTGTGATGCTCTAATTTACAGAAGTGCAATGCTTTTGGAACTTGTGGCGTGACGAACATTTACTGCATGCAAGAGTTCAATTCTACAGCTTTTACATTAAAATTGTTGCTTTTATTTATTTAATCAGTATCCCTCAGGAGTCCAAGTCTGACCTGAATTCAAACATGAATTTAGTTAATTATATTAAGCATTTTCTTCCCAGACGTGCGAGGCATTTCTAATGTTTACAGTGGAAATTCAGAATTGTTTTGGGAGGGAATGGGTTAATGCTCTGGCAAGACCCTGTCTTGTTTTTTCAAAATTGTACATTCCTGCCCTGTTCTTAAACACTAGCTCACTTCAAGCTTGACGAAACACAGCTGAATTAACTCCATTTCTCTACATAAAATGTTTGTATTATGATCTGGATTTGTAATTACTTCTACAGTTGCTTTCTGTAAACATCAGTGTCTTAAATACAACAGGAAATTCTAATATGAGCAACAACATTCTCCAAGGAGTCAGATTTATAATTAGGTCTATAGTACAGTTCAGCATTTCCTCAAACACTGTTCTTTTAAGAAGGGAAATCATTGATAATTTAGGTTAAATTGAGAATTAAAATGTGAATGCTGCATGCATCAGTTTGTTTGTTGGTAAGTGATTGTGGGTTCAATGAACAAAATGTGATGTTAAATCTCCTTCTGATTGTATAAGAACATAAGAACATAAGAAATAGCACAGGAGTAGAGCATATGGCCCCTCGAGTCTGTTCCACCACTCAGTAAGATCATGGCTGAACTTTGATCTCAACTCCACTTTCCCACCCAATCCTGATATCCTTGATTCCCTTAGAGTCCAAGAATCTATCGATCTCTGTCTTGAATATACTCAACAACTGAGCATCCACAGCCCCGTGGGATAAAGCATTCCAAAGAATTAGAACCCTTTGACTGAAGGAATTTCTCTTCATTACAGTCAGAAATTACCTTCCCCTTATTATCCTGAGACTATGCCCCTTAGTTCTAAACTTTCAAGCCAGGGGAAACAGCTTCTCAGCATCAATCTCTCAGAATTGTGTATGTGTGACGGAAAACCCACGTGTCCAATGGAAAAAATATTAATGTTGTCATGTGGAACATTGCCTGAGACTTTTTACTGGACATTATTACAAATAACTTTTAAAAAGCAGAACAGAACTGCCAAAGATGGCTACGTACAATTTGCATATGAGAAGCCAAAGGCCAGCTGGGAGACAAAGGTATTTACCCAGTCTAGCTAGAACAATAGGGATGCAGTCTGATTCAATTACCTAGAATGGTTTTTGACAATAGTGGTTGTCAAAAACCATCGACACCCTTTGACTTTGAAAGAGCCAAATCCCACCCCCCCCCCCCACCTACCAAGTATGTCTGAAGAACTTTGAATTTCAAAAAACCTTCCAGAAACTTCTGTTTTCAAGCAAAGAGGTGGTCACATGACATACCTGCCTGTGTAACTCTGAGTTTGTGATTTGTGCCTCAGAAGGAAAATAGTAACTGAACTCCAAGGAAGAAAACAGCACCTCTCTCTCTGACTCGCTGTCCAGCAAAGTCCATGGGGAGCGTCAGCTGCAGCTAAACCTCAAATCTACAGACCCTCACAAACAAAAAACAAGAGGATGGATAAAGCCTCTCTTCGGCCTTCGGAACCAGAGAAGCCACCCTGAATTGTGCCCAGCGAGGCCTTCAAGTCTTTGACTTCAACTAAGGACACTGAATATCAATATCTGAATTACATTTATTACAGACTTTACTTCGACATCCCAACTCTATTTTTCCCCCTCTGTATCTATTTGTGTGTGCCTCTCGTATGAATGTGAGCATGGATGCGTCACATATTTTAGTATTTTTAACCAGTTTAGAGTGATAAGGTTAATAAACTTACATCTTTCTTGTTTAAACTCAAGAAAAGCTGTCTGATTGATTCATTTACAATTATAATTATAATCACTGTGTTAAAAGAATAAATCCTATTGCGGTCAAACCAGAGAAGGGGCGAAAGGGGAGCCTGAGACCCCTTCCTCACCTGGTTGTAAACATCTGTTTCAATAAGATCACCTCTCATTCTTCTAAACTCCAGAGAGCAAAGGCCCATTCTACGCAATCTCCCCTCGTCGGGCAACATCCTCATCCCAAGAATCAATCTAGTGAACCTTTGTTGCACCCCTTCGAAGGCAAGTATATCCTTCCTTAGGTACAGAGACCAAAACTGTATGCAGTACTCCAGATATGATCTCACCAAAGCCCTGTACAATTGCAGCAAGACTTCCTTACTCTTGAACTCCACCCTCTTGCAATAAAGGCTAACATGCCATTTGCCTTAAATGAAAACAGAGAATGCTGGAAATACTCAGCAGGTCTTCCAGCATCTATGGAGAGAGAAACAGGGTTAATGTTTCAGGTCGGTGACCTTTCATTAAACTGGGAAATGTTAGAAATGGAATAGGTTTTAAGCAAGTGAAAGGGAGGAGGGATGGAAAAAGAACAAAAGGGAAGGTCTGTGATAGGGTGGAAGATAGGAGAGATTAAGTAACAAAAGGGTTGGTAGTGCAAGGCCAAAGGGAGTGGTAATGGGGCAAGTAGTAAAACAAAAGATGCATCTAGAGGAGGTGTGGTTGACAGAATGATGAACAGCAGCCATCCAAAAAAAAAAGAGAAAAACGAGAGTAAAACCAAAATCAGCAAAGAAAAAGGGGGAAAAGAAGGAGCAGAGGTTAGGTATGAAATTGCTGAGATCATTATTGAGCCCAGAAGGCTGTAAAGTGCCTAATTAAAAGATACCATTTGCCTGCCTAATTGCTTTCTGCACCTGCATGTTAACTAATTGTGCTTCTTGGACAAGGGCACCCAAGTTCCTTTGAATACCAACATTTAATAATTTCTCACCCTTTAAAAAGTATTCATTAGTTTAATTCTTCCTACCAAGGCGAATAATCTCGCATTTCTCCACATTATACTCCATCTGCCACCTTCTTTGCCCACTCACGTAACTGATCTATATTCCTTTGCAGACTCTTATGGTGGAATCTTAACATAACAGACACTGATTCAGCGGGGAGGATGGTAGTGATTGGAAACCCGTTTGTAACTGAAGCAGACTTCACCCTGGCCCTTTAACTCAGCCACGACATTAGCATCCAGCTTCCGGGTTTCTTGACTAAGCAGGGAGGGCAGGCAGGTGGGATGACACACTGAATCTGTCAAAGGAAGGATTTGTAATGAAAGAGAGCCTGGCAGGGGCCAGAATGGTTGAACTGTGCATTGATTCCTGTGGCTTCAGCAACCACAGGAATGGAGAGGAGACCTGGGAAGGTTAAATCCTCCCCCCCCCACCGCCAACCCACCCTGCACCCCCCACCCCCCCACCCCCCTCCCCCCTCCCCCCACTGGCCTTGGGTCCTTGGGTCTCTCCTGGAGATCCTGCTGTGGAACCTGAGGGACTGAAGTGAGGTGATATGTACCCAAGACGGGAGGAAGAGAACAGCCCCTCCAACCAAGTAGGCGTGGATGGAAGTGCCTGAGGAAGCGAGCAGCAGGAGTGTGGTCCCTTGGACCTGGAAACAGTTCTCCAAGAGGTTCAAGGACCTCAGGAGGGCAGGAAAGGTGAGTGGCATAACACTCTCAGGTGCCAACTCCAACACTCTGACTTGCTCAGATTTCTCCTGCACAACACTCCTCGGAAGAACACACCTTGCAGCTTTGCTCCTCCCTCTCTCTCCAGGCACCTCCTCACATCCCCATCAGAACAACCAACACTCACACTCACTGTCATCTTTTGTGCCCTCTCACACCCATGCCTCAAAGACACTGCCCACAAATGTTGTCCTTCCCTCCTCTCTGTATAATCCATTTCTCACACTTACAAGTTCCAGCTTTCCTTGCAGCAGAGAGTGCACAACTCAAGGGAGAGGTAGAAAACCGGGTGAGGGTTACAGCCACCTTATTGACCATTGCCAATCTGTGCCCACCTGGTTATTTGGGAAGGGGCTCTTGTTCCAGGAGGCTGCAGATGCCAACAGCAACCTGCCATGAAAGCCTAAGCCTCCTGACACTGGTACTCACATAGGTCAAGGGAGCTGATGCTCAGCCTGTAGACCCTGTGTTGGGGGGGTGGGGGTCTTGCCTCCTTCAAGCTGGATCTCTGTATCCATTCCCTCTGTCCTATGGAGCAGCATGTGGCTGAGGAGGAGGCAACTGGTGCTGCTGCTGGTGTTGCTCCTGCTGCTGTTGATGCTGCTCCTGTTCTTCATCAGGAAGGTGGAGGTGTATAAGTTGCTCCCATGCTGCAGTGAATGCTGACAGCAGGGAAGTGCAGATCAATGTGTGTGAAGTTCAAGACAGGTGAACTGACTTCCAAGAAGTTGGAAACCCCCCATCAAGCAGTGAAAACACACTCTCAGAAGAAGTGCTGTGAGCAAAAGCTTCTCATCCAGGCAGGGCTGCAGCTATTCAGTTTCACTGTTTGAAAGCTTCCAGCCTGTCAGTTTCACTCCCCACTGTCCACTCACCTCTTTTAACCCTAGTGAATTCCACACAGCTTGGAAACCTGTGTGCTGGCTGGTAAAGCCAGAATTCTGGGTTAAATCCTGAATTAATTGGGGATTCAACTATTTTATTTACTTACCCAATAGCTCCACGGGGGTTTCCTGCTTGCCTGCAAACCCGCCTGGGTTAAACCCAAAGTGGGTGGAATCATGTCGGCTTTCTGACTTGACACCACCTTTTCAGGTTTTACGACCACCTCCGCCCCCACTCCTGAACCTGAACGTCCATCTCCCCCTCCCCCACTCCTTGGCAGTTAAAATTCTACCCTTTGTATTCTCATCACAACTTACTTTCCTACCTAGCTTTGTATCATCAGCAAACCTGGATATGTTACACTTGGTCCCTTCGTCTAAGTCACTAATATAGATTGTAAATAGCTAAGGCCCCATGACCAATCCTTGTGGCACCACACTAGTAACAGCCTGCCAACCTGAAAATGATCTGTTTATTTCTGCTCTCTGATTTCCGTCCGTTAACCAATCCTCTATCGAGGCTAGTATATTATCTACAACAGCATGAGCCCTTATCTTGTGCAACAACCTTTTGGTGGTACCTTATCGAAAGCGTTTTGAAAATCCAAATATATTACATCCACTGGTTTCCTTTTATCTATCCTGCTGGTTCCATCCTCAAAAATCTCTGACAGATTTGTCAAACACAATTTTCCTTTCATAAAACCATGTTGATTCTACCTAATCATATTATGATTTCCTGAGTGCCCTATTAGCACTTCCTTAATAACGAATTCTAGCATTTTCTCGACATCTGATATCAGGCTAACTGGCCTGTAATTCCCTGTTTTCTCTCTCCCTCCTTTCTTGAATAGCAGTGTTACATTTGCTATCTTCCAATTCACTAGGACCATTCCACAATGTAAGGAATTTTGGAAGATCACAACCAGTGAATCCACTAGCTTTGCAACCACCTCTTTTAGAACTGTAGGATGCAGGCTATCAGGTCCAGGTGTTAGGACCAGGTGAGAAAGGTGTCTAGGGGTCTTTTGCTGTCTTCACCTGGTCTTATTGTAACAGGGTTTAATTTTAAACACACTGTTTTGAGCTCCTCCTTTGTGAATCCTTGTTCACAGCTTTCCAATTAGAAGGCAAAGAAATGAGCACACCAGGTTTTTCTTAGGTTTAAAGAAGAAAGTGAAATTTATTAAACTTACTTAAACTTAAACTCTAATACGGTTCACGCCTACAGATATATGATGTGCCCACGCCAGCATGCACATGCGATACACACATGCAAATAGGAACAGAAAAGAGAAGAAAAACAAAATGGAGAGGTTTAAGGCAATTTCAGAAGAGTTTCTTGTTTACTGTGTTGTGTTTCCAGCTCGCTATAGAGTCTTCGATTGTAGACAGCTCTTACTTTTCATTGGGGCCCAGTATTCTTCTTAAACCTTGTTCACTGTAGAAGACTTTTCTCTCTCAATGTTCCTATGTCTTCAATGGTTTCCAATGCTGGTGTGAGTGAGATGAGAGCAGACAGGAAAGAAATGTTCTCAGTCCAGGAGAAGAGTGATTTCTGATTTCAAACGCTCTTTTCTCCAATTTAAAACTCTCAGTTCTAAAACATGTGACTAAAACTAGTCTAACTATTTCTCCTGTGTATTGGGGAAGCAACGACTGGGTCCCCATTGTTCCAACACTGTCTGTTACTATGCAAATGTCATTCCAGTCAGAGGCTTGCAATTTTAAGTTTTAATGTTGATGTGGCGGAATAATGTGTGTCTCAGTCCTGGCAGGCGGGGGTTTGAAAGGGGAATGAAATGTGATTTGAAGACAAATGGCACATTTCATTGCAGGGTTTTAGAGAAATATAAGATACAGAAAGAAAAACCATGCATTTCTTTTATTCATTTCCATTTATTCACAAATCCTACAGCTTATTAAAAATGGTCTGTTCTGGGTGCCAGGGCTGCTTTAATTTCCTCTTTTTTTTCTCAGCAGTGTTAGTAGGGTAGGGTCTATCTTGAACAATTACTTTGCCTCAGTATTTACAGTTGAAAAGGAGGATAACTTGCCGGAAGTCCCGAAAAAATTAATAGCCGATAGGGGACAGGGACTTAATACAATTAACGTAAGTAAAACATCAGTAACAAGGAAATTAATAGAACTAAAGAGTGAGAAATCCCCAGGACCTGATGGTTTCCATCCGAGGGTGTTAAAAGAAGTAGGGAAGCACATTGTAGATGCCCTAACTATAGTCTCTCAGAGTTCCCTAGATTCAGGAGTGGTCCCTCTGGGTTGGAAAGTTGCACATGTCACTTCACTTTTTAAGAAGGGTGAAAGCGGGAAGCAAGGAAATTACAGACCAGTTAGCCTGACATCTGTGGTGGGCAAGTTGCTGGAGTCTATAATCAAGGATAGGGTGACTGAACACTTAGAAAAATTTCAGTTAATCAGGAACAGCCAGCATGGATTCATGACGGGAAGGTCATGCCTGACAAATCTCATTGAATTTTTTGAAAAGGTGACTAAGGTAGTGGACAGGGGAATGTCTATGGATGTTATTTATATGGACTTCCAGAAGGCATTTGATGAATTCCCACATAAGAGACTGTTAACTAAGGTAGAAGCCCATGGAGTTGAGGGCAAATTATTGACATGGTTAGGAAGTTGGTTGAGTGGTAGGCAACAGAGAGTGGGGATAATGGGTAAGTACTCTGATTGGTAGGATGTGACTAGTGGTGTCCCACAGGGATCTGTGTTGGGGCCTCAATTATTCACATTATTCATTGACGACTTGGATGATGGCATAGTAAGTCATATATCCAAATTTGCTGATGATACAAAGTTAAGTGGCATTGTAGACAGTCTAGATGATAGCATAAAATTGCAGAGATATTGACAGACTAGGTGAATGGGAAAACTGTGGCAGATGGATTTCAATGTGGGCAAGTGTGAGGTTATCCATTTTGGACCAAAAAAGGATAGAGCAGGGTACTTTCTAAATGGGAAGAGGTTAAGTACAGTGAATGTGCAAAGAGACTTGGGGGTTCAGGTGCATAGATCTTTAAAATGCCACGAGCAAGTGCAGAAAATAATCAAAAAGGCTAATGGAATGCTAAACTTTATAGCCGATAGAGGACAGGGACTTAATTTAGAAGGTTAAGGGGTAATCTGATCGAAGTCTTCAAGATATTAACAGGAAAAGATAGGCTGGATAAAATAAACCATTTCCACTGGTTGGAGATTCTAAAACTAGGGGACATAGTCTAAAAATTAGGACCAGACTGTTCAGGAGAGAAGTTAGGAAGCACTTCTTCACACAAGGGTGGTAGAGGTTTGGAACTCTCTCCGACAAACAGCAGTTGAAGCTAGAAGAGTTGTTAATTTTAAATCTGAGATAGATAGATTTTTGTTAAGCAAAGATATTAAAGGATATGGGCCAAAGGCAGGTATATGGAGTTAGGCCGCAGATCACCTATGATCTCATTGAATGGCGGGACAGGCTCGAGGGGCTGAATGGGCTAGTCCTGTTCCTATCGTCTTATGTTCCTATAACTCTCTGAGTCATGCAAAGACTTTTGACTTCAGGGTGGTTCCCTTTTCCTCTGACTGTGGGGGAGGAGTCTTTGTTACTCTCCTCTTTGTTCTCTAGGACACTCATATCTGCAGGTATTTGTGCAGACTTGGCTGCACTCTCCTGTGGCACTTCAACTAGGTGAGATTTCACCCTCACAGTTTCTGTGTCCCCTAGAGGTCTCTCTTTGTCTCTGCAGGTTCCTGTAAATGCTGTTAGCAACTCTGGTGGGGTGCTTCTAGAGTCTGCATTTACATAGGAGGTTGTGGGGTCTAACTTTTCACACTTTTCAGGGTTGGTTGTCCAGACAGGAGGAGTTTTCATCCGGGATTCCTCCCAGACTTCCTTTAACCTGCCCTCTTGGTCACTTGCTTCCTT
Source organism: Heterodontus francisci (assembly GCF_036365525.1). Taxonomy (NCBI): domain Eukaryota; kingdom Metazoa; phylum Chordata; class Chondrichthyes; order Heterodontiformes; family Heterodontidae; genus Heterodontus; species Heterodontus francisci. The sequence continues at coordinate 54,697,049 of NC_090390.1, forward strand.
TCTCTTTCTAAACTGTTTTCAGCTGTGTGCCTGCCTGTCCTCTTTTGTTTTCGGCGGGGTTCCCTTACAGTTCACCAGCCCTTGGCTGGAGGGTCCTCCTAACACCAATACAGGACGTAGGGGTGCAGGTTTCACTGTAGGTTGGGTTTCCCCTCAACCTGGCACATGTGGCAACTCCTGCAGTACTCTACCACATCTTTGTGGAGTTTTGGCCAGTCAAACTGCTGTCTTATGCGAGCTTTGGCCTTTCGTATACTGGCATGTACAACCACTGTAGTTTTGTGGGCCCTTCTTAATATTTCTTTCTGGTACCTCTGTGGCACCACTAACTGGTGAACTACTGTCCACTCCTTGCCTTCAGATCTGTGAGGAGAACTCCATTTCCTCATCAGTACCTCATTCTTTAAATAGTAGCAGTCAGAGACTCCCTCTGCTTCACTTTCAGACTGGGTAGCCTGTGCTAACACTCGCAATACTAGGTCAGCTCACTGAACCTCACCTAGGGAAAATCCATTTAATTCATTTCCTGGGTCTCCTAACTTTCCAAAGAAAGTCTCGGACAGGCAGACCTCATGGTCATTTGCCTGCAGTGCCAATGCTGTCGCCTCTGGGGGAGCTCGTTAGATCATGGCCTGATCCACTACACATTCAGGGACTCAGCAGGGGACTGTCTCCTGCCATTGCCCTGTCTCTCTAACCTCCTGTGGCCTTTATTTCACTACTGGGGGGCGGGGGGGAGGGGCTACCACCTTCATCCCCGCCAGATCATTAGGTAGGGGCAGGTCAACCCCATCCACAGGCAAACTAGGCACAATAACTATGGTCGCTGGTCCTGAAACTAGGTCGGAATCCAGGTGCACCCGGTATTTAGGTACAGGCATACATGGCCCTCCAATACCATTCACCACCATTCTGGTGTTCACTGCACTCTCTGGGGGAAAGGTCAGGCCTTTTCCCAGTAAAAGGGATTTAGTGGCCCCTGTGTCCCTGAGAATTACTATGGGCTTGCTTGCCCACTCGAGGGATATGGGGTTATTTTCCCTTCAAATACAAAACCCTGATAACCTTCAGGAATCCTATTAGCATTTCCTGTACTGGCTGTAATAAGCTTCCTGGGTTGCACTCTTACTGCAGTTAAAGCCACAGCTTGTTCTGTGTTTTCCATCAGGGCCTCGTCTTCACTGAGTGGGTGTGCCCTGATTAACCCTACCTGTTTCCCCTTTAGTTTCCAGTAGTCAGCTTTTAAATGCCCTGCCTTATTACAATAGAAGCACACAGGTCTCTGGGTCTCACTCTTGCTCACAGCACCTTCCTTTTTGGCTAGAGGAGGGCTTCTCTAGCTTTCAGGTGTCTCCTGCTTTCCTTTCTCTTCCAGGACTGCGTGGGCTTCAATCACCTTCCCCCCTTTCTCCTTTTCAGATTTGTGGGGGTTCTCCCCGGGAAACCGACTTATAAATTAAAGCAAACTCATCGGCCAGAACAGCCGCTTGCCAGGCTCCCTGAACCTGCTGCTCCTCTACATGAGACTTTATTGAGAATGGGAGAGAGTTTATAAATTCCTCTAACAGGATTAATTCTCTGAGAATCTCATTGCTAAGTTGTATTGTTAAAGCCTTCAGCCACTGGTCAAAAGCCAGTTGCTTACTTCTTTCAAACTCCAGATAAGTTTGATTGGCTTGCTTTTTGAGGGTTCTAAACTTTTGGCGATAGGCTTCGGGTACTAATTCATATGCCTTGAGGATAGCATTTTTGGTCAGTTCATAATTTGATGAACTCTCATCTGGCAACAAGGAATAAACCTCATGGGCTTTTCCAGTTAGTTTGCTTTGCAATAAGAGAGGCCAGGTCTCAGCTGGCCATTTTAGCTACCTTCCCAGTTTCTCAAAAGACACAAAAATTCTTCCACATCTTCCTCATTGAATTTTGGAATTAATTGAGCGAGTTTTAGCAATCTTGTACCTTGCCTTGAATTGTGCTCCTCCATATTGGCCATGCTTTCTCTGTCGCCCCCTAGTTAACTCAAGCCACTTCAACTCTCTTTATTCACATTCCTTCCGGAATATTCTTTCTCTCTCTCCCTCCTCTCTCTCTTCTTGTTCCTTCTCCTGATTTTCTATCTCTCTTTCCTGCCTTTCATTTTCATCACTCTCCTTTTGGAAGGCTCTTTCTTTCTCCCTCTCCTGCCTCTCTCTTTTTCTCTTTCCCCTAATTCAAGTTTCCTCTGTTACAATTCTATCTTTGCTAACAATACCCTGTCAGATTCTACTTCTAAACCTGTTCCTACTTCTTCAGATTCAAGGGAAAATTGGTGGGCCACTAGCCTTAGGAATTTAGACTTCCTAGCCTTGCCATGTACAGTGATCCCACAGTGCTATCCATTTTTCTTAACTCCTCCAGGTTACTTCACCAAGCTTGGAGAGCTACTCGCTTCCATTGCAGGCATGTTAGTATTCAATCACCCACACCCACAAGAAAGCCTGTATTGAAATTTTGCTCTTTTTGATTGGGAACAATTTGGCTTCCCACTTCCAATTTCTCTAGTTCGTCTGTGGGTAAAATTCCGGATGCTAGCACCCAAATTTCAGTTACGACCAGGTAAGAAAGGTGTCTAGGGATCTTTTGCTGTCTTCACCTGGTCTTTTTGTAACAGGATTTAGTTTTAAACACACCATGTTTTGAGCTCCCCCTTTGTGAATCCTTGTTCACAGCTTTCCAATTATAAGGCAAAAAAATGAGCACACCAGGTTTTTCTTAGGTTTAAGGAAGAAAAGTGAAATTTATTAAACTTACTTAAACTTAAACTCTAATATGGTACACACCAATGGATATACAACGCACCCACGCTAGCATGGACATGTGATACACACATAGAAATAGGGACAGAAAAGAAAAGAAAAATAAAATGGAGAGGTTTGAGGCAATTTCAGAAGAGTTTCTTAGTTAACTGTGCTGTGTTTCCAGCTCACTGTAGAGTCCTTTTTTGCAGACAGTTCTTACTTTTCATTGGGGCCCAGTGTTCTTCTTAAACCTTGTTCGCTGTAGGAGACTTTTCTCTCTTAGTGTTCATATGTCTTCAATGGTTTCCGATGCTGGTGTGAGTGAGATGAGAGCAGACTGGAAAGAAGTGTTTTCAGTCCAGCAGAAGAGTGATTTCTGATTTCTCCAATTTAAAACTCTCAGATCAAATCTCTGCAATAGCCAGTTAGTCATGTGACTAAAACCGGTCTGACCACTTCTTCTGTATTGGGGAAGCAACGACTGGGTCCCCATTGTTCCAACACTGTCGGTTACTATGCAAATATCATTCCAGTCAGGGGCTTGCAATTTTAAGTTTTAATGTTCATGTGGCGAAATAATGTGTGCCTCAGTCTTGGCAGGTGGGGATTTTGCCTGACACAGAGGATTAGTTGACTTTTACTCCTATTATTTACTTCAGTACATTTTCCTTTACTAATATTATTTACTTTATGTCTCTTACCAACATTAGGCCCTTTGTTCCTCTGTGCCTGTGTTTCAAGCTCCTCTGATTTTAATGCTCTGTCCAACAGTATAGCTACTGTTTGGGGGCCTACAAGCTATTCTCACCAATGAATTTTTGTTATTTCTTATCTCCACCCATACTTGTTTTACTTCCTGATCTTTCGAGCCAAGATACTTTCTCATTACTGCCTTTATGTCATCCTTTGTTATCAGGGCTATCACCCTCCGTTTCCATTTTGTCTGTCTTGTCGAAACATCAAGCACCCCAGAATATTTAGTTCCCAACCTTGCTCACCATGCAACTATGGGCTGGATTTTAAGAGCCTGCTGCCGATTTCGGCACTGAGCTCATAAAATGGCAGCCAGCCAGCATGGGCCAAAGAGCTGCCACAATCTCAAGTGTGGCGGCTCATTTAAATAGCCGGGGCAGCCCGGGGCAGCCCGCCCCCCCCCTCCCCCAGTCTCATGGAAGGAGGGCGGGCTGTCTGTCCTCGGCAATGGCGTCAGCTGCCTGTCCGCAGGCGCTTACGCCCTTTTTGAAGAGCAGCCAGCCCTGCAGCCCAACTTAAATTTTTAAAGTTCTACCTCCCCAAAATTAAATAAATAAATTTCTAACGCCCCTTTCCCACTACCCCAATAACAATTACAATAACTATTTGCCCTTCCCCACCAAAACATGTACCTTTTACATCTGACCTTCCCCACCCCCAAACTGCACAAAGTTTTAGGTTCAACACTTCCCACCATCCCCTACAGCCATTATGTATATTTGACCCCATTGCCAGTCCCCCAGCACTGACAAACTTTCCTCCTCTCTCCTCCCCACCAGTGTTGCACCAGGTTTCCCTGGACAGGGGTCTGAAGGCGCTGAAGTGCCGGCTGCCGCGCCGAAGATCACAGCAGGCCCTCAAGATCGCAGGTAACTCTATTTAACTTTAATAATTTTATTCATGTGAATATTTTAATTGTGGTCCCGTCACCCAATGGCTGCTGCAGAGCCTCGCTGCCTTCTGGAGGATCGGGTCAGACCCTCCCAGCGTCGAGGTCCGTGGTGAGCCTCATCCAGAGCCATCTTCAGGCCCCCCCCACCCCCCGTCATGGAACCCATGCCTGGGGGAGAACAATATCCAGCCCAACGTCTCTGTAATAGCCATTAAATCAAACCCATTTATCTCTATTTGTACCATTACTTCATCTAACTTGTTATGAATGCTTAGTGCTTTTAGATACAATATGTTTAATTTTAACTTTTTACCATTTTTCCCTGATTTGACCTGATTCACTGATACACTATTGCTGTTAGAGTCATAGAATTGTACAGCACAGAAACAGGCCCTTTGGCACATCCTATCCACGCTGGCCATCAAGCACCTATCTATTCTAATCCCATTTTCTAGCACTTGGCCTGCAGCCTTGTATGCTATGGTGTTTCAAGTGCTCATCTAAATACTTCTTAAATGTTGTGAGGGTTCCTGCCTCTACCCCTCCTTCAGGCAGTGTGTTCCAGATTCCAACCACCCTCTGGGTGAAAAACATTTTCCTCAAATCCCCTCTAAACCTCCTGCCCCTTACCTTAAATCTAAGCTCCCTGGTTATTGACACCTCCACTAAGGGAAAACATTTAGAACATAGAACATAGAACAGTACAGCACAGTACAGGCCCTTTGGCACACGATGTTGTGCCGACCCTTTAACCTACTCTAAGATCAAACTACCTACTTACCCTTCATTCTACTATCATCCATGTACCTATCCAAGAGTCGCTTAAATGTCCCTAATGTATCTGCTTCTACTACCACCGCTGGCAGTGCATTCCACGCACCCACCACTCTCTGTGTAAAGAACCTACCTCTGACATCTCCCCGAAACCTTCCTCCAATCACCTTAAAATTATGCCCCCTGGTGATAGCCCTTTCTGCCCTGGGAAAAAGTCTCTGGCTATCCACTCTATCTATGCCTCTCATCATCTTGTACACCTCTATCAAGTCACCTTCTTCGCTCCAATGAGAAAAGCCCTAGCTCCCTCAACCTTTCTTTATAAGACATGCCCTCCAGTCCAGGCAGTATCCTGGTAAATGTCCTCTGCACCCTCTCTAAAGCTTCCACATCCTTCCTATAATGAGGCGACCAGAACTGAGCACAATATTCCAAGTGTGGTCTAACCAGGGCTTTATAGAGCTGCAGCATAACCTCGCGGCTCTTAAACTCAATCCCCCTGTTAATGAAAGCCAACACCCCATACGCCTTCTTAACAACCCTGTCAACTTGGGTGGCAACTTTGAGGGATCTATGGACGTGGACCCCAAGATCCCTCTGTTCCTCCACACTGCCAAGAATCCTGTCTTTAAGCCTGTATTCTGCATTCAAATACGACCTTCCAAAAAGAATCACTTCACACTTTTCCAGGTTGAACTCCATCTGCCACTTCTCAGCCCAGCTCTGCATCCTGTCAATGTCCCGTTGCAACCTACAACAGCCCTCCACACTATCCACAACTCCAGCAACCTTTGTATCATCGGCAAACTTCCTCATCCAAGTCATTATTAAAATCACAAAGAGCAGAGGTCCCAGAACAGATCCCTGCGGAACACCACTGGTCACCGAGCTCCAGGCTGAATAGAACAAAGAACAAAGAACAAAGATAATTACAGCACAGGAACAGGCCCTTCGGCCCTCCAAGCCTGCGCCGATCCAGATCCTCTCTCTAAACATGTCGCCTATTTTCTAAGGTTCTGTATCTCTTTTCTTCCTGCCCATTCATGTATCTGTCTAGATACATCTTAAAAGACTCCATTGTGCCCGCATCTACCACCTCCGCTGGCAATGCGTTCCAGGTGCCCACCACCCTCTGCGTAAAGAACTTTCCACGCATATCCCCCCTAAACTTTTCCCCTTTCACTTTGAACTCGTGGCCTCTAGTAATTGAAACCCCCACTCTGGGAAAAAGCCTCTTGCTATCCACCCTGTCTATACCTCTCATGATTTTGTACACCTCAATCAGGTCCCCCCTCAACCTCCGTCTTTCTAATGAAAATAATCCTAATCTGCTCAACCTCTCTTCATAGCTAGCGCCCTCCATACCAGGCAACATCCTGGTGAACCTCCTCTGCACCCTCTCCAAAGCATCCACATCCTTTTGATAATGTGGCGACCAGAACTGTACGCAGTATTCCAAATGTGGCCGAACCAAAGTCCTATACAACTGTAACATGACCTGCCAACTCTTGTACTCAATGCCCCGTCCGATGAAGGAAAGCATGCCGTATGCCTTCTTGACCACTCTATTTACCTGCGTTGCCACCTTCAGGGAACAGTGGACCTGAACACCCAAATCTCTCTGGACATCAATTTTCCCCAGGACTTTTCCATTTACTGTATAGTTCACTCTTGAATTGGATCTTCCAAAATGCATCACCTCGCATTTGCCCTGATTGAACTCCATCTGCCATTTCTCTGCCCAACTCTCCAATCTATCTATATTCTGCTGTATTCTCTGACAGTCCCCTTCACTATCTGCTACTCCACCAATCTTAGTGTCGACTGATTTGCTAATCAGTCCACCTATACTTTCCTCCAAATCATTAATGTATATCACAAACAACAGTGGTCCCAGCACGGATCCCTGTGGAACACACTGGTCACACGTCTCCATTTTGAGAAACTCCCTTCTACTGCTACTCTCTGTCTCCTGTTGCCCAGCCAGTTCTTTATCCATCTAGCTAGTACACCTTGGACCCCAAGCGCCTTCACTTTCTCCATCAGCCTGCCATGGGGAACCTTATCAAACGCCTTACTGAAGTCCATGTATATGACATCGACAGCCCTTCCCTCATCAATCAACTTTGTCACTTCCTCAAAGAATTCTATTAAGTTGGTAAGACATGACCTTCCCTGCACAAAACCATGTTGCCTATCACTGATGAGCCCATTTTCTTCCAAATGGGAATAGATCCTATCCCTCAGTATCTTCTCCAGCAGCTTCCCTACCACTGACGTCAGGCTCACCGGTCTATAATTACCTGGATTATCCCTGCTACCCTTCTTAAACAAGGGGACAACATTAGCAATTCTCCAGTCCTCCGGGACCTCACCCGTGTTTAAGGATACTTTCCATCTACTACCACCCTCTGTCTTCTATGGGCCAGCCAATTCTGTATCCAGACAGCCAAATTTCCCTGTATCCCATGCCTCCTTACTTTCTGAATGAGTTTACCATGGGGAACCTTATCAAACGCCTTGCTAAAATCCATATGCACCACATTAACTGCTCTTCCTTCATCAATGTGTTTTGTCACATCCTCAAAGAATTCAATAAGGCTTGTGAGGCATGACCTGCCCCTCACAAAGCCATGCTGACTATCTCTAATCAAACTATGCTTTTCCAAATAATCATAAATCCTGTCTCTCAGAATCCTCTCCAATAATTTGCCCACCACCGACGTAAGACTGACTGGTCTGTAATTCCCAGGGTTATCGCTATTCCCTTTCTTGAACAAGGGAATAACATTTGCCACCCTCCAATCATCTGGTACTACTCCAGTGGACAGTGAGGACGCAAAGATCATCGCCAAAGGCGCGGCAATCTCTTCCCTCACTTCCCGTAATAATCTTGGGTATATCCCATCTGGCCCCGGGGACTTATCTATCCTCATGTCTTTCAAAATTTCCAGCACATCCTCCTTCTTAACATCAACCTGTTCAAGCATATCAGCCTGTTTCACGCTGTCCTCACAAACGACAAGGTCCCTGTCACTAGTGAATACTGAAGCAAAGTATTCATTAAGGACCTCCCCTACCTCCTCCGACTCCAGGCACAAGTTCCCTCCACTATCCCTGATTGGCCCTACCCTCACTCTGGCCATCCTCTTGTTCCTCACATAAGTGTAGAACGTCTTGGGATTTTCCTTAATCCTACCCGCCAAGATTTTTTCATGTCCCCTTCTAGCTCTCCTAAGTCCATTCTTCAGTTCCTTCCTGGCTACCTTGTAACCCTCTAGAGCCCTGTCTGATCCTTGCTTCCTCAACCTTAAGTAAGCTTCCTTTTTCCTCTTGACTAGCTGTTCCACATCTCTTGTCATCCAAGGTTCCTTCACCCTACCATCCCTTCCTTGCCTCATCGGGACAAACCTATCCAGCAGTCGCAGCAAGTGCTCCCTAAACAACCTCCACATTTCTGTCGTGTATTTCCCTGAGAACATCTGTTCCCAATTTAAGCTCCCCAGTTCCTGCCTAATAGCATTGTAATTCCCCCTCCCCCAATTAAATATTTTCCCATCCCGTCTGCTCCTATCCCTCTCCATGACTATAGTAAAGGTCACGGAGTTGTGATCACTATCACCGAAATGCTCTCCCACCGAGAGATCTGCCACCTGGCCTGGTTCGTTGCCAAGCACCAAATCCAACATAGCCTCCCCTCGAGTCGGCCTATCTACATATTGAGTCAGGAAACTTTCCTGGACACACCTGACAAAATCTGCTCCATCCAAACTATTTGCACTAAGGAGGTTCCAATCAATATTAGGGAAGTTGAAGTCACCCATGACAACAACCCTGTTACTTCTGCACCTTTCCAAAATCTGCCTCCCAATCTGTTCCTCCGTGTCTCTGTTGCTATTGGGTTGTCTATAGAAAACTCCCAATAAAGTGACTGCTCCTTTCCTGTTTCTGACTTCCACCCATACTGACTCAGTCGACAAACCCTCCTCGATGACCTCCCTTTCTGCAGCTGTGATACTATCCCTGATTAGCAATGCCACTCCCCCACCTCTTTTACCTCCCTCCCTATTCCTTTTGAAACATCTAAACCCCGGAACATCCAACATCCATTCCTGCCCCTGTGATATCCAAGTCTCCATAATGGCCACAACATCGTAGCTCCAAGTACTGATCCATGCTCTAAGTTCATCACCCTTATTCCTGACACTTCTTGCGTTAAAATAGGCACACTTCAACCCATCATACTGGCTACAACTTTGCCCTGTCAACTGTCTAACCTTCCTCACAGACTCTCCGCACTCTGTATCTGCCTGTTCAACAGCTACCCCATCCACTGATCTGTAGCTCTGGTTCCCATCCCCCTGCCAAACTAGTTTAAACCCTCCCGAAGAGCTCTAGCAAACCTCCCACCCAGGATATTGGTGCCCCTCCAGTTCAGATGCAACCCGTCCTTCTTGTACAGGTCCCACCTTCCCCAGAAGGTATCCCAATGATCCACATATCTGAAGCCCTCCCTCCTACACCAGCTCTGTAGCCACGTGTTCAGCTGCACTCACTCTCTGTTTCTAGCCTCACTAGCACGTGGCACCGGTATCAATCCTGAGATTACTACTCGGCTCGTCCTGCCTTTTAGCTTCCAACCTAACTCCCTATATTCGCTTTTCAGGTCCTGATCCCTTTTCCTGGCTATGTCATTGGTACCGATGTGTACCACGACTTCTGGCTGCTCCCCCTCCCTCTTAAGAATCCTGTAGACTCGATCCGAGACATCCCTGACCCTGGCACCCAGGAGGCAACATACCATCCGGGAGTCTCGTTTGCGACCACAGAATCTTCTGTCTGTTCCTCTAACCATTGAATCTCCTATCACTATCGCTCTCCTATTCTCCCCCCTTCCCTTCTGAGCCACAGAGCCAGGCTCAGTGTCAGAGACCTGGCCGCTGTGGCTTTCCCCTGGTAGGTCGTTCCCCCCCAACCGTATCCGAAACGGTATACTTATTATTGAGGGGAACGGCCACAGGGGATCCCTGCACTGTGCGCCTATTCCCTTTCCCTCCCCTGATGGTCACCCAGCTACCTTTATCCTGTAACTTAGGTGTCACTACTTCCCTATAACTGCTCTCTATCACCCCCTCAGCCTCCTGAATGATCCGAAGTTCATCCAGCTCCAGCTCCAGTTCCCTAACGTGGTCTGTGAGGAGCTGGAGTTGGGTGCACTTCTCACAGGTGAAGTCAGCAGGGACACAAGTGATGACCCTTACCTCCCACATCCTGCAAGAGGATCATGCAACTGCCCCAGCTTCCATCCCCTCCGCGCTAAATTGACAAAAGAGATTTTTTTAAAAATAAAATAAAATAAAGGAAAACCTTACCTTACCAAACCCTCCACACAAGAGTCCTTTTTTTTTGGTTAGAGGAGGAGGATGGGTGGGAGACACTACACGTGTAGTGTTTCGGGTTTAGCCACTATCTTTCTTCCTATCTATCCTATCAATGCCCTTCATAATTTTGTATACCTCAATCAGGTCCCCCCTCAGCCTTCTCTACTCGAAGGAAAACAATCCTAGCCTATCCAGTCTCTCTTTATAGCTGAAATGCTGCAGCCCAGGCAACCTCCTGGTGAATCTCCTCTGCACCCTCTCCAGTGCAATCACATCCTTCCTATAGTGTGTTGACAAGAACTGTACACAGTACTGCAGCTGTGGCCTAATTAGCGTTTTATACAGCTCCATCATAACCTCTCTGCTCTTATATGCCTCAGCTAATAAAGGCAAGTATCCCATATGTCTTCCGAATAACTTTATATACCTGTGCTGCTGCCTTCAGTGATCTATGGACAAGTACACCAAGGTCCCTCTGACCCTCTTTATTTCTTAGGGTCCTACCATCCATTGTATATTCCCTTGCCTTGTTAGTCCTCCCAAAATGCATCACCTCACACTTCTCAGGATTAAATTCCATTTGTCACTGCTCTGCCCATCTTGCCAGCACATCTATATCATCCTATAATCTGGCTTTCCTCCTCACTATTTATGCCACCAATTTTCAGGTCATCTACTTACTGATCATTATTCCTATATTCCCATCCAAATCATTAATGTACACTACAACAGCAAGGGTACCAGCACCGATCCCTGTGGTACACCACTAGTCACAGGCTTCCACTCGCAAAAACAACCCTCAACCATCACCCTCTGCCTCCTGGATCCAATTTGTCAAATTGCCCTGGATCCCATGGGCTCTTACCTTCTTAACCAATCTCCCATGTGGGACCTTATGAAAAGCCTTACTGAAGTCCATGTAGACTGCATCAACTGCGTTACCCTCATCTACACATCTAGTCACCTCCTCAAAAAATTCGATCAAGTTTGTTAGACACGATCTCCCCCTGACAAAGCCAAGCTGACTATCCTTGATTAATCCCTGCCTCTCCAAGTGGCGGTTAATCCTGCCCCTCCAATAGTTTCCCTACCACTGATGTTAGACTCACTGGCTTGTAATTCTCTGGTTTATCCCTGCTACCCTTCTTGAATAATGGTACCACATTCGCTGTCCTCCAGTTCTCTGGTACCTCTCCTGTGGCCAGAGAGGATTTGAAAATTTGTGTCAGAGCCCCTGCTGTCTCCTCCCTTGCCTCACGTAACAGACAGGGATATATCTCATCTGGGCCTAGGGATTTATCCACTTTTAAGCCCGCTAGAACAGCTAATACTTTCTCCCTGACAATGCCCCTCCCTGATCTCTACACCTACATCATCCTTCTCCATAGTGAACACAGATGAAAGTAATCATTTAAAACCTCACCTATGTCCTCCGGCTCCACACTTTGGTCCTTAATGGGCCCTACTCTTTCCCTGGATATCCTATTGAATCTTTTGTCCCTTCCTGTCTCACTCTGCCTATCTTTACTGCTGCTGGTGTGAATGACTCTGCTAATATCAGCTCCTGTTTAAAACACTGGAGCCAAAAAAAATGTATTAGGTAATTTATTATAACTAATGCAGTAACCAAAACCGCTGTGCACCTGGAACCTAAGATCATTTATAATGGACCATTACATGGACCCTGTGGCTTATGATCTGCTGCATTGTACTTAAAATCCATCATTGACTTTTGAATCATTTTCCGTCCTCTTTTTTCTGATATCTTGCTGCAGCTGATTTAGGGTTGTCAACCCTCCAGGATTGTCCTGGTGTCCAGGAATTAATAATTAATCTCCAGGACACTGCTATGAGAAACCCAGGAGAATATTCAGAGGGATAGTAAATAAAAAGGCAGTTTTTTTCATTTATTAGTTAGTAAAATATTGGTGGTGGGATTAAAAGGCTGCTTGACTGAGCGCCATCATCCAATCAGGGAATTAAGAGCCTGTTTTCACTTGGCCTGGCAAGGCAGTGGGCTTTGAGAATGGACATGTGGGGCGACCAATGGCGGGAGAAGGATGGTTGGAGTGCAGAGGTCACATAATAAAACCTCCAGAAATATGTCCAACCAGAGTTGACAACCCTAAGCTGACTTCAATGCTTCAAATATATCCTGTGGATGATAGCAACTCATAGAGCTTGGAACCACCTGGTTTGGATTAACTATGAGCTCTAATTTCAATACTGAAGGATGCTTGAGACATTCTTGAGAATTCAGCAACATATCAATAATTAATTAATTGCATATGAGTAAATTAACTACAGCTTTCTTGAATAGCTCCTAACACATAAATGCAGAAGCCCAAATTGCTAAATTTGTTTTTTTTAGTTATGTTTAAAAACATACAGTCTTCATGACAGGATGCTTTTTTTTTGCATGGAGAGAGGGAGAAGAGCCAGCAGAACTGCATGATTTGCAACATCATATTTTGTACAAGTGATGCGACAATACATTTCAATGTGTTGCCTGCCACGATTGTGCTGGCAAATAAATAAATGTTTAAAAAAAACATTCCCATGAAACTCTTTAATATTTCAGCACTAAATACAATAATATTTCACAAAACTATAAACATAATATGGGAGAGAGGGACCGCAAGTCAGTCAGCAAATGAAGGTAAATACAGCTTAATGTTTCTGATAAAGAAATCCATTAAAACTGGCCACACCCAATGAAGGGTCCCACCTAAAATGTTTACCTTTTTCTTTTAGATCCTATCTGACCTGCTAGTAATTTCGAACACTTACTATTTATTTCCGATTTCTAGCTTTTGTGGTTTATTACTTCCTTCTTATTGATTTTGTTACAGTGTACTGAAACTTTAGATTACAAGCTCCCTATGGTAATATAATACAGATTAATTCCTGAATGAAGGTAATTATGACTGATTTATTCTTAAGAACTCAGCCAATACTATTCATCCTTAAGGATAGTAATACAGTTTGTCTAATTCACATATTAGTTTGCAAATTTTTGAATCTGATCACTGCAGATTCTCTGGTTATATTTTGGTCATTTTCTTGGGTAAATTATTTCCTCTCCAATCTCTTCTTCAGGTCACCTGACATTGTACGCTATTCCTGCAGTAGGCAATATGCCCAACCACCATCATTTCTATAACATCCTGTTGGGTGTTTGAGGGTGCTTCTTCTCCATTTCTCGTTCTGTGCTTTTCCCCAGCAACATGATTGAGATCTGGAACACTCTAGGTGGGGACTCATGCCGATGTAGTAAATGTCAAACCTCCACATAATGTCACTGCACATCTGCATACATATTAGTTATTTTTAATAAATATCCAGAAGGAACTAGACCTTTTAATCACGGGACATCAATTAGCACATTAAGAAAAATGTACTGTTAAAACAATTACCATGTTCAGTTAATGGGAACATTGACACAAAAAATTTTGATTTTTAATCTGCTAATGAAGGTGGGAAGCATCAAAAGTACACATGGAACTTGCTTTTATTGTGGTGCTGATCTGATGAATGCAACTGTAATTGTGTAGGACAAAGGAAAAATGCCGCGGATGCTGGAAATCTGAAATAAAAAATAAAAAATGCAGGAAAATATCAACAGGCCTGGCAGCATGTGTGGAAAGAGAAACCAAGTTAAATTTTCAGGTCAATGACCACTCATCAGAACTGGAAGATATTAGTGAGCCTTTATAGTAAGCAGAGAGTCAGGGAAGAATGTGGGGGCGGCTTTGGCAGGAACAAAAGGGATGATGGGACAAGGTTTAAGGTACAGATGCTGCCTGATTTGCTGAGCGTGTCCAGTATTTTCTGTTTTTTATTACATGTGTGGTGTTTAACTGATATCAAAAAGTATCTTCCATATTGTGCCATGTAAAGAAGCCTAACAATTCCAACTTATAATACAGAACACTGTAACAATTAATCAGGAAACGTGCTTCACTCACAATTTGAGTGCTCCATTGCCTTGAGTTATCACTAGCATAAATACTTAATGCTGACAGTAATTTCTAGAATATATCATAGTTCTTGAAGGTTCTTAAAATAGTTATGTCTCTTTGGAACTGGTGATGAGATTTAATATTTTGATATGAGAATATTGGTGGCTTACCTTGTGTAATCTCTTTTAAACAGACTCTTTTTTAAAAGTGAAGTACGTTTTTTTTTCTGTCAGCGCTGAGGAGTTACTAAGGAGCACTCAGTGGAACAATAGAAGGACCAGTGTTAGGAAACAATTAATTATACTTCCTGAAAACCTGCCTACTAAGCACACAGGAAATGGACTGTGGCTCATAAAATATGCAAGGAAAGGCTGAATGAGAAATCATAAATAAACTATAATGTATTATTGAATCAGGCAGCCTCTAGGGAGTAAGGTAAATTTCCCCTTCCCCACAATAGAATAAGTATCCTGGCTGTCTGAGTTTAGGAGTCAATGATCCTGCCCACCCTTGGATTGCTATAGCAACAGACTGCACCCTTTTCTAAAATAGCTGGAGTTGGGTATCAGACAGTTTTGGCTTTTTTCTGCTCCTTTCTCTTTTCATTGTGTTGGTTTCAGCTGATCAAGAGAACTATTTCCTAGAAATGACTGTGGTCGATATTATTTATTTAGAGATACAGCACTTAAACAGGCCCTTCGGCCCATCGAGTCTGTGCTGACCAACAACCACCCATTTATACTAACCCTACAGTAATCCCATATTCCCTACCACCTACCTACACTAGGGGCAATTTACAACAGCCAATTTACCTATCACCTGCAAGTCTTTGGCGGTGGGAGGAAACCAGAACACCCGGCGAAAACCCACACGGTCACAGGGAGAACTTGCAAACTCCGCACAGGCAGTACCCAGAACTGAACCCGGGTCCCTGGAGCTGTGAGGCTGCGGTGCTAACCACTGTACCGCCCTATTAGCGGATGAACACTTGATGAGTTTGGGTGGCAGGGATGGGGTTAGTGGAAACAAGAAGAAGGAGCAGAAATGGAAGGAAAATGGAGATATACCTGGGAAAAGGAAAAGAGAAATTGATTTAAAATATTGCATCATGGACAAATTATACTACATAGTTTTCATGGTAAACAGCATGTAGGATTATCTTCACAAGCTTCCTGAATTCCTTTTGTTTCAGGAACAAGATCATTGTGAGCAGCATAATTAGATGTTTGGGGAGGAAAGGGAAAACTGTGCATATTTCCTCAAGCCATCATACTAGTAGATATAATAGCTGAAGTTTTCAGAGGAAAAGTCAAGAACAAGAACAAAAACTTGAACAGATGAGTGTAAATGAAATTTAAAATGAGCTTCTTCTTAACCCTTACCACACCACTTCTGCATTTCTTTATCTGTGTGATGGACTACCAATAAGTACATTTGTTGGACAGAAGTCCTTTCCTAATTGGATGTGTTTTTGTACTTAATGGACGGACCTGATCATGTTTATAATGGGACCATGGCAACCCTCAGTGACTTTCTATAACCCGTAAAAACAGCCTTCAAATCCAGTCTTCAACCAAGGAAAGGTCTCTTTTCGCCCCATCAAAAATGAGGGTGTGCACCAGGAGAAAGTAAGCGCATAGTTGTTTTTCAAAATTAGTTAATAATTTAGAAAGATGGAAGTTTAAAACTTCTGAAGACCCTGGCTATTGGGTGGAGGGATGGAGGGACGGGACCTCGGCTTTCTGCTTTGGCCTCACTGTGACATCACCGTCCCTCCACATTCAAAGCCAGGGAACAGAGCTATTTAAATACTCAGGGTGGGGTACCAGCAGCTGTAGAGGTGCAACAGGGGCACCCACCCTGCTTTGCCACTGGGAAGTACGAGCAGCACCCTTCAGTGGCACCTGGGAACATCCCCGAATGCCCTCAGAATGCTGTTGAGATGCGGGGGTGGGCCAGAAGATTGGCCTGTCAGCCTCCCACATTGCAAATTCCATTTTAACAGAAATGGGAGGTACCTGGTGGATTCTGTCCCAAATTCCAACTGTCCCTATCACTACAGCTGCAGTGGAACCCCACCCATGAAGGACATTTCTCCCCTATGTCATCTTAAACAGAAGAAAGCAAAATTAAAGGTAATAAAACAAGAAAGAGCTCATGGAATAAGCAGATAAGCGGCAGGGTAAACAGAATTAAAATGCATGTTCTTTCTTAATTCAGATTGCACACAGTATTGTACTTTAGAATTATGAGAAACAAAATGGAGCCAAGAAACAGTTACCCAGACACACTTGCACATTTGTTACAGTAAATTGATCCCCCAATGGTTTTATCTTGTCATAATTGTAATTAAACCATTTACCAGATTTACAACAACAACAACTTATATTTATATATCACCTTTAATAGAATAAAACGTCCCAAGGCGCTTCACAGGAGCATTATAAAACAAAGTATGACACCGAGCCACAAAAGGAGATATTAGGTCAGATGATCAAAAGCTTGTCTTTAAAAGAGTGTCTTAAAGAAGGAAAGCGAGGTGGAGAGGTGTATGGAGGGTATTCCAGAGCCTGGGGCCTTGGCAACTAAAGATGTGGCCACCAATGGTGGAGTGATAAAAATCAGAGTTGCACAAGAGACCAGAATCAGAGGAGCACAGATATCTTGGAGGATTGTAGGGCTGGAGGAGATTACAGACATAGGGAGGAGCGCGGCCATGGAGGGATTTGTAAACAATGATGAGAATTTTAAAATCAAGACGTTCCTTGACCAGGAGCCAATGTAGGCCAGCGAGCACAGGGGTGGAGGATTGGGGATTTACAGCAAAGGTTTACGATGACAAGCCTTATCTACAGCCCTGGAAACAAGAGGTCCCTGATTGTAATGGATTAGGACACTATTGGTTCTGAGTTTGTGTAGAACTAGCAATAGGAAAGGTTATTAGAGGCAGCAACTTTGTCTCTGTTTCAGTTCCACCTACCTTCTCATCTTGATCCATCAATCTCCTCTATCTTCGGAAGTGTATGACTTTGGGGGCAAATTACAACAGCTGCCCTTCCATTTCTCGCCTAAAAATGGGCAGCGAGCTGAGGAAATATAAGGATGGATCCCTTGGTCCACCCACTCAGCTACTCAAGGCTCGGCTGATATAATATTTAGGAAGGCCTATAAATGGGTGCAAACCTGAAAGAGGCAGGAGTCTGCTCATGTATGCATATCGGGGCCCTTTACCAGTTATAGCACTCCATTTTCAGTTTTCCTGGTAACAGTGGCGGCCTCTCCTGAAACAACTCAGAACTTTTTGATGGGGGACTTTTTGTTGGGATGGAAAAAGCAGGAATGTTCATCCTGACCCCAGAAAAATACAACGATCAACTGCCAGTCATTGGATGGGTTGAATGATGAGAAAATTAAAAATGTCCATTCCTAAACCGTTACTCAATGTTAAAATTAGTTATGAATGATGTAAACTACATTTAGATTGCAGAATCCCTGTAGCAGTCTTTAGTGGTTTCTTCAGTCTGCACTTGAATGTTACCAATTTATTTTATGACATAATATGTAATTGATGGGCCACACATTGCAAAACTGCATCAAGAAACAAAACAAAAGTGTTCCCGAGGGACTGCTGTGATCAGACCTCAGTTCAACTTGTATGAAAATGACTGGAAACCAGAAACAGATGGAGCACAGTTTAATTCAGCTTTAGCACTGGTACTTGAATAGAAATAGCATTTATATTGCATGATTATACAACTAAATCTAGTGACTCTTTATTCATTAAGTATAGACACAGACCCTAAATCCCAGTGAATTTACTGCCATGGGACACCTTGCAGAATTCGTCCCCTGCCTTTTTTGCCCTTTCCCAATTGCAACTGAATAGGAATATCTGCTTAATGTTCCAAACTAAATGGTAACTTCTGACACTAATGCTCATTGATTTACCACTGATCAATTTCCACATATTTCACACCTTTTATTTCATACCTTCAGCACTTCACCCACTAGGCAGGTCATTCAATTACCTACCTGCTTGAGCTTAGCTCCTTAATCAACTAGCTTTGCAGAAGCTCAGAATTCCGTGTCTGAGTCCCGATGCTCTGCTCTGCCTTGGCGATTTTAAATGTTTAAAGTGGTGGTATTTACAGATCATACCTCCTTGTATGGTGAACATAGTTTCAGCACTAAGTTTCTTCCATTTAAAATCACAATCATATAATTCCTAGTTTGTATATGAGCTGAGAGTACATTCCTGAATGTAATACCTGCTGGTTACTGTATCTGTCTGCCCACAACTCAAAAGATATTAAGAGATGTGGTATATGACTGTGTAGGAGAACGGAATCACGTGATATTACAACACTTCCTGTGATGACATACGTATTAACATTAACATATATTTAAATGATTATATTTAATATACTAACAAATACACTATCACAACAGGTCCCCTCAGAAAGTAATCGCAGTAAGGACTAGTGGTAGTACGGCTTGCTGTAATTTTTGATCAATTAACAAATATTAGATGAACTCTCAAGACGTGGTCCAGAGGGGCCAGAGCTGTTCTCCCAGTGACAGTGTTCTACCAGGACGATGGCAACATTGACCCAGTCTCTAAGGTTGGAGCTGATCTTATTTGCATGATTGGCTTCCACCAGGATTCCAGCTGCTAAGAGGGAGCCCGCCATTGTCCGATCAGAAAATACAGGCAGTACTGCTACAGGACCACATCTGCGGCCTCTGAAGAGGCAGCTGACAGTGATAGGCACAGTGATAGAATTGGCTTCGCAATTGGAAGATTATCTGCTTTGTAGGCCTTCACTTATATCAGAAGGTAAGTGGGGACCAGAGTAGAGGGAGAGGAGCTGCAACAAGGCTATCTCCCTCTTTTTCTATCCATGCAGAGACCTTAGGGCTAGATCTACCACTACTTTCCTCATGGTAACCTGAGGAAACGGTAATAACACTGCCTGGCACAAAGAAAAACCCAGTGATGGAGAGCTATGGGCCCGAAGTCACCTTTCCCCTCCCAAACATGCTATTATTAACCAGACGTTATGTCTCAAATTACTCATATATTTTATCCCAAAATGTTATTTTCTGAAAGAAATCTACCTAATTTGCAATTGAATAAATCAATATGAACAGCTTCCACCATCTGTTCCACAGATGGATGACTCCCTCACTGAAATATTGACCCCAACATTTACAGGGAGTCAGGGATAGTGCAGAGGAGGCTGAAGAACCTGACAAGGCCAGGGACAGGGAAGTCCTTATTATAATTTATTTTTATCTGTTACCCGCTCAGCAGTTGTCCAAATTGACAGCCTGGCCAGGAAGGAAAACCAAATGCAGGAGGTTGCAACCAAAAAGCCTTGAGGATGGTCCCTCGGCAATCTGTGGTTGGGGGAAATGTCAGCAATTGCAGCTGGGGTGAAGAGAGGCCATTGGGCTGGGCTGGGGGGGTGGGGGGGGTGAGAGGTGATCGCAGTGGGGGAGCTGTTCACAGCAGCAGGTGGTGGGGATGGGAAAGAGAAAGCCTACAAATGGCACGGGGGAGGATAAGGGTATGTGAGGGCAACTTCTGCTCCTCCCGGCCCACATGGAATGCTGAGAAAGTCTTGTGGAGCTGGCAGCTCCCACCTCCCTTTCACTGCCAGGTTTTTGGACCCCTGAGAAACCCACGCAACAGCATTGAATTTTAAATCAAGCTTTGTCAGTACAATTGGGATCCCATTTCAATATGTTAATGAAGTATCCTTCCTGCCTCTCCACGCGGGACACTTGGATACCCCGATATCCACTTTTAAAATACACAGCAAGTACGGGAGGTTGGGGACATGTTCCCCATACTTAAATCATTAAGCTTCAAACTTCTTCCGCCTGTTATGGGGTGTGGTTAATATCGAAGCCATTGATTCTTCAGATTAGTTTTTAATTCAACCCCCTTCAAGAACAAGCCATGTCCTCTGCATCTACTGTTCTGGAGATGAAATAGCTTGCCATGGTCTACACTGCCTCGATCCTTTTAGAATCTGATAAACAGCAAACATATTGGGCTGAATTTTATAAACTCGCCGCCGATCTTGAAAGAAGGCACGGTGTACGTGCGACTTGTGCGCTGCTCAGCCCCTCCGATATTTTACGCGGGGGCTCATTTAAATAGAGAGAACAGAATGGCCACCCGCCCAAAGACATAGAGGGCATCCCCGGCAACAGCATCCGGCACCACCACGCAGCCACAGGTGCCATTTTTAAAGGGCTTCAAGCCCTTCATCCAAATTTACATTTTTAAAGATACATTTCTTTGACATTAATTGTAAAAAAATTCAATAAAACCTGAAAGCCCCTCGAACACAAGCTCCCCCACCCCCCCCCCCCCCCCCCCGCCACCACCCATTGACCACATACTTTATTTCTGGGTCTTTCCCACCAAAGAAAACGTTATTCCCAAGCCAAACGTCCCCCCCCACCAACCCTGCCAGAACTTAGTCGCATTCCCCTTCAACCCCTTCTCATCATCCCCTCAGCCAATGGAAACAGTATTTATATGGGAAGAAAATCCTCCCGTGATCTGCCCCCACCTCCCTGCTGCAATTTGCATGTGGCAGATAGGGAAGGAGAATCCCAGCAGCAGCCTATATGGATTGTTAGGGTGAATTACAGGTTAGGACAGTATGACAGTCCACATTTTCCTTCCTTGTCCACTGTGATCTTGTCTGATTTTAGGCAGAGGTGAATTCTGGCTGGGGAATCAAACTCAGCTGTAGTTTTCTGGTAAAGTGATGTTAGAAAGCAGGGAATCATTGAACAGGGCTTTCAAACACAATTCAGTCCCCATTTTTAAGTCATATGTTCTGTGCTTATTTTTATATTTACACTATAAATTCCTATGTCCACATTTAGAATGGAAACATTCTGTCAGCATGGCATACTGTAATTAGACTCCTGACAATAGTGGAGCTGCAGTGGCTCCATAATTATTGCTTTGGCAGAATCCATCATAAATGTGAACACAGGAAATTATAATGAAAAAGGTTAAAATTAATGTGAGCAGATGCAAGATACTCGAGAATTAAACTGTACTAGTTAATCGCCAATCCCATTGTAACGCATTGACTATGGCCACTCTGTTACCTCTCTCTACAGTTTTTGTGTTAGTTCTCCCTCTGCTGCTCCCTTTCTAATTCTTTCCTTTTCTCACTATATTTTTCTTCTTTGCTTCTTTTTTTTAGATGCTGGGTGAGTGATTTGGCATGGTGTGGTAGGAAAGGAACCATTAACTTTCTGGCAGAGTGAGTTGGAGCTTCAGTGTGTTGTGCTACTATACAATCCCATCACATGTAAACAATATAGTGAGGAAGCAGTTAACTAGTTACAGATGCAACTGTACATTCCCAAGCAGTCTAGCATTCCACTCTATTACAGCCGCTTAAGGCTTTCAGCTCCTTTGGAATTCAACTCTGTGGCTATTTATCATTTTTAAACAATTGCAATAGTTTCCCAGACAATTTCCAACATAATAATCTTATGAAGGCTGTTTGATTACAAAGAGTCAAAAATCTAGGCCCTGTTTACAGTGAATACATATTTGTTCTGCAATAGAATGCAAACTGTTTTTTCCCTTAGAGGCTAGGTGATGGATATAAATTTCTTCATCTGTTTACTCAGTTTAATCATGCAAGACAGAATTTTTATGGCGTCAAAAATATTAAATATAAAGAACAAAGAACAGTACTGCACGGGAACAGGCCATTCGGCCCTCCAAGCCTGCGCCAATCTTGATGCCTGCCTAAACTAAAACCTTCTGCACTTCCGGGGACTGTATCCCTCTATTCCCATCCTATTCATGTATTTGTCAAGATGCCTCTTAAACGTTATATCGTATCTGCTTCCACCACCTCCCCCGGCAGCAGGTTCCAGGCACTCACCACCCTCTGTGTAAAGAACTTGCCTCGCACATCTCCTCTAAACTTTGCCCCTCTCACCTTAAACCCATGTCCCCTAGTAACTGACTCTTCCACCCTGGGAAAAAGCTTCTGACTATCCAGTCTGTTCATGCTGCTCATAACTTTGTAAACCTCTATCATGTCACCCCTCCACCTCTGTCATTCCAGTGAAAACAATCTGAGTTTATCCAACCTCTCCTGATAGCTAATGCCCTCCAGACCAGGCAACATCCTGGTAAACCTCTTCTGTACCCTCTCCAAAGCCTCCACGTCCTTCTGGTAGTGTGGCGACCAGAATTGCACGCAATATTCTAAGTGTGGCCTAACTAAAGTTCTGTACAGCTGCAGCATGACTTGCCAATTTTTATACTCTATGCCCCGACCGATGAAGGCAAGCATGCCGTATGCCTTCTTGAAGATAAAAGGTCATTTCAAGACCATTGTGTAACTAGAACTATACTCTGAAAACATAGTGATTTCCATAAAGAGTAATGGCCCTTTGTATCTCTCTCCTACTTGAAGGAACCATTTCAGTTAGATCATAAGATGAATAAACATAAAATCAAAGTGTCAAGGTTCAGTAGAGCTGCAAAGAGGCACATTGATGCAGTGCGGTTAATAATGACCAATCTGAGGTACAAAGTCACAAATTCCTTAAACAGTTTTTTTATTATCAGACATTTTGGTGTGAACTGTATTTTCCTGTGCTCTGCAATATCACCTGTAGGTGATACCACTCAATACGCAATGGCGTGCTTGGCATTTAAGGAGATTGAAGAGCCATTGGAGATACAGGTAGCAATGATTTAACACACAGATTAATTTCTTCAACTCGATTGGTATAAATTGAACTTCCTGGACATGGCCCATTTATTTCTTTAAAAGTGTGTCCTGTGAAATTTTGCACTCATCAGGGCAAAGTATATCAACTGGAAAATGGAACACCATTCCCATTTCAAGTATCTAGTGCCAGCTTATGCTCTCCTGGATCAGTTGTCCTGACACAACTAACTGAAGAGTTAACCTTCCCCAACAATACATATTAGCTCCCATTTCAGAAAAGTAGCAGAGTGCATTTTCCATTTCTTACACCAGCCATCCTTCAAGCCTTTCTGGGAGAGATCACCAGTTATTGATAGGCTTTTTTATGGTGGCCCAGAATGATTTAAGATTCTATGAGACATGTGGCTTCTGTGATGCTGTGCAATAGTGAGGATGTAGAGATATCCAGTCAGCAAGAAAAGCAAAATTTCACCTTTTCTTGGTTGATGTTGAATTTCAGAAGTGGAAGGGCAGTAATCTAATTTATTTACTCTTCTATTTATTTGTTTAGTCTTGATTTTAAAACCTCAGCTAAAAGTGCTGGCCTAGAGATTGGAGATTACTCAAATTTGATTGGACAAGTTTTGAGAACTAGCAACTTGCAAAACTTGGATGGAGGGTTTGGATTATGAGGAACAATTATGTAAAATGGACACCATCTCACAGGAAAGCTGAAGGTCGAGAGACAAATCGGGCTGAATTTTACCAACCCTCCAATGTCGGGGGTCATGGCGGTGGGGCCCGGAAGGTTTTTCCGGAGAGGCCACGACACCGGGAAGGCCCCACCACATTTTATCAGCGGCGGTGAGGCCTCGGTGTGCCCCTCCGCCCCCACCACTGCATGGTGGAGGAGCCTTCATTTAAATATTAAAATGAATTAAAATAAATGCAAAGTAACTCAGCTTGACCCGACTGCCATCCCACACCGATATTCCAGCGGGTGGCCGGAACTCCTGCGCAGTTGGATCTCCATTTTGAGATCCGAGGCATGACACTGGTGGGGGGGGGGCGTGGCGGAGTGGAGTGAAATTTTCACAGTGGGAGGGGTGGGAAGCAGAGAAAACTGTTTCCGTTGGCTGAGGGGATGGTAGCAAGGGGTTGAAGGGAAAATGTGACTATGTTCGGCGGGGGGTGGGTGGGGGGAGGAATGTTTGGCTTGGGACTAAAGTTTTTTTGGTGGGAAAGGCCCAAAAATAAAGTATGTGGTCAATGGGTAGGGGGGGGGGGGGGGGTGGGGGTGGGGAGCTTGTGGTCGAGGGGATTTCAGGTTTTATTGAATTCTTTCACAATTATTGTCAAAGAAATGTATCTTTAAAAATGTAAATTTGGATGAAGGGCTTGAAGCCCTTTAAAAATGGCACCTGCGGCTGCGTGGTGTCACCGGATGCCGTTGCCGGGGATGCCCTCTATGTCTTTGGGCGGGTGGCCATTCTGTTCTCTCTATTTAAATGAGCCCTTGCGCAAAATATCGGAGGGGCTGAGCAACGCACAAGTCGCACGTACACCATGTGTTCTTTCAAGATCGGCGGCAAGTTTATAAAATTCAGCCCAATATGTTTGCTGTTTATCAGATTCTAAAAGGATCGAGGCAGTGTAGACCATGGCAAGCTATTTCATCTCCAGAACAGTAGATGCAGAGGACATGGCTTGTTCTTGAAGGGAGTTGAATTAAAAACTAATCTGAAGAATCAATGGCTTCGATATTAACCACACCCCATAACAGGCGGAAGAAGTTTGAAGCTTAATGATTTAAGTATGGGGAACATGTCCCCAACCTCCCGTACTTGCTGTGTATTTTAAAAGTGGATATCGGGGTATCCAAGTGTCCCGCGTGGAGAGGCAGGAAGGATACTTCATTAACATATTGAAATGGGATCCCAATTGTACTGACAAAGCTTGATTTAAAATTCAATGCTGTTGCGTGGGTTTCTCAGGGGTCCAAAAACCTGGCAGTGAAAGGGAGGTGGGAGCTGCCAGCTCCACAAGACTTTCTCAGCATTCCATGTGGGCCGGGAGGAGCAGAAGTTGCCCTCACATACCCTCAAGGATGCCTTTATCCTCCCCCGTGCCATTTGTAGGCTTTCTCTTCCCCATCCCCACCACCTGCTGCTGTGAACAGCTCCCCCACTGCGATCACCTCTCACCCCCCCACCCCCCCCACCCCCCCAGCCCAGCCCAATGGCCTCTCTTCACCCCAGCTGCAATTGCTGACATTTCCCCCAACCACAGATTGCCGAGGGACCATCCTCAAGGCTTTCCGGTTGCAACCTCCTGCCTTTGGTTTTCCCTCCTGGCCAGGCTGTCAATTTGGACAACTGCTGAGCGGGTAACAGATAAAAATAAATTATAATAAGGACTTCCCTGTCCCTGGCCTTGTCAGGTTCTTCAGCCTCCTCTGCACCATCCCTGACTCCCTGTAAATGTTGGGGTCAATATTTCAGTGAGGGAGTCATCCATCTGTGGAACAGATGGTGGAAGCAGTTCATATTGATTTATTCAATTGCAAATTAGATAAAGATTGATTTCCATGATTGATCAACAACTCCATCATCATTGTATCATGTGACTACCAGATGGCAGAAGGGCGGTTAGCTTTGATGCTTGGGATGTTCAGTGACTTGCTAACATTTTCATTAAGATCTCTGCTAAAGATCAAAGCAGCCCAAAACCAATGGAAGAGAAAAATGCTGTACACTGTGATTAATACCATTGACATTTTGGGCACTCACTGGATTTGGTTGACTGAGTGATTGCAAGGGAAAACAATGTGCATAATACTCAAAGATCTATGGCCATCCAGCTAGGATACCAAGAAGCATTGCATGATAAGCTTCAGAAGAGGCAGCTAATATCAGGTGACCACACATCGTCCCCTCCAACCAGGCCCTTCAAATGACTGATGAACTGCAAACAGAAAGCAAACAGACACTGGCAACCACTACATTGTCAGATGTAACTCCAACTGTTGCAGGGACAGCTTCTGACTTTACATCCAGAGGTTCAAGGCTATCCCCATTTCATCTGAGCTACACCACTCAACAAGGGACTGCTCTCCACTGGTTGGAGTCATACCTGGTACAAAGATGATTGTGGTTCATAGATCATAGAGAGATACAGCACTGAAACAGGCCCTTCGGCCAAGTCTGTGCTGACCAACAACCATTTATACTAATCCTACATTAATCCCATATTCCCTACCACATCCCCAGCATTTTCCTACCACCTACCCACACTAGGGGCAATTTACAATGGCCAATTTACCTATCAACCTGCAAGTCTTTGGCTGTGGGAGGAAACTGGAGCACCCGGTGGAAACCCGCACGGTCACAGGGAGAACTTGCAAACTCCGCACAGGCAACACCTAGAATTGGGCCAGGGTCGCTGGAGCTGTGAGGCAGCAGTGCTAACCACTGTGCCACTGTGGTTGTTGGAGGCCAATTATCTCAGCCACAGGACATTGCTGCAGGAGTTCCTCAGGGGAGTGTCCAAGGCCCAACCACCTTCAGCTGCTCTGTCAATGACCTTTCCTCCATCATAAGGTCAGAATTGGGGATGTTCGCTGATGATTGCACAGTGTTCAGCACTAGTCGCAACTCCTCAGATACTGAAGCAGTCCGTGCCCGCATGCAGCAAGACCTGGACAACATTCAGGCTTTGGCTGTTAAGTGGCAAGTAACATTCATGCCCCATAAGTGCCAGGCAATGATGATCTCCAACAAAAGGAGTATCTGAACATCTTCCCTTGATATTCTGCAGCAAGTAACTCACCTCCTGACTCCCCGAAGTCTGTCCACCATCTACAAGGCACAAGTCAGGAGTTTGATGGAATACTCTCCCCTAGGCTGGATGAGTGCAGCTCAATAACATTCAAGAAGCTCAGCAGAATCCAGGACAAAGCAGCCCACTTGATTGACACCCCATTTACAAACATTCACACCCTCCACCATCGATGCACAGTGGCAGCAGTGTGTACCATCCACAAGAACAAAGAACAAAGAACAAAGTAAATTACAGCACAGGAACAGGCCCTTCGGCCCTCCAAGCCTGCGCCAATGCAGATCCTCTATCTAAACATGTCGCCTATTTTCTAAGGGTCTGTATCTCTTCGCTTCCTGCCCATTCATGTATCTGTCCAGATACATCTTAAAAGACGCTATCGTGCCCGCGTCTACCACTTCCGCTGGCAACGCGTTCCAGGCACCCACCACCCTCTGCGTAAAGAACTTTCCACGCATATCCCCCCTAAATTTTTCCCCTCTCACTTTGAACTCGTGACCCCTAGTAATTGAATCCCCCACTTTGGGAAAAAGCTTCTTGCTATCCACCCTGTCTATACCTCTCATGATTTTGTACACCTCAATCAGGTCCCCCCTCAACCTCCGTATTTCTAATGAAAATAATCCTAATCTACTCAACCTCTCTTCATAGCTAGCGCCCTCCATACCAGGCAACATCCTGGTGAACCTCCTCTGCACCCTCTCCAAAGCATCTACATCCTTTGTGGTAATGTGGCAACCAGAACTGCACGCAGTATTCCAAATGTGGCCGAACCAAAGTCCTATACAACTGTAACATGACCTGCCAACTCTTGTACTCAATACCCCGTCCGATGAAGGAAAGCATGCCGTATGCCTTCTTGACCACTCTATTGACCTGCGTTGCCACCTTCAGGGAACAATGGACCTGAACACCCAAATCTCTCTGTACATCAATTTTCCCCAGGACCTTTCCATTTATTGTATAGTTCACTCTTGAATTGGATCTTCCAAAATGCATCACCTCGCATTTGCCCTGATTGAACTCCATCTGCCATTTCTCTGCCCAACTCTCCAATCTATCTATATTCTGCTGTATTCTCTGACAGTCCCCTTCAGTATCTGCTACTCCACCAATCTTAGTGTCGTCTGCAAACTTGCTAATCAGACCATCTATACTTTCCTCCAAATCATTTATGTATATCACAAACAACAGTGGTCCCAGCACGGATCCCTGTGGAACACCACTGGTCACACGTCTCCATTTTGAGAAACTCCCTTCCACTGCTACTCTCTGTCTCCTGTTGCCCAGCCAGTTCTTTATCCATCTAGCTAGTACACCCTGGACCCCATGCGACTTCACTTTCTCCATCAGCCTACCATGGGGAACCTTATCAAACGCCTTACTGAAGTCCATGTATATGACATCTACAGCCCTTCCCTCATCAATCAACTTTGTCACTTCCTCAAAGAATTCTATTAAGTTGGTAAGACATGACCTTCCCTGCACAAAACCATGTTGCCTATCACTGATAAGCCCATTTTCTTCCAAATGGGAATAGATCCTATCCCTCAGTATCTTCTCCAGCAGCTTCCCTACCACTGACGTCAGGCTCACCGGTCTATAATTACCTGGATTATCCCTGCTACCCTTCTTAAACAAGGGGACAACATTAGCAATTCTCCAGTCCTCCGGGACCTCACCTGTGTTTAAGGATGCTGCAAAGATATCTGTTAAGGCCCCAGCTATTTCCTCTCTCACTTCCCTCAGTAACCTGGGATAGATCCCATCCGGACCTGGGGACTTGTCCACCTTAATGCCTTTTAGAATACCCAACACTTCCTCCCTCCTTATGCCGACTTGACCTAGAGTAATCAAACATCTGTCCCTAACTTCAACATCCGTCATGTCCCTCTCTTCGGTGAATACCGATGCAAAGTACTCGTTTAGAATCTCACCCATTTTCTCTGACTCCAGACATAACTTTCCTCCTTTGTCCTTGAGTGGGCCAATCCTTTCTCTAGTTACCCTCTTGCTCCTTATATATGAATGAAAGGCTTTGGGATTTTCCTTCACCTTGTTTGCTAAAGATATTTCATGACCCCTTTTAGCTCTCTTAATTCCTCGTTTCAGATTGGTCCTGCATTCCCGATATTCTTTCAAAGCTTCGTCTTTCTTCAGCCTCCTAGACCTTATGTATGCTTCCTTTTTCCTCTTAGCTAGTCTCACAATTTCACCTGTCATCCATGTTTCCCTAATCTTGCCATTTCTATCCCTCATTTTCACAGGAACATGTCTCTCCTGCACCCTAATCAACCTCTCTTTAAAAGCCTCCCACATATCAAATGTGGATTTACCTTCAAACAGCTGCTCCCAATCTAAATTCCCCAGCTCCTGCCGAATTTTGGTATAGTTGGCCTTCCCCCAATTTAGCACTCTTCCTTTCGGACCACTCTCGTCTTTGTCCCACTCTCGTCTTTGTCCATGAGTATTCTAAAACTTACGGAATTGTGATCACTATTCCCAAAGTAGTCCCCTACTGAAACTTCAACCACCTGGCCGGGCTCATTCCCCAACACCAGGTCCAGTATGGCCCCTTCCCGAGTTGGACTATTTACATACTGCTCTAGAAAACCCTCCTGGATGCTCCTTACAAATTCTGCTCCATCTGTACCTCTAACACTAAGTGAATCCCAGTCAATGTTGGGAAAATTAAAATCTCCTATCACCACCACCCTGTTGCTCCTACATCTTTCCATAATCTGTTTACATATTTGTACCTCTATCTCACGCTCGCTGTTGGGAGGCCTGTAGTACAGCCCCAACATTGTTACTGCACCCTTCCTATTTCTGAGTTCTGCCCATATTGCCTCACTGCTCGAGTCCTCCATAGTGCCCTCCTTCAGCACAGCTGTGATCTCCTCTTTCACCAGTAATGCAACTCCTTCACCCCTTTTACATCCCTCTCTATCCCGCCTGAAGCATCGATATCCTGGGATATTTAGTTGCCAATCATGCCCTTCCCTCAACCAAGTCTCAGTAATAGCAATAACAAGATGTGATGCAGCAACTCACCAAGCCTCCTTTGACAACTGCATCCAAACCTGTGTCTTCTAACACCTAGAAGGACAAGGGCAGCAGACACGTGGGAACATCACCACCTGCAAGTTTCAATCCATGTAACACACCATTCTGAACTATATCATCGTTCCGTCACTGTCACTGGGTCAAAAACCTGGAACTCCCTTCCTAGCAGTACTGTGAGTGTACCTACATCAAATGGACTGCAGTGGCTCAAGAATGCAGCTCACCACCATCTTCTCAAGGGCAATTAGAGATGGGCAATAAATGCTGGCATTGCCAGCGATGCTCACATTCCATGAATGAATTTTTAAAAAGCAGCCTAGTGCCACATATGCTCCTCTCACTTGAAGCACTTAAACATCCTTTGGTGGTAGAATAAAATAAACACATCTTATGGAGTCCTCAAGGGGAAACACAGTTATATCCACCTAAATAGAACAGCGTAAAATATTGATGTTTTTCTTTCTCTTGAGTGTAGAAAATGTTTTTTAGGCTTGACTGTGCTAAGTAATAAGTGCTAGGAAGACATTAAAAAGACAGTTCAACATCAAAAGGCGCATTCAGTGACATGTTCTTAAGTGTAGCAATGAATGGATTTCCATAACAAAGCCAAAGTTTTTCAGTGACAGGATGTAATTATTCATCACAGAATTCTATACCAACCTCCCTTCTTACAAGAGAGCGTGGTACTAAGGATGTTTGCCATGTTCAAGAACTTTCCTCTTACACTGTGTCGAGAGTGTTGGATGGATTGTTCATAAATGCCTAGGAGGTAGTATAGTGCTCTTTACACCTCCAGTTTCCACCTGGATGTGTTTCCTTACAAGCTTATATACTTTGACTCCACAAAAGGTTTCACTTGTATATGTTTGTTCTCTGTATATGTACCTGTGACCACATCCATAATGGGCTGCATATCATGGATACAGAAGATAATCTTGTCTTGCCTTATCCATGTGGAAGCAGCCTCATGTTCCAAAGCATAAAGTTACAGTGGGAATGCCAATGTGATTTTGGGCTGTTTGAAATGTTGGGTGGGGGTGGGGAGAGGAATTTCAGTCCCATGTCAAATGACACAATGGCAGATGCTAATCCTGTTGGCAATGGCAAAGAAAGCAAAACCCAAGGGTTTGTACTGGTCTCCTGCTGTAACTTTGACGGAAGATTGGCAGAAACCTCAGAAAAACAGCGTAAGTGGCTATTTTCACTGTTTCTGCTGATTTTCCATTAAAGTTATGACAGGAGATTGGCAGAATCTCCAGGAAAATTCTACCCCAATATCACTAAAATTGATTGATTCTGCAAAGCTACAAAATATCACAGCTGAGCTCTTTTAATTCACATCTACTTTGCCAACAGCACCTAGCTATCAAAGATGCCTGATATATATGTACGGGAACATAATGGTGCACTAAAGAGTTGGAAGTCACAATCAGGTGAGGATGTGTCAGAAAAGTCCCCTTTTGTCCCTCTCCTTGTTTGACTGTAACAGGGTTTATTTCTTTTAAACTGTGAATGTGCTTACTAATTCAGTGAGTGAATTTATGTACTATGATCATAAAAGAACCAGTTGGACAGATTTTCTTGAGTTTAAACAAGAAAGAGGTTAGTTTATTGTATTTAAAATCAAAACCTGATCTAAGTCAAAATCAAAATAATAAATTACGCTCCAACTTTCTCACACACGCACACATACACACATGAGAATCACACAAATAGGTTACAGAGTGATCAAGAATAGATTG
The DNA here is from genome assembly GCF_036365525.1 of Heterodontus francisci. Classification (NCBI taxonomy): domain Eukaryota; kingdom Metazoa; phylum Chordata; class Chondrichthyes; order Heterodontiformes; family Heterodontidae; genus Heterodontus; species Heterodontus francisci. The sequence goes on from NC_090390.1 coordinate 54,728,947, forward strand.
GTTGGATTAGAGTCCAGAACAAATAAAAATAATATATAGCCTGTGGAGTCTGGTAATTCAGTTGTCTTCCGGATTAATTCATGGTCCTGAAGTTTCTGGCTGATAGAGGTGGCCACCTGGTTCAGGGTTTTCTTGGAGATAGTGATGTAGATGACTTTGTCCCCGGAGTCTCTGTCTGCAGCAATGATAGATTTGGATGTTTAGCAGTTCGCAGAGAGTGTTCAAAACTTACAGTATTACCTGAAGAGAGAGAGAGAGAGAGAAAGCCCCACTGGGATCCTGTACTGATTAGCTCTCAAAGCTTGTCTGATGCATTCAAAAGAAACTCCAAGTTTTCACACAGACTGGGGAGACTGTCACAAGATTCTCTCAGTGTATTCTCTTTTTCACTTTAATGAGATCCAAGTCTAAGAATTTCAATCTCTCTCAGATCTCATTGTTTCAATGTTTACCCTCTGGAGGTGTGTTTTCATTGAGGTTAATGTTCCAAAATGGCTTTGAATGTCTTGCAACAAGGGCAAGATCATATAATTCATTTAACTCTCAAGCCATTGTTCTGGATGAAGTTTGTTCAGATATGCATTTCCACCTCGATCCTATGGAATATGAGGTATTTCAATGCAAATTGCTGTGGGCTACTTAGCTGCTGTCTTTTTAAAAGTTGAAGTTAGGATTCCAGCTTTCCTTTTAAGATATGAAAAGTATGACTTTATGTCACCATGTTACTACTGCCTTATATCCATAGATCTGCCCAAATGTACTTCTCCCTCACCAACAGGAATGGGGTTGGGAAGTGAAAGGAGTTTCGGTGGAGAGACCATTTTCCACTATAGCTGCCTAATCTATGCCATGACAACAAGCGATGGAATGCAAAGTCTAGTCTGTTGTCTCCTTTATTCAGTGAAAGAGGAATTTCTCGCTTTACTATCAAGTGCAGAAGAAATTCTAACATTCTTGGCCAGTCTGAAAAGATGAGTTCCTCAAAGCCTGTTGATTATTCATTCGTTTGGACCACTATCAAAGTATAAAAATAACATGGGAGAATTTTCAGGCCTGCAGTGGGTTAGCAGCAGGATAGCAATCTGTCCATCTTATTATAGTCAACCTTTGGAATTCTCTATCCCAGAGGGCTGTGGATGCTCAGTCATTGGGTATATTCAAGGCTCAGATCGATAGATTTTTTTTTTTTTTTGGACTCTAAGGGATATGGAAAATGGGCAGGAAAGTAGAGTGGCGGTTAAGGAGCAGCCATGATCTTATTCAATGGCAGAGCAGGTTCTACGGCCATAAGGCCTACTCCTACTCCTATTTCTTATGCTCTTCGTTCTTATTTTTGGTGTAACCATCTTCCTAAATGGGACATTTCTTGCTCATATAAATGGGAAAAAAAATTAGGATATTTAGATACTCAAATTATCCCTTCTTTTAAAAATGATTTTCAAAGTTAAATACCCTGATCGGCTTCACTCAAATTTTGCACTGATCTGGAACAGAGGTTATACATTTGTTTGCATTAAAAGGACTGAAATCTCAATTTAATTTATTTAGAGAACTACAAAATGCAATGGTAAAGGGACTTCGAAGGGTTTGAAAGAATTTGTAGCAAACAATTGGATTAATATAACATTGAATTAATATAAATTGAAAATTTATGCTTTATGCTTAAGCTACAAGCAGGGCGATAATTATCCCTCCAAATATTTCTATTATTAACTCACATAGATAAAGAATTAGCATTTTGGACGTTAGAGTCTTTACTTTTGTAGGCTTTGCCACAACACTGATCCTTGCAAGCAAGACAATTGGACTCTGACCTTGTACCCTTGAATTGCGTTATGCCTGGACTTTCTGAGACCCAAATTCTTGGGAGAATTTTTCAGTTAAATGCTGAATGAACAATTTTTGATCTGTACAGGGAATATTTGTAAGTATCACCATGATGGCCCTGTTAATATTAAATAGTATCATCTTATGTATGAATGAAATCGATTATATACATTCAGTACAACAGACGCATTGGGTTGAATTTTAACTTTCTGACCCGATTGCAGCCAGGGAGCTCGGCAGTGTGTCAGGATCCTGAAAGTTTCTGCAGTGCATTGTTCGTGGCTTTTTAACCCAGCCACGGCATTTGCATCTGACTTCCGGGTTTTCAGTTTCCAGACAAATTGGAGCAAACGGTGTGATGATCTGCAGCAGTCTATTTCAGCTGAGCTATTCAGCTGAGCTGAGTACGGAAAGTCCTCATCAGGGAACTCCTCTTTGCTGACGATGCTGCTTTAACATCTCACCCTGCAGAGTCTCATCGACAGGTTTGCGGCTGCCTGCAATGAATTTGGCCTAACCATCAGCCTCAAGAAAACGAACATCATGGGGCAGGACGTCAGAAATGCTCCATCCATCAATATTGGCGACCACGCTCTGGAAGTGGTTCAAGAGTTCACCTACCTAGGCTCAACTATCACCAGTAACCTGTCTCTAGATGCAGAAATCAACAATCGCATGGGTAAGGCTTCCACTGCTATGTCCAGACTGGCCAAGAGAGTGTGGGAAAATGGCTCACTGACACGGAACACAAAAGTCCGAGTGTATCAGGCCTGTGTCCTCAGTACCTTGCTCTATGGCAGCGAGGCCTGGACAACGTATGCCAGCCAAGAGCGACGTCTCAATTCATTCCATCTTCGCTGCCTCCGGAGAATACTTGGCATCAGGTGGCAGGACCGTATCTCCAACACAGAAATCCTCGAGGCGGCCAACATCCCCAGCTTGTACACACTACTGAGTCAGTGGCGCTTGAGATGGCTTGGCCATGTGAGCCGCATGGAAGATGGCAGGATCCCCAAAGACACATTGTACAGTGAGCTCGCCACTGGTATCAGACCCACCGGCCATCCATGTCTCCGCTTTAAAGACGTCTGCAAACGTGACATGAAATCCTGTGACATTGATCACAAGTCGTGGGAGTCAGTTGCCAGCATTCGCCAGAGCTGGCGGGCAGCCATAAAGACAGGGCTAAAATGTGGCGAATCGAAGAGACTTAGTAGTTGGCAGGAAAAAAGACAGAGGCGCAAGGGGAGAGCCAACTGTGCAACAGCCCCGACAAACAAATTTCTCTGCAGCACCTGTGGAAGAGCCTGTCACTCCAGAATTGGCCTTTATAGCCACTCCAGGCGCTGCTTCACAAAGCACTGACCACCTCCAGGCGCGTATCCATTGTCTCGCGAGATAAGGAGGCCCAAAACAATTAAAAGGGACTCTGCGAAGTTCAGAGTTGAAGCCTGGTAAAGGTCTTTAGACAAAGCCAGAAGCTACAGGAATGGAGACACAATACAGCAAGGCTATACCACGTTCAGCGATGCATTCCTGGACATGATGCTGTGAGGTATAAGGGCCCACAGGGAGATTCCGTACTATGTAATGGGAGGAAGAATGCTGCATCTCAAAACAAGTAGGTGTGGTTGGAACAAAAACAAGAAATGCTGCCAGACTTGCCGAGTATTTCCAGTATTTCTTGTTTTTGTTTATGATTTCCCACATCTGCAGTATTTTGCTTTTATATATAGGTGTGGTTGGAAGTGGCTGAGGAGATCAGCATTAGGCGTGTAGGCCCACGTCCCTAGCTACTGTGCTCGAAGAAGTTCAATGACCTAATCAGGGCGGAAAACGTGAGTGGCACGGCACATTCAGCTACATCCTGATGTGTGTCTAACCCCAAACCCCCTGCACTCTGACTCCAAATTTTCTCCTGCACCTCATTCCAACACACCTTACTGGTGCACCCATCCCTCTCTGTCAAGGAACCATCTCACATCCCCATCTGACCAGCCACCACTGACACGCACCCTCATCTTAATGCAATGTTATGCATATCCTTCCCAATGACCCTCCACAAATGTTTTCCTTCCATCCTCTCAGAACATCCCATTACTCATGCTCATAGGTCTATTGTTTCTCCTTGCAGAAGAACAGATTGCAGAACACCAGAGAGAGGCAGCCATCCTAATGTGGCCCTTCAGTCATAAGAACATAACAACAGAAGAAATAGGAACAGGTGTAGATCATAATGCCTGTCGAGCCTGCTCCGCCATTCAATACGATCATGGTTGATCTTGGGCATCTCCACGTTGACACCTGAAGAGGAGGAGGCGCTGGAGATAAGCTGGGTCTCAGCATGCCTGGCCATTGAGATGGAGAGATAGGGGCCTCTCAGTTACATGGTGACAGAAGTAAATATCACACAACCATATGACATACAACACTCGCTCATGTTGACGATGTCAGCAGGTAAATAAAAAAATTATAATGTGGACAATGATGACTTTAAAACCCTCTCACCATGTCAGTTCTAATTCATGTCTTTCATCTCCCACAGGGCGTTCCCTCAGGAGGTGGTGCAAGAGGACGATGAAGACCCCTCAGTGGAGATCATTCATTCTGAGGATACACCACCACAGGATTCATGTGCAGCATCGACCAGTTCAGATACACATACCTCAGTAGGACCACAAAGACAGGTATAAAAGCAAAATACTGCAGATGCTGGAAATCTGAAATAAAAAAGAAAATGCTGGAAATACTCAGCAGACCTGGCAGCATCTGTGAAGAGAGAAACAGAGTTAATATTTCAGGTCAATGATCCTTTATCATAATTCAGGATCTGTAAAGCAGTTGTTATGACCAGGTGAGGAAAGGGTCTCAGGCTCTCGTCTCGCCCCTTCCCTGGTTTGGCCATAACAAGGGTTTAACTTTTAAAACACAGTGTTTTTAGCTTCACCTCACTGAGTCCTTGTTCATTGCTCTCTGATTGTAATTGTAAAGGAATCATTCAGACAGGCTTTCTCAGGTTTAAACAAGAAATATGTAAGTTTATTAATCTTAACACTCTACCTCTGGCCAAGAGAGTGTGGGAAAATGGCGCACTGACACGGAACACAAAAGTCCGAGTGTATCAGGCCTGTGTCCTCAGTACCTTGCTCTATGGCAGCGAGGCCTGGACAACATATGTCAGCCAAGAGCGACATCTCAATTCATTTCATCTTCGCTGCCTTCGGAGAATACTTGGCATCAGGTGGCAGGACCGTATCTCCAACACAGAAGTCCTCGAGGCGGCCAACATCCCCAGCTTGTACACACTACTGAGTCAGCGGTGCTTGAGATGGCTTGGCCATGTGAGCCGCATGGAAGATGGCAGGATCCCCAAAGACACATTGTACAGTGAGCTCGCCACTGGTATCAGACCCACCGGCCGTCCATGTCTCCGCTTTAAAGACGTCCTGAAACGTGACATGAAATCCTGTGACATTGATCACAAGTCGTGGGAGTCAGTTGCCAGCGTTCGCCAGAGCTGGCGGGCAGCCATAAAGACAGGGCTAAAATGTGGCGAGTTGAAGAGACTTAGTAGTTGGCAGGAAAAAAGACAGAGGCGCAAGGGGAGAGCCAACTGTGCCACAGCCCCGACAAACAAATTTCTCTGCAGCACCTGTGGAAGAGCCTGTCACTCTAGAATTGGCCTTTATAGCCACTCCAGGCGCTGCTTCACAAACCACTGACCACCTCCAGGCACGTATCCATTGTCTCTCGAGATAAGGAGGCCCAAAACAAAAAAAAAGAAAAAGACCTCAGTTAAAACTATTAAAAATACACGACACAACCATGTTAGCATGCATGCACGATAAGCACACACACAAACAGATACAGAGGAGGAGAAAGAATTAAAAGGGGAGGGTTTGAAGTAGTAGATAGAATTCAGTTACTGTTTTTTAGTTTTGCTATGAAGTCTTTGATTGAAGTTAAGTCTTGCAGTTCTCATTGGGGCCCAGTGCACATTTTCAAACTTGATTTGCTGTTACCAGAAGGTCTTCTGTCTTGAGGCTTAAGTTACTTCTATGGGTCCCTGGAACTTTACATGAGAGAGGGAGAGACCTTGCTTCTCTTTGGTCTTTAAAATTGCAGTCAGTTTCAAAACTTTTCTGTGATGCACAATTCAATCAATTCACAGGTTGGTCAGTGGGTTAATCATGTGACTAGCTCTTTGATTGACACAGCATTGCCTGTGAGGGTTGTTGATTCTTTAAAATGTACTAGACACACTCAGTCAGTGGCAGTGGGCGGGGTGGTGGGGGGGAAGTGGGGAGTGCTGGCTCTTACACACTTTATGACTTTTGATCATCATTATTGACAAAACCCATCTGGCTAATTGAATCAGGGGGCACTTCCATTGTCGCTCTATGCAACTGTCTCTCAGAATGCAAATGTGCAGCCATGTTTTCAGCCACTGCTCTGTGGTCCTTTTAAACAAGTTATGTTCAATGTCTAGTAAAAGTGTTCCATATGCCGAAATTAATATCTTTCCATTTGGCAGGTGCAGTTTCCATCACACAGATGATTAACACTTCACATATTTAAATACCCAACCTGTCTTTTCCACAGGGTGCAGCAGATTATGCTTAGGTTAAAGGTGGAAGTCAATGTGTTCCTGCTGGCTTCCTGACATGCCAGCAATTTCAGCTCTTTTAACTTGCTGCCTTCACAGAAACCCAACTACCTTGTCAGGTTAAAATTTCCCTCATTGGGAGAGAATGCTTGGAATCATCACTGCTTGGGATTCAGACACACAGGGAACTTGGAAAAATAAGCACTGGTATCAATCACCAAAGAAAATGCTTAAATATGGAATGATAGAGAGATGAGTACACCGTGCAAATTAGGATAACCAAATAAATGGCAGAGTGAAATCATCAAGTACATGGTGAATTGTATGGCTAGAGTGGTGGGTGGAAGACAGGCAGGCTGACACGCAGAGAAAGAGGGAAATACAAATCAGTCTGCTTATTGAGGGTTTGTGGTGTAAAGACATGTTATCAGTGCAGGAGGGAGTGGTTGGAGGAGTCATGTGTTGGTGTGAATGAATATCACTGTTATTCAATTGGAGTGGGGGTGGGAATATGGGGATAACAGTGGCCCCCATGGAGTAGGAGAAAGAGTTTGGTTGTATTTATAGACACAGGTTAAATACGTTATCCAGTTCGCAGTATTATCTTGAACACACTATTGTTATAAAGTACAGTAATATTAGATCACTTGGCACAGCACATGTATTCTTCTTCTTGTAATTATTTGGTTCCTGTTATAGTTCATCTTATTGCAATCCAAAAATTTGTAGCAGCAGTTTAATGTCTGAAACCGAAAATACCAAGCTCTGGAATGTGGCAGAATCAAACGATAGATTCACAAGTTAAAACATTCTCCTCTGGTGCTCTGTGATCACTGCTACAATCTTGAACTCCTTTTCAACCTGCCTTGCGTTAAATATTGATGGTTTTAAAGAAAGTGATTTTATTCTCTTCAATCATTAATATTAGCAGGTGTTGGAGCCAAGAGACTGTACTTTGTATTCCAGAAGAATGCTCAGAGTTCTGTCTTCTTCCACTTATTAGTGGTGCCTTCAGTCAGTCAGCATTGTTAAAATATATCATAATGCATGTGGAATAAATTATTTCTTCTACACTATGCAATTTTAAATATATACCAACAGATCTCTAAAGGCTTTGTTCATGGTGAGTCAGTGGATACACTAAAATGTCACATTTGCAGTGGGACAGGAAGTAAGTGTGACAATAAAAGAAAGTGCATGCTATATATACACAAAACTTTTAACATATTATAGATATAATTTATTCATTTTAGAGCAGCCACTAAAATCAACACACACTGTGAATCTACCTTCACATACATTGTTAGATACATCATTGTTAGATTTGCTTGCACAGTTCTTGGCAGAGCCAGGGATTTGATTTTATTTACATAGGGCAATAACCTTCTCAGGCCAACAATTTCAAGTTGTTTTCCAGATTTTAAAAGAAGTTTTTGTTGAAGGGAATAATTATCTGCATGACATTAAGGCATGTTACCATTGTGCTATAGTGAGAAGGTGTAAGTAGGTATGTAAGAGGCCAGTGAGGCTACATCTACACTATAATGACAGCTTTTGGATTGGGTCCCAGGCTGAAATTAGAGACTGTGGACTGTAGACCTATACTTCACATTGGTCAGGAACAAAGTCACTTTGTACTGCTGTTAAACTTAAGGATAAATGCACCTTAAGATTCATGTTTCTTTTTTGTTCATGAAGTGCATAAATTTGAATGTTATTTAATTTTCATTGACACAAGAATTGTGCACACTTCAACAGGATTAACAATCTTTGACATTTTTGAATGGTTAAGTGGCTTGTTAATTGCTTGAGAAGCATTAAAGAATCATTATTATAAGTGCATCATTTATATTTCATTCTCAGGAATCGTTCATTTCAGAGTTGTGCATTCGGATAATTTCAAACAGATCAAATTATGGAGATAAATAGCATATCTACCATTTATTCTAAACAGAGGAAAACATAGCCCCAGATTCTTAGATTTCTTTTGCCAGAATCTTAAAACATGCAAATCAACATCTGCTCTAACCCAGCATTTCACAATTCATTCAGAGAATGTGTGAAAGACAGTCCATACAAATCCATCATTAGCAGAAGCAAAGCCTATGCACAATTGGGAATAATTTAACTGCATAAAACGCATTGCAGGTGAAATAGAGTAGTCCAGAAAATTTCATTTAGTCTAGGCAATTTTAGGATGGTGGTGATGCAGGGTTGGATGCTGGTGCCTTAACTTCAAGAAAGGCAAGAATAGGAGGGGCACTTTATGAGTGTGGGGGTGGTACATAGAATCATAAAATGGTTACTGCACAGAAGGAGGCCATTCAGCCCATCGTGTCGATGCCAGCTCTCTGCAAGAGCAACTCACCTATTCCCACTCCTCTGCCTTGTCCCTGTAGCCTTGCAAATTTTTTCTCTTCAGATAATTATCGAGTTGAAGGCCTCAATTGAATCTGGTTCTAGCACACTCTCAGGTAGTGCATTCCCGGTCCTAACCACTCATTGCGTAAAAAAGTTTTTCTCATGTCGCCGTTGCTTCTTTTGCCAATCACCTTAAATCGGTGTCCTCTGGTTCTGGATCCTGAATCTGGGGGTATGATCTCAACTGTTTAGCATAAATGGTAGATACACTCCCCATCTACTCTGTTCAGGCCCCTCATGATTTTGAACACCTCTATCAAATCTCCTCTTAATCTTCTTTTCTCCAAGGATAACAGACCCATCTTCTCCGATCTATCCCTGTAACTGAAGTTCCTCATCCCTGGAACCATTCTCGTGAATCTTTTCTGCACCCTCTCCAATGCCTTTACAGCTTTCTGAAAATGCTTTATGCTTTATTAACTGCTTTCTCAACCTGCCCTGCCAACTTCAATGATTTGTGCACATATACCCCAAGGTCCCTCTACTGCTGCACTCCCGATAGAATTATACCCTTTAATTTATATTGTCTCTCCTCATTCTTCCTACCAAAGTGAATTACTTCACAATTTTCTGCACTAAATTTAATCCACCACCAGTCAACCCATTTCATCAGCCTGCCTATGTCCTCTTGAAGTTTGTCACTGTCTTCCTCACAGTACACTAAAAGCAGGACAAATCCAATCCGACCAATTATGGCCCCATCAGTCTACTCCCGATCATCAGTAAAGTGATGGAAGGTGTCATCAACAGTGCAATCAAGCAGCACTTGCTTAGCAATAACCTGCTCAGTGATGCGCAGTTTGGGTTCCGCCAGGGCCACTCAGCTCCTGACCTCATTACAGTGTTGATTCAACCATGGACAAAAGAGCTGAACTCAAGAGGTGAGGTGAGAGTGACTGCCCTTGACATCAAGGCAGCATTTGACTGACTCTGGCATCAAGGAGCCCTAGCAAAACTGGAGTCAATGGGAATCAGGGGAAAACTTTCCACTGGTTGGAGTCATACCTAGCGCAAAGGAAGATGGCTGTGGTTGTTGGAGGTCAATCATCTCAGCTCCAGGACATCACTGCAGGAGTTCCTCGGGGTAGTGTCCTAGGCCCAACCATCATCAGCTGATTCATTAATGACCTTCCTTCAATCATAAGGTCAGAAGTGGGGATATTTGCTGATGATTGCATGATGTTCAGCACCATTCGCGACTCCTCAGCTACTGAAGCAGTCTGTGTAGAAATGCAGCAAGACCTGGACAATATCCAGGCTTGGGCTGATAAGTGGCAAGTAACATTTGCTCCACACAAGCACCAGGGAATGACTATCTCCAACAAGAGACATTCAATAGCATTACAATTGCTGAATCCCCCACTATCAACATCCTGGGAGTTACCATTGACCAGAAACTGAGCTGGTGTGGCCATATAAATATCATGGCTACAAGAGCAGGCCAGAGGCTAGGAATCCTGCGGAGAGTAAGTCACCTCCTGACTCCCCAAAGCCTGTCCACCATCTACGAGGCACAAGTCAGCAGTGTGATGGATTACTCTCCACTTGCCTGGATGGGTGCAGCTCCAACAACACTCAAGAAGCGCGACACCATCCAGGACAAAACAGCCCACTTGATTGGTACCCCATCTATAAACATTCACTCCCTCCACCACCGATGCACAGTGGCAGCAGTGTGTACCATCTACAAGATGCACTGCAGCAAAGCACCAAGTCTCCTTAGACGGCACCTTCCAAACCCATGACCTCTACCACCTAGATGGACAAAGGCAGCAGATGCATGGGAGCGCCACCACCTGCAAGTTCCCCTCCAAGCCACACACCATCCTGAATTGGAACTATAACGCCATTCCTTCACTGTCACTGGGTCAAAATCCTGGAACTCCCTTCCTAACAGCACTGTAGGTCCACATGGACTGCAGCAGTTCGAGAAGGTGGCTCACCACCACCTTCTCAAGGGCAATTACGGATGGGCAATAAATGTTGTCCTAGCCAGCAACGCCCACTTTCCATGAATGAATAAAAAAAACTTCCAAGTTTTGTGCCATCTCCAAAATTTAAAATGTGCCCTGTACATCCAAGTCTAGCTCTTTAATGTATATCAAGAAAAGCAGGGGTCCCAACTCCAACCCCCTGAGGAACCCCATTATATTCCTTCCTCCAGTCTGAAAAACAACAATTCACAACCACTCTCTGTTTCCTGTCACTCAGCCAATTTCATATCCATGCTGCTAAAGCCCCATTTATTTCATTGGCTCTACCTTTGCTCACAAGCCTGTTATGTGGCACTTTAACAAATGCCTTTTGGAAGTCCATGTACACCCATCAACTGCATTACCCTCATCAACTCTCTCTGTTACCTCATCAAAAAGCTCAAGCAGGTTAGATAAACACATACCTGAATCTCTAAAGTGCCAGGCAAGGCTCCTTGCCATCTTCATGGACTGTTAAAATCCCCCTGCAAAGTGCAGACTGAAACAAACAAATTCAACCACTATTGCCTCCCGCTTCATCACCCACAAGGTAGAAATATTTTTTAATTCATTCTTTGGATGTGAGCAAGGCCAGCATTTGTTGCCCATCCCTAAATGCCCTTGAAACTGAATGGCTTACTAGGCCATTTCAGAGGGCAGTTAACAGTCAATTGCTGTGGGTCTGGAGCCACATATAGGCCAGATTGACAGATTTCCTCCTCTAAAGGACATTTGTGAACCAGATGGATCTTTACAGCAATCTAGTAATTTCATGATCATTATTAATGAGACTAGCATTTTATTGCAGACTTACTAATGAATTGAATTTAAATTCCCCTAGTTGTCGGGGTGGGATTTGAAGTCATGTCTCCGTAGCATTAGTCCAGGCCTCTGAATTAGTAGTGCAGTAACATAACCACTATGCTACTGTTCCCTTAAATATCAGGCATCTATGATGCTATTTAAAGGGAACCTGCACCTCTTAAAGGAGAGGTACACTTTGGCCGCAGGCAAATTCTAAACATGGCAGGACAGGGTGCAGCTTTTAGGGCTTCCTATTTCTCTAATGGAGCATTATTGGTCTTGGAAGAGGAATATGGCAGGAAGAGGTATGTTTTCTTCCCACCAGTAGATGGAATGTATCCTGACAAGCAGCTCAGTGGCAGTATGCACAGGTGGCATAATGAGTCGGCACCAGGGGCATCACCCCAAGAACATGGCTGCATTGCAGTTAAAGACTTAATGACCAGCCCAGGGTTGTTAAGGTAAGATATCTCATAGAAGAAAAGAGAGAAAGACTTGCATTTATATTGTGCCTTTCACGACCACCTGACGTCTCAAAGTACTTTACAGCTAATGAAATATTTACTGAAGGGTAGTCACTGTTGTGGTGCAGGAAACATGGGAATTCCCATCACTCTCTATGTAATCCTGCACTACATGAAGTCCCAGCACTCATAACTGTTCCCTCCCCTGAGAACGAGCACTCTTCTCCATTCACTGGAGCACACTTCACTCCACCTCCTTCTGTTCCTAATGCACCTCCTACTTTCCTCTCAGATTGTCCTCACCTCCTCACATCTCTGCCACTGATTCCACATGTGCACCAGCATTCTACCTTGACAGATGCAAACTCAAAGCATCTTGCTAAGCTACTGCTAATGTTCTCCCTTATCCCTCAACCTTGTGAGCAATATTAGAGAGGATACGAGGACAGGAGGAGGGAGAACATTCATTCAGGTCCTCTCCTAGTTGAGGAGGACCTCATGCAGATCGCTGGATGGGTCATGCCAGGGACATGGTGGCTGGCAAGGGTGTAATACCCGTCTTGCAGGGTTCTTGGCTGTCTTACACTCTGCCCCTTTTCAATGAAATATCACACTCACACATGATGCCTGACAAAATGCAACTGCTTTCAGCAGCCACACATCTGTCTCTGCTTATCCATGACACTAAATGCTTATTCTTATCCCTCTGTATCAGTTCAGGTGAAAAGAATGTAGAGCACCCTGATGCTGAGGAGCTGGAAGTGAGCAGCAGTCATGATGAGACAATGTTACGTGACCTTACCTGATCAGGTTGAGAGATTGGAACTCTGCATACTGTAGAGGATAGGCTAGAGGAGGCTGCATTGGAAGACTCATTGAGCACTCATGCACAGGATCATGGACAAGGTGATGGGATAGCCCAGGAAGCAGCTTGCTCGAAGGAGAGTTTGCATCTTAGCCCTGCTGCAGAGATCACTGATGAAGATCTTGAAGGCACAATCTACATTCAATGACGGATTCCTATGTACCCGGACCTTTTAAATTGACTGCCAGCCTGTGAACGAGCTATCACATAATGACAGACAGCATGCAGGAATCCAGGTCAAACGTGTGTGGGGTATTCCAACAAAGCATTAAGACCATGCAGTCAAGCATGGTGCAAATGTTCAGCCCTAGGAACACTGCAATGGGGCGCATAATGATAGAGTTTCTGGTGACAGCTCTGACAGCATTGCTGGGACATCAGACTGCCGCCATTTTAGCTTTGAGTACTAGCATCTCCTTTGCCTTTTAATTCACGAAGGAAAGCATGTATAGAGGTGCAGAGAACATGAAAAGTGGCTTCAGAGGACCGGTACGCTCCTTCACTCTGTTCTGATTCAGAACAGTGGGGGTGGAGAGACACAGGTCCATTAGAGAAGCTCATACTATCCTTTCTCAGGCTGACAGGATGCCTGACTCCCTGCTGGGGTCTGCCCCAGTGCTTTTGCTGGTTCCACACAGCCAGCTGGCCCAGATCACCTCAGCTGCGCTGAGACACAGCAATCTCTAGTCAGGTCCCCCAACAGCCAAAGCTGCTCAGGTCACCCTCGGGATATCTGAAGTGGCCTCAGTGATGATCAACAGTTTTCACCTTCCAGATAGGTTAATTGGCCATTATAAATTGTCCCGAGTATAGGTAGGTGGTAGGGAAATAGAGGGACAGGTGGGGATGTGGTAGGAATATGGGATTAGTGTAGGATTAGTATAAATGGGTGGTTGATGGTTGGCACAGACTCGGTGGGCCGAAGGGCCTGTTTCAGTGCTGTATCTCTAAACTAAACTAAACTCCTGCGACAGGGGGAACCATTTCATAGAAGATAAACAAACAGAGGCTGGGCACTAAGGGACTGCAGTAGGGTTACAATACATCTCTTAATACCTTTCAATATTAACAGAAGGAAAAGCTGTAAAATGCAGAATGTACATGATGCTAAATAAAGAGGTTTTATTGGTGTTGGTGTTGGTGTTGGTGTTCCTGTTATGTTAGAGGAAGGCCCATGATGTAGTGTTAAAGATCATACAGAAGGTGGGAAGGAGTGGGTCAGATGATAGGTGGAACTGTTGGTGTGCTGCGGGGAGGGTTTATTTAAGAGAATCTCTCCTCAATAATTTGTTGCCTTACAGCTCTGGCAGCATTTCATCCTCATCATCCTCTCCTTCCTCACTCTGTTCTCCAGCTGCGTCCTCCACTTCTTCCTCCTGTGGTGACTGTAAACCTTGACCCTTCAAAATTGCATATTATTTAGCATACAAAAACCACTGCAAATCTGGAGACTCACACTCTGGACATTCAGGCAGTGAAACCAATTCCTGTTATAAAACCTAGAAACATAGAAATTTTATGGCACAGAAGAAAGCTCATTGGGGTTGAAAAAGTGCTATCCAGCCTAATCCCACTTCCCAGCTTTTGGTCTTTAGTCCTGTAGGTTACAGCACTTCAGGTGCATATCCATTTATATTTTCAAATGTGATGAGGGTTTCTGCCTCTACCACCCTTTCAGCAGTGAGTTCCAGAGCCTCACCACCCTCTTGGTTAGCAAACTTCTTCTCACCTCCCCTCTAACCCTCCAATCAATTACTTTAAATGTATGCCTCCTGGTATTGACCTCTCTGCTAAGGGAAATAGGTCATTCATATCCACTCTGTCTAGGCTCCTCAATTTTATACATCTCAATTAAATTTCCCTTAACATGGTTGTTTCTTAACAGCGACAACGCAAAGCAGGCAATGCGTATGCAGTCAATGACTCTTTGCACTTGGGGAAATGAAGCAATGTGAGCAAATTCAGTAGCTCTCTCCTCCTGATCAGAAGCCTGCATTGAGAAGTTGATGTATTGTTGTCTCCTCGCAAAGAGGTGTTCTGTCACCTGCTTGATGGCCATAGGGACAGTAAATTGACTGATGTTGCTTATATCACTGACTAATCTGGCATGAGTCTGTGGCATGGAAGTTGAGAGCTACCATTACCTTCACAGCCATCGAGAATGCTGCCTGTGTCCTGGTATTTGGCTCCAATTCCTACTGTAATGGATGTCATACTTCAGTGACAGCCTGCCTGCTGAAGTGCAGCCTTAACACACACTGCTCTTCTGTCATGTTGAGGCAAGATATCCTGTTGCACAACACCTGCATGCTATAAGGCCTTTTGTCACCATCTTCTTTGAGCCTGTGAATTTGTGCTGGTATGCTTACTGCTGCTGTTTCTGCTGTTGTGGCAGCCTCAATGTTAGCCCCAGTGACATCCCATTTTTTCCAGTACTCCTGCAGCCAATGAAGTGACAGAGCACAATTGGATTCAAAAGTCATTTCTGTAACAGCCACTTAGTATGAAAGACTTTGCAAACTTAGCCAAAATATAGATCCAAAAAGATCCAGTGGCCAAAGTCGAGCATGCAGAGATGTACTTTAATGAAGGTAGGGTCCCTATAAATAGCGCTTCCTAAGCTTTCATGCCATATTTTTCTGGGCAGGATTAAAAGGCAGCAGATACCACTCAGAGCCCAACCTGCACATAGAATTGATCCTGACCCAGACCCGTTCTGGCAAGTGAAATACTGCATGACCCATATCTGACAGTGATGCAACCCTTAGGTGAAATCTCTTGTTCATCTTTTACAGGAAAAATGGATAAATGTTTGAAGCAGAAGAAAATACAGGGCTATGAAGAGTAGGCTTAGCTTTGGATTGTTCTAGCAAAGATCTAGCATAGACATGATGGGCTGAATGGCCTCCTTCTGTGCTGTAAATTGCTATAGTTCTAACCTGTACACACTCACTGTCTAGGTTCACATATGAATAGTGATTCTTTTGACAAGGTAGTGGAGGGTGACCAGCCCTCGCAGAACTTGACCCCAGTAAGGAGGAAAGCGGGGGTGGGTGGGGTGCGGGGGGAATATTGGCATGTTTAAAAAAAATTATAAACACTTTTTGAAAAACTTGACGTACAAATTTGTCTTCTTGCAGATTAAACAAAGGTCACGGTCGCATTCTTTTACACTCTGTTATGTGGTCTGGCATTTTTATGTGCCACCTTGTTTGAAGGTCACCGTTGTGCTGTGAATATTGAACAGATGACACCGGCAGTGCTCAGTGAGTGGATTTATCCAATGTACCTGTCAGCAGGAATTGTCACTTATAACTGGGAGAATATTGTGAAGTGCATGCGAATTGAGGGGCGGGGGGTGCGGTGGTTATAACTGTATGAGCTATATTGCATACTCCATGAATCTGAAGGTGTGTAATTCACTGACAAACAAATTCGTTTCCAGCATACATCTCTTCTTGAAAACATCCATATACATTTCCATCACTGCCAAAAATCACTGAGCAATTTATTTCATTTCAGCTGCAAAGTTTGCCTGAAAAGATCCCCATTTAGTTTATACAACCAGCTACAGTCATTGGCCTAGAAATTGGATTGTGACCGAATGGAGGCGAGATCCCAATGCTGTGCACATGGTTGGAGGACTTCAATGTCTAATAGCACGAGTGGCTCTGTAATACCACCACTCAGACGATGTGAAAAATTGCTCAACTATATTGGAAGGAATTTTTTCTTACCTGACCCAGAGGGCGGGGGATGGTCAGAATATCATGAGGATTCACTCAGCTCCAAAACTTATCACAGCCTCGATCCAGATATGGATTCAAGAGGTGAATGGCAAAGGATTGTTGAGATTTGCTACCTTTTGGGAAAGGGAACCTCTCTAGCTCAAGATAATTCAGTCATTGAGTCCACACATGACCTGATGGAATCTGGTAGTCTCTGACTTAGTGGGCATAAAGTCTACCTTCAGTACACTCGGTCCTGACTAAAGAATGTGAGTGTGAACTCCCAGCTTAGGGATTCCCTGCCATAGCGCCATCCCTTGTTCGCCATTTAACTGACATATATAGAGTTAATTAAAGTATACCACAGAAACAGGCCATTCGGCTCAACTTGGCTATGCCGGCATTTATGCTCCACATGAGCCTCCTTCCACCCTTCTTTATCTAACCCTATTAGTGTATGCTTCTGTTCATTTCTCCCTAATGTGCTTATCTAGCTTCCCCTTAAATGCATCTCTGCTATTTGCCTCAACCACTTCTTGTGGTAACGTGTTCCAAATCTTACCATTCTTTGAATAAAGAAGTTTCCCTTGAATTCTCTATCGGATTTATTTGTGACTATCCTACATTTATGACCTCAAGTTTCGGACATCCCCACAAGTGGAAACATCTTTTCTGCATTTACCATATCAAGCCCTCTTATTATTTTAAAGGCCTCTATCAGGTCACTGCTCAGCCTTCGCTTTTCTAGAGAAAAGAGCCCCAGCCTGTTTACCCTTTCTTGATAAGTATATTCCTTCAGTTCTTGTATCATCTTTGTGAATCTTTTTTGCACCTTCTCCAATGCCTCTCTTCTTCTTTGGCCTCCTTGTCTCGGGAGACAATGGGTAAGCGCCTGGAGGTGGTCAGTGGTTTGTGAAGCAATGCCTGGAGTGGCTAAAAAGGCCAATTCTAGAGTGACAGACTCTTCCACATGTGCTGCAGATAAAATTGATTGTCGGGGCTGTTACACAGTTGGCTCTCCCCTTCCGCTTCTGTCTTTTTTCTTGCCAACTGTTAAGTCTCTTCGACTCGCCACTCTTTAGCCCCGCCTTTATGGCTGCCCGCCAACTCTGGCGAATGCTGGCAACTGACTTCCACGACTTGTGATCAATGTCACAGGACTTCATGTCGCATTTGCAGACATCTTTAAAGCGGAGACATGGATGGCCAGTGGGTCTGATACCAGTGACAAGATCACTGTACAATGTGTCTTTGGGTATCCTGCCATCTTCCATGCAGCTCACATGGCCAAGCCATCTCAAGCGCCGCTGGCTCAGTAGGGTGTATATGCTGGGGATGTTGGCCGCCTCAAGGACTTCTGTGTTGGAGATACGGTCCTGCCCCCAGATGCCAAGGATTCTCCAGAGGCAGCGAAGATGGAATGAATTGAGACGTCACTCTTGGCTGACATTCATCATCCAGGCCTCGCTGCTGTAGAGCAAGGTACTGAGGACACAGGCTTGATACACTCGGACTTTTGTGTTCCGTGTCAGTGCGCCATTTTCCCACACTCTCTTGGCCAGTCTATATCCTTCATATAGTATGGAGTCCAGAATTGTGCACAGTAATCCAAGTATGGTCTTACTAAAGTCCTATACAAGTTTATCATAACCTCTCTCTTTTTCAATTGTATTAATTTTGGAAATGAGCCACAGTGCTTGGTTTGCTTTTTTAAAAAAATGGCCTTGTAAACCTGTTGCTAATATTAGTGATTTGTGTAACTGTACCCTAAATCTCTTTACTCCTCTACCCAATTTATTAGACTTATTATTCAAGCCGTATGTGACCTCCTCATTCTTCCTACCAAAATGCACCATCTCACAATTTTCTATATTGAAATTCATTTTCCAATTACTCATCCATTTTACAAGGTTCTTAATGTCTTTTATTTTGCCACAATCTTCCTTTGTATTAACTACACCCCCAATTTTGTGTCATCCCAAAATTTGGAAATTGTACTCTGATTCCCGAGTCCAAATCATTAATGTAAATTGTGAATAAGAGGGATCCCAGCTGTGATACCTGTGAAATACCACTTACCACCTTTTGCTAGTTTAAGTAGCTGCCTTTAACCCCTCATCTGTGTTTTTTTTTATTTGGCAGCCAGCTTGCTATCCATTCTACTGCCTGTTCCCTGGCTCCACATGCTCTGACCTTAGTCTTGAATCTACTATGCAGGACCTTATTGAAGACTTTTTGAAAATCAAAATGTATTACATCTACTACATTGCCCTTGTCTACTCTTTCTGTTACTTCATCAAAGAATTCAATCAGGTTTATCAAACATGACCTTCCCTTTTGAAATCCCTGCTGACTATTCTTTATTATAGTTTTGGTTTCTGGATGTTTTTCTATTACTCCTTTAAATAAAGATTCTATTATCTTTCCTACCATCAATATTAAACTCACTGGGCTATTCCCTGGATTTGTTCCATCCCACTTTTTAAATAAAGGGGTCATGTTAGCTGCTTGCCAGTTCTCCAACATTTTCCCTTTTCTAATGGCATATATTTAATATATCTATGTAATAGTGACTCTTCTATCTCTTCCTTGACTACTCTTAATATGTGCAGATGTAATCCTTCCAAACAAGGGGTTTTATCATCTCTAAATTTGATTAACTTATCAATTATCTCCCGTCTTCTACTTTAAATGCCACTGTATTTTGTGCTGCTTTGAATTGCTTAGGCGACATTGTACACTCCAGATGACACAGGGAGGAGCAAATACCTCCAGTGTCAATTGAATCCCACCATTTGTCTCTGGCTGAAGTCACCTTTTCGTGCAAAAGGCCCTCCACTTAATATTGAGCTGATCTTTAGCAACAGTGGATGGAAGTTCTGTCCTTATAAGGCACTAAGGAAATCCCTAGAAATGGGAACGACCTGTGCACTGGGAATTTCACCATTCGTTTGCCAGAGTTACCATGGGAGACCAGAAGAACACTCTGACCCACCCACCTGTCCTGACTTACAGGATGTGTGTTTGCATTTTTTTTATTTGCTTCAGGAGACTCGCCTCCCCGCGAGTGGCTCTCTAGCAGAGCAAGACTACACCTTCTTCTGGCAGGGCAGGGATCCTGAAGAACCAAGACAGCATGGAGTGGGCTTCGCCATCAGAAACTCCTTGCTCAGCATGATAGAGCCTCCCTCAAATGGCTCGGAACGCATACTGTCCATCCGACTGCTCACCACCTCTGGTCCAGTACACCTACTCAGCATCTATGCTCCAACACTCTGCTCCCCACCTGAAGCTAAAGACCAGTTCTATGAACAACTCCATAACATCATTAGCAGCATCCCCAACACCGAACACCTATTCCTGCTGGGGGACTTTAATGCCAGGGTTGGGACCGACCATGACTCATGGCCCTCCTGCCTTGGGCGCTATGGCGTTGGAAGGATGAATGAGAACGGGCAGAGACTGCTTGAGTTGTGTACCTATCATAACCTCTGCATCACCAACTCGTTCTTTCACACTAAACCCTGTCACCAGGTTTCATGGAGGCACCCAAGATCGCGTCGTTGGCACCAGCTAGACCTCATTGTCACAAGGCGAGCCGCCTTAAACAGTGTTCAAATCACACGCAGCTTCCACAGTGCGGACTGCGACACCGACCACTCCCTGGTGTGCAGCAAGGTTAGACTCAGACCAAAGAAGTTGCATCATTCCAAGCAGAAGGGCCACCCGCGCATCAACACGAGCAGAATTTCTCACCCACAGCTGTTACAAAAATTTCTAAATTCACTTGTAACAGCCCTTCAAAACACTCCCACAGGGGATGCTGAGACCAAGTGGGCCCACATCAGAGACGCCATCTATGAGTCAGCTTTGACCACCTACGGCAAAAGTGCGAAGAGAAATGCAGACTGGTTTCAATCTCATAATGAAGAGCTGGAACCTGTCATAGCTGCTAAGCGCATTGCACTGTTGAACTACAAGAAAGCCCCCAGCGATTTAACATCTGCAGCACTTAAAGCAGCCAGAAGTACTGCACAAAGAACAGCGAAGCGTTGCGCAAACGACTACTGGCAACACCTATGCAGTCATATTCAGCTGGCCTCAGACACCGGAAACATCAGAGGAATGTATGATGGCATGAAGAGAGCTCTTGGGCCAACCATCAAGAAGATCGCCCCCCCTCAAATCTAAATCGGGGGACA
Source organism: Heterodontus francisci (assembly GCF_036365525.1). NCBI lineage: Eukaryota > Metazoa > Chordata > Chondrichthyes > Heterodontiformes > Heterodontidae > Heterodontus > Heterodontus francisci. The sequence continues at coordinate 54,749,837 of NC_090390.1, forward strand.
TAATCACTGACCAATGCAAACAAATGGACCGCTGGGTTGAGCACTACCTAGAACTGTACTCCAGGGAGAATACTGTCACTGAGACTGCCCTCAATGCAGCCCAGCCTCTACCAGTCATGGATGAGCTGGACATACAGCCAACCAAATCGGAACTCAGTGATGCCATTGATTCTCTAGCCAGCGGAAAAGCCCCTGGGAAGGACAGCATTACCCCTGAAATAATCAACAGTGCCAAGCCTGCTATACTCTCAGCACTACATGAACTGCTATGCCTGTGCTGGGACGAGGGAGCAGTACCCCAGGACATGCGCGATGCCAATATCATCACCCTCTATAAAAACAAAGGTGACCGCGGTGACTGCAACAACTACCGTGGAATCTCCCTGCTCAGCATAATGGGGAAAGTCTTTGCTCGAGTCACTCTGAACAGGCTCCAGAAGCTGGCCGAGCGCGTCTACCCTGAGGCACAGTGTGGCTTTCGTGCAGAGAGATCGACCATTGACATGCTGTTCTCCCTTCGTCAGATACAGGAGAAATGCCGTGAACAACAGATGCCCCTCTACATTGCTTTCATTGATCTCACCAAAGCCTTTGACCTCGTCAGCAGACGTGGTCTCTTCAGACTACTAGAAAAGATTGGATGTCCATCAAAACTACTAAGTATCATCACCTCATTCCATGACAATATGAAAGGCACAATTCAACATGGTGGCTCCTCATCAGAGTCCTTTCCTATCCTGAGTGGTGTGAAACAGGGCTGTGTTCTCGCACCCACACTTTTTGGGATTTTCTTCTCCCTGCTGCTTTCACATGCGTTCAAATCCTCTGAAGAAGGAATTTTCCTCCACACAAGATCAGGGGGCAGGTTGTTCAACCTTGCCCGTCTAAGAGCGAAGTCCAAAGTACGGAAAGTCCTCATCAGAGAACTCCTCTTTGCTGATGATGCTGCTTTAACATCTCACACTGCAGAGTGCCTGCAGAGTCTCAGCGACAGGTTTGCGGCTGCCTGCAATGAATTTGGCCTAACCATCAGCCTCAAGAAAACAAACATCATGGGGCAGGACGTCAGAAATGCTCCATCCATCAATATTGGCGACCACGCTCTGGAAGTGGTTCAAGAGTTCACCTACCTAGGCTCAACTATCACCAGTAACCTGTCTCTCGATGCAGAAATCAACAAGCGCATGGGTAAGGCTTCCACTGCTATGTCCAGACTGGCCAAGAGAGTGTGGGAAAATGGCGCACTGACACGGAACACAAAAGTCCGAGTGTATCAGGCCTGTGTCCTCAGTACCTTGCTCTATGGCAGCGAAGCCTGGACAACGTATGCCAGCCAAGAGCGACGTCTCAATTCATTCCATCTTCGCTGCCTCCGGAGAATACTTGGCATCAGGTGGCAGGACTATATCTCCAACACAGAAGTCCTTGAAGCGGCCAACACCCCCAGCTTATACACACTACTGGGTCAGCGGCGCTTGAGATGGCTTGGCCATGTGAGCCGCATGGAAGATGGCAGGATCCCCAAAGACACATTGTACAGCGAGCTCGCCACTGGTATCAGACCCACCGGCCGTCCATGTCTCCGCTATAAAGACGTCTGCAAACGCGACATGAAATCGTGTGACATTGATCACAAGTCGTGGAAGTCAGTTGCCAGCATTCGCCAGAGCTGGCGGGCAGCCATAAAGACAGGGCTAAATTGTGGCGAGTCGAAGAGACTTAGTAGTTGGCAGGAAAAAAGACAGAGGCGCAAGGGGAGAGCGAACTGTGCAACAGCCCCGACAAACAAATTTCTCTGCAGCACCTGTGGAAGAGCCTGTCACTCCAGAATTGGCCTTTATAGCCACTCCAGGCGCTGCTTCACAAACCACTGACCACCTCCAGGCGCGTATCCATTGTCTCTCGAGATAACGAGGCCCAAAAGAAGAAGCAATTTTATTGACAAGCTGGATCCATTTCGTCTAAACTTTGGCAATAAAAAATATGATGCTACTCATTTGTTTCTTCGTTATCTATCAAAGGAGTTCCATTTTTCTCCTTGGTAGACCATACAGATCAGTGCTGTCAGATCACATTGAATTTATCTTAAATACATGCATAATTGGCATTTCTAATAGCAGCTTGAGATAGAATGTTTGTCAGCTTCAGAACTGTTGCTAAAGATCAGCTCAATATTAAGTGGAGGGCCTTTTGCACGAAAAGGTAACTTCAGCCAGAGACAAATGGTGGGATTCAATTGACACTGGAGGTATTTGTTCCTCCCTGTGTCATCTGGAGTGTACAATGTCGCCTAAGCAATTCAAAGCAGCACAAAATACATCGCTTGGGAGTCTATAAAACTCTTCTCTTCAGCAGAAATTTATTTAGAGCCTTTGCAAAGTAGTGCTGAGATAGTTGTATTCAGTCAAGCAACTTCATTCATGACAAGGAATTTGTTCTACCAGGGGTCTGACGTTATCATGCACAGAGCTGATTTATAGATCTAAAGACAAATTGCCTTCACTGCATCACTTCAGAATTTATGCAGTGTGAGCCACTGTTATGACAAATAGAATTATATTTTAAGTAGCCAAAATGTAATTAAGAGGGTAAAACCTGTTAAGCTTGCAGTTTTATTTCAGCACAGGCTAAGAAAATAATATTTTTCCCAAAGATAATGTTTATTCCTATTATGGTTTAATTTGATTCTGGTGGATCTCACTGGTGAGAGTATTTCTGTTTGCAAATAATCATTAATGATCTTGTGCAGAATGTTCCAATGAACCATGTTTATAGTTCAATGCATGTATAAATAGACCTTGAGTCTTTAACACAAAAAGCCTCATTGTCATTCGCTGCAGTCAACTTCCTTACATTAATATTCATTGCAGTGCTCTACACAGCATTTACTGTGGAATGAACACTGTTTTTCTTTTGCATTAACCACCTCATTCAGTGTGAAGGGAAAGGGTATTGCTAATTAGCCATGCCACAACAATTCAGTATTCAGTCCTGACATAAGGGAGTCAGAGCAGAATAAATCTACACTTTTCTAGCAGATTTGAAACAAATTCATGAGATTTTTGTTTCTTTCTTCAATTTTGAAGTCACTAAAGTTTCATTTAAATGCATAAAGGTCATAAATTATTTAGAAACTGCATATCTGCAGCCTACTGAATTTAAACTTCACCCAATTGACGTAACAGGCATAGTTTTCTTTCTCAATGATATCTTGAACCATTATTCCAGCCTAAACAACTTTATTTTGTTCCTAACTTTTGTTGCTATTTTTGTGACTTAGTAACTAAAGTGTAGCTTTGAACTCAATTCGAGTTTATTACTTTAACTGTATCACTGTTGAAGGTCCCAACATTTGAAGGAGAAAGCATTGTTTAGCTTCATTTTTATCCTTGAATTGTTGGCTCCATTTATGCGACTATGGTTATTGCTTGCTCTATGCTGTTTCCTTCAGCCAAGTGGGAGATGCTGTTTGAACCATGGATTAGTTTATGGCTATTGGCATCACTGCCCTTTGAGCTGAGTATAGGAGGTTTGCTTAAAAGAGAAGCAAACCAGTTGTTCACTCGCCACCTGCCAAAGAACGATAACACATGAAGAACTGTCCTGTGACAAGGCCCTTGATCAGGCAGTCTGATAATGCATACAATCAAGCTTTCACTCAGCAGTACGAGGAGGCTTGAATGATATGCAGCCCTGGGACTTTAGTCTACAACTGTTAAATTGGTGAAGGAATAGGAGTCTTACTGCATCAGTACCAGGCCACTTGCCAAAATGGCTTTCATTTATAAATGTGTCTTCTTTTTAGACAGTCCCTCAGCACTGAGGATGACTTGCTTCCATTCTGGTTCAGTGAGTTCTTACATGGCTATCAAGTCCAATGCGCGAACCGCAGTCTCTACCACATGGGGGGCAGGTGGTGCTTAGGGGGCTGTGCGTTCCTTCTGCTGCCTGGACTTGGTTTCCGGTGCTCCCATCAAAATCTCACGAGGTGCTCGGTACCTTCCCGAATGCACCTTCTCCACTTTGAGTGGCCGAGGGACAAGGGCTCCCATGAGTTGGTGGGTGTGTTGGATTTCTTCAGGGATTCCTTGAGAATGACCCTAAGGTGTTTCCTCTGTCCTCCTTTTGCTGTGGTGAAGCTCAGAGTAGAGCAGTTGCTTCGGGAGTCTGGTATCAGGCATGTGAGTGACGTGGCCTGCCCAGTGAAGCTGGTTTGGGGTGATTAACACCCGAATACTGGGAATGTTGGCTTGTGAGATGATGCTGACATCAGATTGCCTATCCTGCCAATGAATGTGAAGAATTTTGGAGCGACAGGGTTGGTGGTATTTCTTCTGAGTTGCCTGCTGTCGATTGTCTGAGGCATATAGGAGTGCAGGGATCACTGCTGCCCTGTACACGTTGACCTTAAAATTGAGGTCCTGGTCCTTGAATACTCTCTTCCTCAGTCGGCCGAAGGCAGAGCTGGCACATTGAAGCCATTGGTGGATTTTGTCATCTATTTCTGCCTTCATTGAGAGGAGACTCCCAAGATATGGAAAATAATCCATGTTGGTTTCTTCATGAATCCTGATTGACGGAGGATGATGTTGTGCTGTGGGAGTGGGTTGGAAGAAGACCTTAGTTTTCCAGATGTTTAAAGTAAGGCCCATCCTGTCATACGCTTCGGTGAAGGAGTCAACAATGACTTGGAGCTCAGTCTCTGAGTGAGCACATACACAAGCATCTTCCTTGTACTGAAGCTCAATGATTGAAGTTGGAGTGACCTTGGTTTTGGAGTAGAGGTGATGGAAGTTGAGTAATTTTCTATCCATCCTGTAGGTTATCACCTCTCCTGTGAAGAGTTTGCTGGAGGTGAGGTGCAAAATTGCAGTGAGGAAGATGGAGAAAAGGGTTGGTGTGATGACACAGCCTTGTTTGATGCCAGCCTTCACTGAGATAGAGTCTGTGGTGGCCCCGTTGGTAAGGATTACGGCTTGCAAGTCATCATGTAATAGGAAAAGGATGGTTACAAATTCCTGAGGGCAGCCCAACTTGGGGAGGACTCTCCATAAACCCTCATGATTGACAAAGGCTTTCATGAGGTCAAAAAAGACCATGTACAGCAGTTGGTACTGCTCCCTACATTTTTCTTGGATTTGCCATGCAGTGAAGATCATAACTGTAGTGTCTCTCAGTGAGTGAAATCCACATTGTAACTCTGGGAGGAGTTCTTCAGCCACTGGAAGGAGGCAGTTGATGAGAATCCTTTCGAGCGTACTATGAATGACTGAGGTCTCCAATGCACCAGTATTATTATTTCCAAAGTTAGACATACTGGGCTTTTCTTTTAAAGTAAAAGTGCCAAAATGACAGTAACTGTTTTAATCTAGCAGATCTACATTGCTTAAACCTATTTGAAATCTCTGTTTATCAAGGAGGGATGTTCGTGCTGGTAAATGAAATATTTTCCCATTTCAGGCCCTAAGTATTAGAACCAAACTCCCAGATTCAGCATTTATCTGGCAGATAGATTGTAAATCATAATATAGGCCAATCATTATGAGTTTACTACAAAAACGGAGCAGCTTATGCACAGGTCAGAAATGCGGCTGTCTCAGGGCTACAGCCAGACCTAGTGTTACAAGTGTGGTGCGTTTGCATGAAGACTAATATGTAGGGTTGACATGGTATAAAGAAACTACTTGATATATACTACAGTTTACTCATTCCAAATCTTGGCAAAAGCATGAATTAAATTCAAACACAGTTTCCATTTAAATATATTGATAATGCAGTAAACAGGACTGTAAATCCATTAGTTCATGTACAACATCAGGAAATGCTGGAAACACTCATTAGGTCGATCAGTATCAGTGGGAGAGAACAGATAAATTAATGGATTAGATTTTAAACTTGGCCCGCCTTGTGTTAATGGCGCAGTGACGGCTGAGAATTGTTTACTGCCCAGTTTACGTCGGCTGACACCGACTTCATAGACCTGTTTGAGGCAGTAAGTATTTTTAATATACAAATTGGGATACTTTGATATACTCCGATTGCCACTTCAGGACAGAATTTGGTGGACTGGGGACCGAGCACTTTCTGCTCGCTTTCCCCTGGTGGTCCAGTCAAAGAGGAGCCTAAATGTTAGCCTTATTTATTCTTGTGTGTCCAGAAGAATCAGGAGTGTGCAGAAATAATCTGCCTCACCGATGCCACACCCCACCACATGTAGCCAGCCCTGCATTGACATCCTTTTTCTAGGTGTGTTTTTCATCCACAGCCTGTCAAGGGAATGACAATGAGGCCCGGCACTCAAAATGGACCAAGTCTATTGAATGGGCAGGCGAGCTGAATAGTTAAAATCTAGACCATTCTGAAGGGCCTCCACATGAAGATTAATCTATCCATTCTCTTCACAGATGTTGATTGACTTGCTGAGTGTTTGCTTTTGTTTAGTTTAGTTTAGAGATACAGCACTGAAACAGGCCCTTCGGCCCACCGAGTCTGTGCTGACCATCAACCACCCATTTATACTAATCCTACACTAATTCCATATTACTACCACATCCCCACCTGTCCCTATATTTCCCTACCACCTACCTATACTAGGGGCAATTTATAATGGCCAATTTACCTATCAACCTGCAAGTCTTTGGCATGTGGGAGGAAACCGGAGCACCCGGAGGAAACCCACGCAGACACAGGGAGAACTTGCAAACTCCACACAGGCAGTACCCAGAATTGAACCCGGGTCGCTGGAGCTGTGAGGCTGCGGTGCTAACCACTGCACCACTGTGTTTCAGATTTCCAGCATCTTCAGATTTTTTGCTTTTTGTTTATGCATGTTCAGGTTGTTACTTGAGTGGAGAATATATGGAATGTGTTGTGGAATAGGGACGGATAGGTAGAGCAAACAGAAAACGTTTCTAGAACACTGCTGTTGTCTCACAGTACAACTCCTTTTGTGCTGAGAAGGCTTTGAATCCCCAAAATATCACTTACAGTGGGCCAGATTCAGCAAACTTTTCAACCCTGAAGAAATTTAATGAGAAAAACCAGATGATAAAATTAAGTTTTCCAGTTGGAATAGGTGCAAAGGGATCAAACAAACAAATCAGAACCACAGCTAATTTCAACTTGGTTCTAAAATAAACATAAATTGCCACTTAACTGTTGTTTCAAAATGGGAGATAATCCTAGCCACTAATAAGCTTGCATTAATAAACACATTCAGAATCTGGTCCTGAGCACTACTGCTGCAAATATTTTCTGATTATGTCCAAACATATACATCCTGTGTCCCAAACATCATTTCCTTAGTAACCCTTGGTAAGTGTCAGGGTTATAAAGTTATTATGTTTATTGTCTGCACCGAAATACAATGCACTACGGGGACAGTCCACAACTATCTACTGTTTCAGCAGTCAAAACAAGCAATTTAACAAAGTGTACTGAAACTTTTCTCCTCTTCGCACAATGCTGCCAAAGTATGGCAATAAAATGCATTTAACAAATCAGCAATAAATTTTGCCTTACATTTAACTTTAAAGTGGCCTTCTTTTGACAAAGTACTTGTAATTATTCCTGAGACTAGAATAATGAGTTCCCAACTGTGTGTTTTTTTTTCTTTCTTTCTTTTGGGCCTCCTTATCTCGAGAGACAATGGATACGCGCCTGGAGGTGGTCAGTGGTTTGTGAAGCAGCGCCTGGAGTGGCTATAAAGGCCAATTCTGGAGTGACAGGCTCTTCCACAGGTGCTGCAGAGAAATTTGTTTGTTGGGGCTGTTGCACAGTTGGCTCTCCCCTTGCGCCTCTGTCTTTTTTCCTGCCAACTACTAAGTCTCTTCGACTCGCCACAATTTAGCCCTGTCTTTATGGCTGCCCGCCAGCTCTGGCGAATGCTGGCAACTGACTCCCACGACTTGTGATCAATGTCACACGATTTCATGTCGCGTTTGCAGACGTCTTTATAACGGAGACATGGACGGCCGGTGGGTCTGATACCAGTGGCGAGCTCGCTGTACAATGTGTCTTTGGGGATCCTGCCATCTTCCATGCGGCTCACATGGCCAACTGTGTGTACGTGATAGTTAATACCCCATCCTTTGCTGAATGAGCAGTCAGCTAGTCAGTTTGATGTACATACTAATTGACTGCAATGCGAAAGAGAAGTAAAAGAATAAGGAAATCATTGCAGTATATACATTAAAACGGATTTTAGTGTGTTACACATTAGTGTTATAACGCTGTATGACATAATATCGCTGCATAAAATTAAATATTCACACGGTGCTTCAGGATCACATTAATGGCAGATGTCTGCCACACAATTGTTTTTTTAACTTGAATGCTGACATCAAAGAGAAATTATCTCTTACTTGCAAGCTTTTAATTTGCATAAAATAGGATTTACATTTATAAGATTGGATAGAAGATCAGAAAGCAGGATAGAACTGTTTAGAGGAGAATTATATAGAATTTACACCACAGGAACAGTCCATTCAGTATGAATGAATAAATCAGAACTACAGTTAGGAAATTGTACACAGACCTGCATGATGGACAGTCTGTGGTCACAAACTAGCCGGATGTTCAGGTAGTGCCATCCCTTTCAAAAGATACCAGGATGGTGATGGCAGAGATGCCAATTCCACCATCACATAAGCCAGGAAACAATCTTTTAAAAATCAAAAGATTTGATATGACAATCATGAGTTGCTATTTGTCAAGTATAAACCAATGTAGGTTCACAGTTGGTTTATTAACCTCATTAAAAGAATTATTTATTTTGTAATAGGTTCTTTACAAAAACTACATTACTGCATCTTCACCTGCAGTTGGGGAGGCCCAGAGACCTGCTCAGCAGCCAGAGAACACTCGGGGGGAGTACCCGAGAAGCAGAGATTATCACGAGACACCCTGGGTGGTTGTCCGCTGTCTCCCACCCACAATTCCTAGGTTGCGGAACCCCGGGAAGATCTCTATAAATTCCCAGGGGTCTAGACCTCAGTTTGAGAGCTATTACATTCTAAAATCAGTCACTCACAAGTCAACTGCTGAGTCTCGCAGTCCACAATTCTGCTACCGATGATTTCTTTGTACACTACATGTAAAAGAAAGATGTGCCCTCCCACCAGTCATTATTAGTTGATACAGCTGCCTCCACATGTCCCAGCATCAGTCAATCACAGGAGGGGTGATGAAGATTGACATTTCAGTGGATCGATCAATGCAGAAAAAAAAATCATGAGTGTTTCAAGTTCAATCATGAGCTCATGAGCAAGGCTAAATTTTCCTTTCAAAATTGCGCCTCTTGCGATAAATCTGTCAGTGTTGGTGATACTGTGAGCGGAGCAAAGCAATGTGGATGCAGTCTATGGCACCTTGGACCCTGGGGAAGCCTACAGTGCGAGTGAATCCCAATGCCCTATCCGCATCTCCTTCTGTATCTGCCCCAGAAAAAACTATCCCCCAATTCACTTACAACTGCACTTTCAAAATCCCAACTGTCTCGCCTTTGGCCCTCCATTCACTACAACATTTCTGCAGCTACTGATGCACTCAACCACACCCTCACCTCCACCTTTGATTCCCAAGTCCTCAATAAAACCATTACTCTCTTTCAACCTGGCTTTTCCCCCTGGTATGGTTCTCATTTCTGCTCCCTTAAGTCGAAGGGATGCAGCCTTGAAAGGATATGGCAGACAATTGGTTTAGCCATCCACTGCCAGAATTGGCTGAACCACATAAAACATTATTCGGTCCTGCTCTTTTCTGCTAAAACTGCTCACCATTTCAGGATCATCCTGGAATGCAAAGATAATCCCCGACTTCTTTTCTCTACTGCAAACCTTCTTCTTAAACCCCTCTTCCCTGTCTCCTCCACCCTCATCTCTAACAAGAAGTACGAGATGCTCATTGACTTCTTTGACACTAAGATCGAGACCATCCGATCAGCTGCCTCTGCTGCTTCCCTCCCTTCCACTAGCTCACTGATCAATCTTCCTATATTGCTTCCCCTTGCCCTAGCCCTGAATCCACATCTTTCTCTAGTTTCTCTCCTATCTCCCCTAATGCCACCTCTGAGCTCATCTTGTTCATGGACCCGCCTCCTGCTCCACCACTAAACTGCTGACCCACACAACTTCCCCTCCTGGTCCCCTTATAGCCAATATTGTTAACGGTTCTCTCTCTTTAGTGTTGTTCCTCTCTCCTTTAAATCTGCCATCACCATCCCTGTGCTTGACCCCACCGTCCTTGCAAACTACTGCCCTAGCTCCAATCTCCCTTTCCTCTCCAAAGTCCTTGAACGTGTTGTCGTCTCCCAAATTCATGATCAACTTTCCAGAACTATATGTTTGAATCCCTCCAATCGGGTTTCCACCCCTGCCACAGCTTTTATTAATGTCACAATTGACACCCTATATGACTGTGACAAAGGTAAACTTACCCTCCTTGTCCTTCTCGATCTGTCTGTAGCCTTTGACAGTTGACCACTCCATCCTCCTCCAATGCCTCTCTACTGTTGTCCAGCTGGGTGTGACTGCTCTCACCTGGTTCCATCATTATCTAGCTAATCATAGCCAGAATATCACTGGCAATGGCTTCTCCTCCTGCGCCCACACTGTTACCTCTAGTGTCCCCCAAGGATCTATTCTTGGACCCCTCTTTTTTCTCATCTACGTGCTGCTCCCTGGCAACATCATCCAAAAACACAGCATTTGTTTTCACAGGTATGTTGATGACATCCAGCTCTATCTCACCACCACCTCTCCCAACTCCTCCACTGTTGTTAAATTATCAGACTGCTTATCTGACAGCCAGTACTGGATGAGCAGAAATTTCCTCCAATTAAACATTGGGAAAAATGAAGCCATTGTTTTTGGTCCCTACTCCAAACTTGGCTTCTTCACTACTGACTCCACCCCTCTCCCTGGTAACTGTCTGAAATTAAGCCAAACTGTTCCCAATCTTGGTGTCATATTTTACCTTGAGCTGAGATTCCGACCACATATTCGTGCCATCACTAAGACCACCTATTACCACCTCCTTAACATTGCCCGACTTTGCCCCTGCCTCAGCTCATCTGCTGCTGAAACCCTCATTCATGCCTTTGTTACCTCTAGACTTGACTATTCCAACGCAATCCTATCTGGACTCCCACATTCTTTCCTCTGTAAACTTGATGCCATCCAAAACTCTGCTGCCTGTGTCCTAACTCACACCAAATCCCATATCACCCCTATGCTTACTGACTTACTTTGGCTCCTGGTCAAGCAATATTTTGATTTTGAAATTCTCATCCTTGTTTTCAAATCCCTCCATGGCCTCGCTCCTCCCTTTCTCTGTAACCTCCTCCAGCCCCACATCTCTCCCAGCTGTCTGTGCACATCTAATTCTGGCCTTTGAGCATCCTTGATTTTAATCACTTCACCATATGTGGCTGTGCTCTGGAACACCCTCCCTACCCTTCTCCGCCTCGCTGCTTCTCTTTCCTCCTTTAAGACAATCCTTAAAACCTACCTCTTTGACCAAGCTTTTGGTCGTCTGACTTCATATCTCCTTTTGTGGCATGGTGTCATATTTTGTTTTATAATGCTCCTGTGAAGTGCCTTGGGATGTTTAAAGGTGCTATATGAATATAAATTGTTATTGCTCTCTTGTCCTTCTATGCTCTGTACACTGAGGAAGTGATGCAGCTGTTCCTCCTGTGTTAAAGCAGCTCTATGACCTCCTGGATAGAGTTGTGAACAGCACACTGGGTGATGTTACTGAGGTCACCTGCTGCAATCTGGAAGGAGACGGTCACGTAATAATTAAAAGGCAAGGTGACCTTGGCAGCCACAGGCTGTGCTGTCCAGGACCAGTTGTGGTTACAGCATGTGACATAGCTCAGTTTTAGCCTCTTTGGTGAAGTGAATGAGGCTGATGCATTGCTCCTCAGTGAAGTTCAGTTAGTAAAAGTTCTCCCTGAAGACCTGTTATGGCTATAGCCTCCTACATAACACCCTCCTCCTCCCTCTTTTCCTAGCTATTCCAGCTCTCTCTTGCCTTCCTAGCTGCTCCTCCTTGTGCTCCACCTTCAAAGACCTAGCAAACCTTTCATGACTAGAATAGAACTGTTTTGAAGGCAACCAAAAGCCAACCAGCACTAACAAAAACTTTATAGCAGAAGTAAGAATTCGATGAACCGGCAGCCTAAAAGAACACCCAACAACTAACTTGTATGAAATGGATGAGTTCTTTAAGTAGAGCTCGGGCAGGGTCCTGTCTGCCTGTTAGCGCCAAGGTTTGCTGAAAGAGTTGATCACATGTTTGGCCAGGTGCTGGGACAGACCAGTTACACAATAAACATATGACCTTTATTTAAATCTGGAGGTTTTCTTTTAATTCTCCTGTTACGTGCCTATTGTTGTGTATTGTTATTGCATGTGTAGCATCGCTAGGGCACTCTGGAGAAAATGTTAGATTCTGGATAAAGTCAACTAACAACTCTATTATTTACATTTACTGTATACACTCTCCACAAGCCTCATAAGCTTGCATCCTCTGTGCTGCTATCGCTTCTTCTCCTCAAGGCCATACCCATATGACTGTTACATTATCACTCCTGCAGTGGGAGGGTTGCTCTCACTGTGTTCAGTACTAACCCTTTACCTCCTTATGCTACATCTCTTCCTAAGTTTTTATCCAACATTTTCTCAAACATATATACATTCATGACTTATCTACTATCCTTTCTCCCCTCTGACTCTGACTTCACAGATTTAGTCTGTTCGGAGGTTTAACAACTCTCCCCAATCTGGTTGTAGTCTGTCTGGGACAATAAGCTGTCTTCTTTGTGAGTCTGGATTGCTCATTTGCTTGAACTTTACTATGGAGTGTAGTGTTCTGTTCAGTTTGGGTTTGTTCATCTTCCTCTGGGACTTCCAAATGAATTATTGGCTGTTGCTTTTGGGAAAGAGAAATGATTTTCCTCTGATTTCTTCCTATGTTCCCTTCAGTCATGTGTATCACATACAATCGCTGATCGTCTTCATGTTTATGGATTACTTTACCTTCCCTTTCCTGCTCAAGTATCCATACTCTTTATTTAATTTGTGTACGCTTCTTGCTCAAAAGCTTCTATTATAATTCTGGGTTTGCTTCCTTTGTTACGATCAGGTGAGGAGGGGTCACAGGGCTTCCCTCTTGTCCTTCCTCTTATATGACCGCATCACGGTTTATTCCTTTTGAAACAGTGGATCTGCTTACCATTTCAGTAAGTGTTTTACCTTTTAACCTTTGTTGTGATCGTAAAAGAACCAATTGGACAGCTTTTCTTGAGTTTAAACAAGAAAGAGGTGAGTTTATTATACTTAAAAACTAATCCCGATCTAAATAAAATAATAAAATGACACTACACTTTTGTGCACACGCACACATACACACAAGAATCACACACACACAAATAGAGTGCTGAGGAATAGATTTGTGTTGGATGTGTGAGAGAGAGAGAGAGAGAGAGCCAGCCCTTCTGACTTCTGCACAGAATGAGTCACTGGCTTGTTTGCTTGTCCAAGAGAAACTCCCTGCTTTCACAGAGATGGACAGACAGTCACATGACTGTCTCAGTGAATTCTCTAGTACCTTCTAATGAGGTTCTAGCTTAGGAATTTCCATGTCTCAAACCATGGTGCCAATGTTTTCCCCTGGAGGGTTTTGCCCTTTCAATGTTAGTGTCCCAGGCTGGCTTTAAATGTCTTGCTAATGAAAGCAATCTGAGGTAGCTCAATCAATAGGGCTACAGGCTAATCAGACATGTGTCTCCACTTTTGATGGCTTGGAATGTGCAAGGTTTTCACATGCAAATGGTGGTGGCCATTTTTAGTTCTGGTAAAGTCTTTGTAAAAGTTGTCTGTAATTTACAGCTTTCCTCCTTTTTTTAAGTTTAAGTTTAATGTAAGTTTCCAACTAACGAATTAAAATTCCTCATTTGGCATAGCATGTTTTCTTGACACCTTCTGTAGAGGTTTTCCCTCTGTTGTACTTTCTCATAGTCTTGAGCCTTCAGTCCAGGAATCAATTTCTGAGGCAGTACTGGAAGCTGTGTTTTTAACTTACTGCCCAGCAGTAATTCTGCTGGCGATAATCCACACATTAACGGTGTTGAATGATAAATTAGGAGTGAGATTGGAAGATCTTAATTTTTCTTTCGTAAAGACTTTAGGGTTCTCACATCTCTTTCCACCTCACCATTGGACAGTGGATATCTCGGTGAGCTTGTGAGCTGTTGAAAGCCCATCTTCACCACAAACCAAATAAAATATTCATTAGCGAACTCTGATCCATCGACTGATACTGTTTCATCTGGAATCCTATGTGTCACAAAGATGTCTTGAAGAATCCTGATAACCACTTCGGTGGTTGTAGAACGTAATCTTCGGGCTTCTAACCACCTTGAAAAGTAATCAATGATGATTATATATGTCTTCCTACTAAACATGAATAAATCCATACCTAGCCGATCCCAAGGTCTACTTGGAAATTAGATAGTTAACAGAAGTTCACGCTGTTCTGGCCTCTGTATTGCACATGTCTGATAGTTCTGGATCATGGTCTCAATGTCCTTAGATATTCCAGGCCACCATACTAAAGATTGTGCCCTCGCTCTGCACTTAGTTATACCCAAATTGCCTTGGTGTAGACGATCTAAGATATCTAGGAACAACAATTTTGTCATTGTAAACTAACAAGTTGTTGATTATGGTAAAGTATTTCCAATATTCATGGAACATCTTAATTGTTCTTTCACCTTGACTTTCTTGTGGCCACCCTTGTGTACAATACTGTCTAATGCGAATGCATACTCCAGCGCCTAATTCGTATGTTCATATGTTCATTCTTAATCCCTTTTTGGGCTTGTTGTACAAATACACAACACACAACATGGTGGCAATGGTAAAGCAGCAGTGAAATAATGATAAAACTGTGAACAGAGAAATTAAAGACAAATACTGGCCCAGTACACTAAAAAAACTACTTACATGCTGAAGAGGCTGTGAAGAGCTCCAGAGCTGCAGTGAGTCAGAGCGCAGAAATACAAGCTACGCCACAGAAGCGTGATGGTCTGCAATTGGAAACCAGCGATCAGGTGAGTCACGATGCTGATGGTCTTGCATCGGGTTAAAATGCCTTTGAAAAGCTTGAAGTAATTCTCAAAAGGCATTGTGCTCTGAAAGTGAAAAAAAAACAAGGAAAAACCCAATCTTTCCTCTGACTAGAAGAGCGAGAAACCCCCAAAAAGCACAGGAAACCCCCCAAAACAACAGGGGCACCTCCAATAAAGCAACCAAGCCTGAAATAAACAAACAAACTGAATTTCTCAAAGAAAGGGAAACACTCTTCAAAAAAGCCTATTCAAACAGCGGGGAGCTCCCGAAAACAGCAGGAAACTTCCATCAAACTCATACCTTGGTGGGTCCTCGTGTGTTATTAGAGAATGGCACAGGGAGAAGTGCACATCATTTCAGAGCAGGAGGACACAGGGGAGGCAGAGTCGGCTGTGGCCAGTCCCTCTCAAAGGATGGAGGACAGGTTCAGCAAGGCAGAGAGGCAGAGCCGAGGGAGTCACAAAACAGGTGACTCTACCTGGAGAATCAGCATGAGCTATACACCTACAGGTTAGCTGAAACACTGCGACATCATGGAATGCTTGTTAACAACCTTAATTAGCCATTTATACATTTTGGGTGGGTTGCTTCTTCCCACTCTCCTTGGAGCCTTTTAAACTTTCAGCATTTTGGTTTCACTTTGGGAAACCAGCACGCTGACCCAAGGGTTGAGTTGAAGCATCTGCCGTCTCTCTTCCCACCCTCTCATTGAAATAAAAATCCTGGTCATAGGCCGGGATCTTGTGGAGGCAGCAGGTCTATCAGCGCCAGGCCAAAAAGGAGGTTTTCACACTCCGCCCGGCATGATCCTCCGTTGTTCTGGAGGTGAAGTTTCTGGCGCCAGGGGTTCCCGTACCTTTAAAGACAGGGATCTCACCTCCAAGAGCTGCCGGCCAATCATAGGGATGGCAGCTCAGCAGTATCAGCAGCACAACCAGGAGCGGTGGCCATTGCCAGTACTGCAAAGGCCTTGGAACCAAGCCCAGCACTGGAACACTGGACCTCGGATAAGTGAGGTGGGGTCGCCATGGCCAGTCCAGAAGGCTCTGCTGAGGGAAGATGAGGGGGTGGGTGGGTGAGTCAGGAGTGGGGGTGCGTTGATGGGCGTGCAGTCTAGGGGATGGGAGGTCCATGGATGTAGAGGTTTTGCTGGCGGGGGTCCTCCATGGCCACAGGTTGCCCACAGAGGAGGGATTCCTCTCTGCAAGCCCACAGCGAGTGCCCCTCATTTTACAATGCGCCCTCCCCACATGTCGGAGGCACCCTCGCCACTGGTTAGATCCCAACGGCAGCAGGAAGAGGCCCTTAAATGGCTATTAATAAGCTACTTAAGGGCTTCAATTGGGTGGTAAGGCTGTTGTCGGCCTATCCTGCCCCCAGCAAAAGCCCTCTGCCCCCCGCCACCCATCGTAATTTTATGGCCCTAGGGAGGCCCATAAAACTCAGTCCATAGAGTCATAACAGCACAAAAGGCGGCCAGTCTGCCCATCAAGTCCTTGATGGCTCTCTGTAGAGCAATCCTATCAATTCCATTCCCCTCCTCTAACCCCGTAGCCCTGCAGGTTTATTTCCCTCAAATGCCCACGCAATTTCCTTATGAAATCATTCATCATTTCTGCTTCCACCACCCTCACAGGCAGTGAATTCCAGGTCATTATCACCCACACCCCGCCCACATCTCTTAAATCTGTGTGCCCTGGTCCTTGTAGCAAAAGATCACGAGAACAACTTTTCTTTGTCGATCTAATCCAAACTTGTCGTAATCTTGTCAGAGAGCGATTTATGGCACAGAAGGAGGCCATTCAGCACATCACGTCTATGCCACTCTCAATGGAGCTAAGCCATCAGTCCCACTCCCTGGCTCAATCCCGTAGCCCTGCAAGTCTATTTCTCTCAGGTGGCCATCCAACTTCCTCTTGAATTCATTGATCATCTCTGCTTCCACCACCCTTGTGGGCAGCGATTTCATTAAGTATATTAGCCTTGCCCTGTGCCTCTAAGCATTATATTACTCTCTTTATCCCTAATAGGCCCCACTCCTCTTACTACTTACTCGCTTACTATTTACATGCCGGTAGAAGATCTTTGGGTTCCTTTTTATGTTGACTGCCATTTTATTTCTATATTCTCTCTTTGCCAGTTTTATTTTCCTCTTCACTTCCCTTTTCAACTTATTGTATATGGCCTGGATATCACTTGCTGAGTTGACCTGACATGGATCATATGCCCTCTTTTTTTGTTTCATCATCATCTCTATCTCCCTCGCCAAATAAGATGCTCTGTTCTTGGTTCCCCTACCTTTCAACCTTATTGGAAATTTCCTAGCCTGTACCTGAAACATCTGTTCCTTAAAGATAACAAATTGTTTTGATACAGCTCTTCCTGCCAGTCTTTGGTTCCATTCTACTCTGGCTAGATCCCTTCTTATTGTATTGAAGTTAGCCCTTTTCCAATCTAGACATTCTACCTTACATCTCTATCAAATCTTCCCCCAGTCTCCTTTGCTTCAAGGAGAACAACCCCAGCTTCTCCAACCTAACCTTGTAACTAAAATGCCTGCATCCCTGGAACCATTCTTGTAAATCTCCTCTGCACCCTCTCAAGGACCCTCACATCCTTCCTAAGGTGTGGAATTTTTTGCTTTATAGATATGTGATGCCCTGAAACAATACTTTCAAACGTATGACATGCCAGATATGCAGTAGATGCAAGATTTCTAGATATATAAAGTATGGATTGCACACAGCAACATATTCTTTCTATTTCTACAAGTTTACTGTATGCGGCATATTGTATGCTCATTTCAGAAACACCTGGGGGGAAAACATTTGGGTAATTTCTCTGACACAAAAGATCTATGCAGAATATAATGCACCTTATTTAGCATCAGTAAAAATACTTGTTAATTGCAAGCCTGGTTAAATGATGTGTTAGGATCTTGCTGTCAGTACTTAGATGAATACAAGAAAGAATCTTAGGTGAATGATATATTTAAATTTAATGATTTTTCTCTCTTCTCTCAAAAGATTAACAAACTATATAGAAGTCATTTGTTAGGTTCTATGTAATGCAGCTGTTGTAATGAATGTAGCATTGGAATTAATACAAAAGCTTATGTTAACAGGTGCTTTCTCAATAAATGATTCAGTGTTTGACAATATCTCAGTCCACTGCTATGTTTTATCTGAACTATATTAATTTTTTCGTGAATCAGAAATTTAAAATGTTGCTGGGGAACAGTCGCTTCTTGTTTGACCATGATGCTCCAGTCACAATTCGGTGTGGAGCAGCTTGATGAGCCAGCTGGCCTTTTCCTGCTTGCCAATTTCCTATGATGCGTGAAGTACATTACCCTTTTCATTCTTAGGTTCTTTTATAACGTTCATTGTCCTCCCTATTGTTGTTGGGTTCTTCAAGCATGAGTCTTGTACAGGCAGCTTCAAACCCAATATGGAACAGCTTGGACCCACAAAGAAAGGCTATCCAAAAGACCTGTTCTACCAATTTTAAATCAGTGAACCAATCCGATTTTTAAAACAAGGAAACAAAGTAATCCTTAAATTCAGTAAGTAAAAAATACATGCTCAGGTTATTACCATTATTGTCCTACCAGAATTAAAACCTTAAGTAGATGAAGGGTACTCCACACATTCTGTTTAAGTTATCTTAATATTAAGACTTTGATCATTTTACTCACTCAAACTGTGGCAGTTAAAATGCATAATTTACACATAAATTTCCAGATGATATTTTTGAAAATGTTAACACTCATCTAATGGGCCTAAACTTATCCAATGCTCTTATCCTTGGTTCAGAATCCTTCTGAGTTGCTAATATAAAGAAACTCTATGTTGTATGATATGGAGCAAAATCAATGTTATTGAAGTAATCCAAAACCCCACATCTCAAAGCTTGAGGAACTCACAGGACCAGAAAATAGATGAGAATCCACATATATGTCGAAATATAATGATCTGCTCCTCTTCCTCTCAAAGTATTAGTAACTGGCAGCTGTTCAATTACATTTTGTGACCAGCACCTGACAGTTTATCATAACTTTTCGAATTACCACTCACCTGTCCTTTGCTTATCAGCTAGGAAGTCTTTCAGCCTACCAACTTTAACAATGATAGGTGTAACAATTTATGTCTTGGCCTAAGTCTGGCAAGGTTATAAATTCAGAAGAGGTATAAATTCCATTAATGTTTTTTCAAACTCATTGCTGCCACTTGTCTCTCATTTGCATTGGTTACTTCCGAAACTAAGAACCAATTTTTTATTATTTGTTCTGGAGATTGTCTAGTTTTCCAATGTCAGTTGACACGTGATAAATGGCCACTCATTATTGGCTATTTTATAATCTTCCGGTTACTTTAGCTTAAATCTTAATCTAAAACTAGCAATGCAAAAATGACAGAGGCAGTTAAAAGAGATTTCAATCTACTACCTACATTGTACTTATTAGATTATCCGGAACTTTCAATGTTTGTACTTTTTCTCAAACAATGGAAACCAAAAGTTAAAACAGATTTACCTGTTAAACATACTGATAGGGTACATTCATCATAGATTCAACCAAATGTGCCTCTAACTTTTAAGTTTTGTTGGGGAAAAATATTAGCACCTCAATTAGTAATTGACAAGGTATAGGAAGGCTTGAGTTTGTTAGAGATCCTTTCCAGGACAGAACAAATGTCCTACAGCTTACTATTCAAATACACCCCAACAGTGTATTGTGTTGTATGTTTTGTTTTACTCCAACCTGGTGGGGGTGGAAAAGAGATCTGAATGGATCTACTACCAACTTTGAAAAAATTAAAGTCTTTCTGCTAAATTCTAAAATCACAATACAAAAAAAATCCTCCTAGTACGTGAGGCACTCAATCAGGATGTAGCAGTAATACTTAACGACCTTAACCGCTTGAGGTGAATCACTTGGCCAATGCAAATCACTTCCAGCACCCGCAGGTGAAGAAAATGCCATCACATAGCAGAAAGTTACATTTTTAAATGTAGCGTTCAGAGTTCGACAGTTTTTAAAATCACAAGGCACATTTATAGCTGCATTCATCATAGAGGTTGATGTATCTTAGACAAACAATTAATAAAGCTTCTAAGGTTGCACAAACACCTGCAGATTGCAAAAAATGAATCAATGCCTTATGAGCACATGATGCAAAAATGGGTTGAGTTAAACTGATTAACTGTGCAAGACCTGGAACTGGCCAAAGAGAAAATATATTCATTAGATTATGGATGGTTCAAATCTTTCATCTTTTGGAACAAACACTCAAGCCATTAATCACTTCCATTGATATTGATCAGTTTTGTATTAACTTTGAATCCATTTCTGATACCTGGTATTCCAGTTTCTGAAACTACATTTACCTATTGTGCAATAAATTTCAGTACCATCAGTTGATCTTCCGTGTTATTACACATGGGAATCAAGACCGAGTGTAGTCTTCAGTTCTGTACCTTCCAGCCTCTTATCAGAGGATGTGATGCAATTAGAACACATATTTATGTTGACAGTTGCCATTATTTTCTGTATATCATAGATAAAATGCAAAGCCATTAAAACACGTATAAAAATATTTTTTCAACATTCGCTTTCCTTTTTTTAATAAATTCTATTGCAAAGTGTTACTGCTATGCAGTCAGTCACGCATAAATTAAGTTTCTGACTGATTTAGATTACCCAAGCAAGTTCCCAGAAAGAAAGACCTATGTTTTTCATTTTAAAAATTAGATTAAAAAAAAATGTTAACCTTACTGACCCAGAACACTGACTCTTGCTGGTTTCCTGACCCAAAGCTAAATATTGAAAGCTAAATTTTGAATATGGAAATTAAGTTCCACAAAGGCACTGAGAATCCAGATGACAATTATTTATCTTCATGGAAATTTCTCCATTGTATTTCAGATGATTTATGCAGCTTCCATTGTGCTCCTGACATGCATGAAAATTCCTGCACATAATTGAGAGTGCAGATATTGAGAGTGCAAAGAATCAAGGTTCCACCTCTGTTATGGATGCTCAGGTTAGAAAGAAAGACCTTGCATTTATATGGTACATTTCATGTCTTCAAGATGTTCCAAAGTACTTTATAGCCAATTATTTGTTTCTTTTGGGTGTAGTCACTGTTGTTTTGTGGACAAAATCTTCTGATTAGTGCACAGCAAATTCCCATAAACAGCAATAAGAGAAATAACGAGTTTAACAGTTTTTGCTGTTGTTGATTGAAGGATAAATGTTGAGCAGGACACCACGAAAATTGTCCTACTCTTCTTCACATGGTACCAAGGATCTTGATCTTCAACTCAACACATGGTTGAGGCCTAAGTTTAACATGCCTGACAATGTAGCTTTGCCTCAACACTACGGCGAAGTGTCAGCTGATATTATGTTCTCAAGTACCTGGAGAGGAGCTTGAACTCAGCACCTTCTGACTCAGAGGTGAGAAATGGCACAACTGAGCCATTGAAATGTATATCAGAGTCTGCAATCCACTTTGAAATAAGAAAATAACATGATAATTTGACAGAATCATCTAAGTGCCAGAGTCTAAATCATGATCCATCTTCTAATAACTGCCTTTCTTATTGTCTTGAAAATGTTTCTATCCAGTTTCACTCGAGATGTGCAGTTTAAACTGGCAGCAGTTTGACCAAAGCCAATCTTTCCACTCAAAGCACAATTTTATACCTGATCAAAATTGAGTTGGGGATTTACTGATATTTGGATGTTTCTGTCTGTAATTTAACTACTTTTCTCATAACAGTAGTTTCTTCTACTTCCTTTCCATTCCAGTTTCAAGCTCTACCGTAAATATAATTTGATTCTTGTGGTTTCCATGTGCATTGTGGACTCTGCCACACATTCTAGTAATAATGTTGATGTCAGTGTGACATGCTGCTGAGGCCCAGGTGATTCAGCAGGGATTCTCTTCTCAGAGAAGTTTGATTAGCTATTCATGAGCTCATTGTTAAATCCTTTTCTGCTAGAATTTCACACTTTCAATACAGATTCATGAGCAAATCACATCTCTTCAATAAATAATTAAACCCTTTATTCCACCAGTCACTTATGACTGAATACTACATCCATGAATGCACCCAACCAACCGAACAACATGCAATGATTTTACCCACAGGCACATCCAGCAGATATCTGTAATAGAATAATTGGCAGATAAAAATGCCTTGCAGATAATTTAGCTGAGGAATATTAACATTTTCAAAAGTAGGTTTTGAACCACAGTTTGATCTTTTAAAATGTTCGTTATTGAATCTTCTAAATGTCATTTAATCTTTTTTACGAATGCATGAATTCCTTCTTGTACATCAACAAAATTATTTTACAAACATTATACCGTTCCATAGTGCTTTCTGCATCATGACGTTTATATAAAATAATATTCAAAATGTAACTTTTGTTACATGAGAAATTTTACTATTTTATTGGTTAGTGCGGCATTCTGAAACATTATTTCATGATGAAATAATGGGCTGGATTTTATAGGCCCTCCACCGAAATAGGCAACGGGTGAAAGAAATGGCTGCCCGCACACATGGGCCGCATGTTGTGGAGCCTCCGCGATTCCAAACACAGCGGCTCATTAGCATGGCCGGGGCGGCCTCCCCTCCCGATGACGTGGAGGGGGTGGGAAAGCCATCCCCGGCAATGGCATCCAGTGCCACTGCGCAGGAGCTGGCACCATGTTTTAAGGGCTTAGAGTCCTAAATGACACGTGAAATTTTTAAAGAGGCAGTTATTTTAAAGTTAATAAAAATGAATACAAAAATCTTTCCATGCCCTCTCCCAACCCCCCCCCCCCCATAGCACTACATGTCATTCTTGCCCTCCCCCCCGAAATACGTACCTTAAATGTATGACCTATCACCCCCCCCCAAAGTTCACAACCTTTGTCCTTTACATGTTCCCATCACCCCTTTGACCAATCAGGTAAGTTTGACCCCGCTCCCCCCTCTGCACTGAGAAAATTACCTCCTCCCCCCCTCCCCACAGTTGTCGCACCTCGTTTCCTGGGCGGGGGATTCAAAGGCGCGACATTGCTGGCCGCCAGGATGAAGATCGGTGTGGCAAATCAGAGGCAGCGGGACCTTCATTAATTCAGGTAGGGTAATTTATATAAATATGTAAATCGTCATCCCATCGCCGGGCAGTGGGGGGGCGGGGGGGGCGCCACAAGATCTCTCCGCCTCCATTGAGATCGGGACAGGCCCTCACGGCGTCGGGGTCGGTGGCGGGCCTCATCCGGAGTGACCTTCATGCCCCGCCCCCCCACCCCCATGCCACCGTTCCTGACGTCGAGGGCTCTATAAAATTCAGCCCAATATTTTTATGTTGGGCCTTTAAAAAAGGATTATTACAGGATTAATCAATTGGTTAAATTCAATTGTACTTCATGGGCTGTAAAGCACTTTGAGATGTCCTGCTGTCATGAAAAGCGTTATATAAATGCGCTTTTTTCACAACTGTCTAATATGAGGGTTCATTTTCTTAGCCCTGTGGAGAAAGTCTTTCTGTTTACATGTACTGAGAAATTCCCAAAGGGTGAAGGGCTGGTTTGGCTGTGAAGAAACAACATCTGACATTGAGTAAATGTATGATCTTCAGTGCATGCAGAGTTGTGAACGACCCCCGACTGCATCAGGCTCTGTTCAAAATTGTCACCTTATAAAATGCACTGCAGCTAGTTTGTAGAAATCTTAAATTTTACAAAGAGTTCTTGTTGTTTTCCATTCAGTTTATGTTTTTAAACCTTGTATATATGCACGGTATGAGGAAAATAAAGGAATAGGCCTTCTTCAGTAATGTAGACATTTATAGTATTATAGAATATTTTATTTTTTAACCATGTGCCTGCTTTTCATGTAGTCAGAGCTGCTCATTATTCCACTATTAACACTCTCTCTGGACTAATGCTTTGTCTTTCACCACAAGCATTAATACACACTTTTTTGAATTTGTCCCTGGACAGTTTTGTTATTTAATCTCTCTCTGCCCTATCAACACCTTCCTCTTTGTTCTCTTCCCACCCCCAACCCTTCACTTGCTTAAAACCTAATTCTTTTCTAACCTTTGCCAGTTCTGATGAAAGGTCACAGACCTGAAACGTTAACTCTGCTTTTCTCTCCACAGATGCTGCCAGACCTGCTGAGTATTTCCAGCACTTTATGTTTTGTTTCAGATTTCCAGCATCTGCAGTATTTTGCTTTTGTTTTGGGACCTTATTGTACCTATCCAGATTTGAGCAAACTGAAGCTGTGTGGAAAAAAAAGCACAAGGAATGAACACTTTCTCAAATATTTGGCTTCATCATCAATCATAGGGCAGAAGAGTGGAAAATACTACACATCCATGTGAAAATGACCATACATGAATGGTGATGTTTTACAGCAGTGGACTGACGATAGGGACAGTGGAAATTGACACTTATATGAGATTTTGAAGGACATTCATCCAGTTTCCATGATAATAAGCCAGCAAAGTAAACATAAGCAGACTCACCTATTCTAATACTTTGGATACAATTGTTTCACATTAGGATATCATTGTATTGTTCACTAACTCCAATGACAAATCTACTTCTTAGGATCTGGCACGTTTAATCTTAATTTCCCCCATCAAACAAGGCTTTTAAAAATGTTTACCTGTTACCAATCAGATTGGAATTTAGTGTTTAAGTAAAGCCTTTAAGTCTCCATGTACATTGACTGCTGGAGTTTTTTTTTTCTGAAGAAGAGATAGCAAAGCGAATGAGTTCAAAGAGAATCTTTCAGGCTGTGGTTTAAACGTAAAGCCTCCAAATACTGCAACTGCAGCTCAGAATTTTGTCTGCTGGAACAAGTAAACTCTTGTAGAATTGGCAGATTACGGACAGATCCTCTGGCATAAGCCCATTTTGGTTTTCTTTAGCATAATAAAATGTAACTTGTGCAAAACACTTTTAAAATATTTCTCCATCGTGTTTCTGCAAGAAATTTGAAAATACAACAAATGATAAGTGCTGAAATCAATCATCCTGCATCTAGCTGATGGTGTGTTTTGGCAAATAATGAAATAAACAAGAGAGATAAAAAGAAAAGCCACAAAAATCTTGAAATTGGAAATGAAAATGGAAAATGCTGCAACAGTACAGGAACTGAAAGAAAAAGATATATTGATCTAGAAATTGTACCTGTTAATGTGAACTTATATAGCATGCAATATTCATGCTGCCAGATCATTATAATGATGTAGACGTGCAACCAGCGCTACCCACACTACTCATTAGCGGCACAACTATCTTAAGGGCTGCATATCAGGCACCTTTGATGACATTCAAAGGCACGCAGCACCTTCTAAAGGACAGGTACATTCAGACAACAGTCACCAGGGAAGACTTCTGTTGAGGAAATGGCTGAAGGAGAAAATGAGCAGGGATCAAGGTTCTCTGATGCTACTTTGGAGACCCTGTTGCAGTCAGTGGAGAGGAGGAGGGATATCCTCATCTCCCATCACCCCCTCTCCATGCACCTAATCCATTAAAGTTGGGAGGAAATAGCACAGCATGTCAATGCCAGGTATATTGCACACAGGACATGGCTGCAATGCTGCAAGAAATTTAATGATCAACTAGTGTTGTTAGAGTAGGAAGTCTGCTCTCATACTCTCAGCTCCCAGCTGCAACACTGACAGCACTCACAAGACTTCCCTCTACACTTCCCTTCACACTTCTATTATTGCTGCACCACATTTCATTGCATATCCTTCTCTTCATTCTCACCAACTCAGCACTATTGTAATTCTCACTTACCCACAACTTGCATCACACACAAAGTATCTGCTGTTCCACCATCACAGAATTGTGACAGCACAGAAGGAGGCCATTCGGCCTATTGTGTCTGTGCTGGCTCCCCGAAAAAGCAATTTACCTAATGTCACTCCCCCGCCTTCTCCCCGTAGCCCTGCAATTCTTCCTTTTCAGATAACAATCCAATTCCCTCTTGAATGCCTCGATTGAACCTGCCTTCATTACACTCTCAGGCAGTACATTCCAAATCCTAACCACTTGCTACATAAAAAAGCTTTTCCTCATGCCGCCATTGCTTCTTTTGCCAATTACCTTAAATCTGTGCCCTCTTGTTCTTGATCCTTCCATCAATGGGAACAGTTTTTCCCTCTCTATTCTGTCCAGACCCCTCAAGATTTTGTACACGTCTATTGTGTATTGTGATAGCTAAGCATTTGTTAAACTGCAATACTGCCTCTCTGCTGCCCTTTGTTGTGGAGGTGTAAATAAAAGTTCCAAAATGGCTCCTTACAGTAAGACCTCATGTTAGACTTACTCAGTGAATACACAATGGAAACATAGCAATGAGGATGGGATTTTGGACTCATATTATGGCACAACTAAGAATGAAATTGCATTGCGAGTTGTACTTTATGGAAGGAAGTAGTTGCCAAGTGAGTCTATTGCAGAATAAATTCTCAAATTAAAAAAACTCTCTCAACACTGTGGGTATGGCGCGAACTTAGAAGTCAGCCTTAGAGACACATTCATTGGAGGTCTATAGAACAATAAATTCCAGGCCAAGCTTTTGAGTAAAGACAATAAGCTGACGTGGAAGGAGGCCTGTGATGAGGCCACAGCCATGGAAATGGCAGGAAAAGATAGTGGCAGATCACAAGGAAGTTCTTTTCCTGAACTGGCAGAGGAGGTCCACCGGATTTTCACAGGAACCAGGCCACGGCAGCCCAGTCCGTCGACTCAGAGTCAACATTTTAGATGCTACCATTGCCATGGTAATCAGCAACTATCTAAATGCCCCCATTTCCAGTCAAAATGCTATGCTTGTGGGAATGTCAGTCATATTCAGATGGCATATAGGAGTAGAGGAAGCAGCAATGCTCCAGGTCACGGAAAAGCTCCACGTCACAGAAATGCACCAGGTCAAGGTCATGGTGGACCTAAAGCTAGTTCAGGAGCCTGGAAGTCCTCAAATGTGCATATGATGGATATGGAAACAGAAGTTGATGTTATCAAGCAGGAAGATCAAGAGTTGTACTCAGTCAGACAGCAAGAAAAACAGCACATGGAAATTGAGAGTAAAAGGGCTGAAGATATAATTCCAGCACCCATAGTAAAAATGAAAGACGGAGATTCACAACTTACCTTCATCATTGATACAGCTGCAGCAATGTCTGTTATCTCGGAAGGAGAGTACTAAGTGGTGTGAAACTGACTAGTTATTCCAATAACAGTATTCCAGTGTTAGGTGAAGTTAGTATTAAGGCGGAATATGATGTTGCATTCTATCAATTGCCATTGGTAGTACTTAGGAGGGAACAAAGTCTCCCTGATGGGAAGAAATTGGCTTAAGAAAATTAATTTAAACTGGGCCAAGTTATTTACAGTAGGGACAAGTAAGAATTTGTCTGGCATTGAGGAAGTGCTAATTGTGCACAAAGTGGTCTTTGAGCAAGGAGGACCAAATGAAAAAATTAGGCATCACAAGGTCAAAGTCAAGATAAAGGACAATGTGTAGCTGACATTTTGCAAAGTTAGGCCAGAGCCTTATGCACAGAGCAGTAAGTAAAGAGCTGGATAGATTAGAAGAACAGGGGCAATTAAAAAGGTGAAGAGCAGTGAAAGGGTGGTAGTTCAGAAAGCAGATGGGTCCATTCAGACTTTTGGAGATTATAACCAAACAGTAAACTGCATGATTGAAATGATACTTACCCACTTCCTACCAGTGAAGATTTGTTTTCTAATTTAGCCAATGGGAAGGTGTTCAGTAAGATAGATCTGTCAAATGCATACTTCCAATTTGAATTAACTGACAAGAGCAAGGAATTGTTTTCCATTCATACACACACAGGCTTGTGCCAGTTCGAAGATTACCATTTGTGTTCTCTACTGCTCCCATGGTGTTCCAGAGTCTCATTGATCAGGTACTAAGTGGGGTGAAAGGAATGTGCTGTTACTTGGATGATATTTTAATTAGCACTAAGACAGAGAAAGAGCACATTGTAAAGTTGAATGAAGTTCTAGATCGACTTCAGAAGTATGACATCAAAGATAGAAAGCACAAGTGCTTCTTCATGGTGTCAAGTGTAATGTACCTGGGTCATAGATGACGAAGGTATCCACCCAACACAGGAGAAGGTTGAGGGGATTTTGAAAGCCAAGAGACCACAGAACAAAGAACTCAGAACATTCATAGGAATTGTTGTGCATTATTCTAAATTCATTCCCAACTTAGCTAATACATTTGCTCCATTGTACCAACTGCTCAAAGATGGAATAGATTGGGAGTAGTGTGTGGAGTGTCAGAAAGCATTTAAAGAATTTCACCACACTATTAACACACTCTTTGCCTTTGCCCCATGACCTCCTTGTCAGTTATTCTCTGTGACTCTCTGTCCTATCAACACCTTCCCTTTGTTCTCTTTTGCCCCACCCCCGCTTTATTTGCTTAAAACTTGTTACATTGCTAACCTTTGCCAGTTCTGATGAAAGGTCACTGACCTGAAATGTTAACTCTGCTTCTGTCTCCACAGATGCTGCCAGACCTGCTGAGTATTTCCAGCACTTTTTGTTTTTATTTTAGATTTCCAGCATCTGCAGTATTTTGCTTTTATATTACCATGAGCATAGGATCTCCCTAGTCTTAAAAACGTAAGAATTGCAAGCAGGAATAAGCCAAATGGCCCCTTGAGCTGCTCCGTCATTTAATAAGATCGAGGCTGATCTTCTACCTCAACTCCACTTTCCTGCATATTCTTTGATTCCCTTGGTGCCCAAAAATTTCCTTAGTGTCCTTTGGTTCTGTACGGCACAAAGTGACATATTGACCCATCGAGATCTAAGGGTAGCTAGAAGAACATAGTTACTTCTGGAGGAGCAAAGTTATTGCTTCAATTTTTCTACTCAGGACTCATTCCTTTCTGAAGCTGTTGATTCATGCTTCAGTTCAATGCCGTGGTTATTGGAAACCATCTGTTACCTCACCCAAACTGTTATTCTTCACCATCTAAGTCATCATTCTCCATGTCATTGTGCATTACAGATGATCCTGTTCCTGCAACTTGACATCTGCACCTGTGCACTCTCCAGCAGGCTGACTGTACAGTGATCAGGAACAAGAAACCAGGCTAATATTTTCTCCCATTCTTACCTTGCGACCCTGAACTGAATAATGGCTGGAATTTTATGCCCCCTCTAAAGAGTGTGATAATGGCGAGGGGGTGGGGGGGGGGTGGTGGGGCACGAAAAATGGAGTGGGAGGCTCGGGGGCCCTTTCTGATCCGCTCTCACCTCCGCCGCCACTTAACGCAGGCAGCGGTGGCGAAAACCGGCCCGCCCACCCCAGGCCAATCAAGCCCCTTAACGGCCACTTAAAGGCCTCCGCCCGGCATCACAGGGATTTTACCGTTCGCTAGTGGGCGTCCCAGGCCCGAGAAAAGCCACCTGACAAAAGCAGGCAGCTTTTTGATGGCCTGGGTCCTCCTGATCAGGTGCACTGTGCCCGACGGAGGGCTGCCCCCAATGCCCCAACCACCTCCAACGCCCACCCCCCCCCCGTCCCCCCAATCAATCACCCGTACCATGTCGGGACCTGATCGGCGAGGCCCCAGAAACTTGCCCATCTTCAGTGGCCGGTGGCGCTGCTGGGACAGAGAGCAGCCAGCCCTCTGATTGGCCAGCAGCTCCATTAGACAGGACTTTCTGCCTCAATGAGATGGAAGTCCTGCCTCAGACCAATTAAAGGCCTGTGGACAGCAAAATACGGTCCAGATCCCCAGGCCAGGCAGAGGCAGGTTCGCCACCGACTTTTCAGTCAGTGGACGGTTCCCGTCCGCCGAGGGAAAAATTCCAGCCTATAGCACCCACCCAGCTACAAAATTAAAAATGCAATTTTGTGAAGAGGCACAGGACTACGTATAAACATACTTACAATTTGCACATCTACATCCTCATAAAGCTACACTAAGTGTAGTGTTCAGAGTATTAAATCACATATCGCCTTAGCCGTAATGGGCTGAATTTTATTGGGGCACCGCGCCCTGCGGTGGCACCCTTTGAACTCGCAGCACGCCCGCATTTGCCAGCTGCCACAGCGCCCCCGCAATTAATATCATTTCCATAGAAGTGGCCCACCACCCCGCCCAACCCCCCCCCCCACCCATATTACGTGGGGAGAGGGGGGACATTCGGTGCAGCGAGAGATTTTGACAGTTGTGCAGCAGGTGCTGGGGTTCTATTTTAAGCGTCACAGCACCTGCTTCCAGACAGCTGTCAAAGAAATACTTACCTGACTGCTGAAGAGTGGGGCTGCTGTCAATCTGGCAGCAAAGCAGAAAGTGCTGGAGAAACTCAGCAGGTCAGGCAGCATCTGTGGAGAGAGAAGCAGAGTTAATTTGTCCAAGTTCACAGACCTGAAAGTTAACTCTGTTTCTGTCTCCACAGATGCTGTCTGACCTGCTGAGTGACCCCAGCATTTTCCACTTTGCCACCACGTACTTACCCTGCTCCATCCCAGTGTCCTGTGAAGTTGCGATCCTCTTCTCCCACTCAAGTGTAATATTCCTTCTTGTAGGCGTGCCATACCTGGGTGAATAATTGTAAATTTGCATATTCCAGGAGGTGAGTCTTAAATATACCATAAAAGGTATTACAGCGAGCACACTGACACAAATGGGAATGCATGGGTGTCATAGCAATGTAAATACGTCTTTCACTAAATGTTCCTCACCAACCTGTGTGTTCTTTTCTCTGTGCGAATGATGTGTGCCAGCATGTAGTGCCAATGTCACATCCCTTTGCGCTGTTGGCCCTTCAGGAGAGCCAACATATGCAATAATATCATTGTCATGCCTCCATTACTCATGAGCATCTCCACAGATGCAGTGACATGGACATTGGTTCAATGGATGCTGCAGATGTGGACCGGTGCACAGCAAGTGAGCGAGGGTGATGTGTGGCTTGCAGAGCTCATGGAGATGTGTGGCTTGCAGAGCTCGGTTCCCATGGAGCAGACAGCTTTTGTCTGATAAGCCACTTCCATACATCCCTAGTTCACTGCGTGCAGAGCCTGGGTGCCATTTGCCCCCCCATCCGTCTTTCATGTTGTAGGTCCTCAGTGTCTTCATAGTCCTTGAAGGAATCCTGTTTACATCTCTCCTCATCATGCCATGCCTGGCCCCTATTGGGTGTGTAATTGAGCGGAGCAGCAAAGAAAGGAGTTGACCTTTTCGGCCCGTAGTACAGGGCATCACCCTATCCACACAGTCATTGGAAGCGCTCTTTCAGCATGCCGATCTCCTGCTCAATGTTGGCTCATGTAGCTCAGTGGCTGGCGTTGTATCTCTCCTCTGCAGCAGTGGTGGAGTCTCTCACCGGTGTCGGGATCCATGTCTGCGAGGGATAGCCCTTATCTCCAAGAAGCTACCCCTCCATCTGAGCCAGTTCAGTGAACAGCAGTGGCAGCTGAGACTGGCGCAAGACCCAGGTGTCATGGCAGCTGCCTGAGAAGCGGTCACATTTGCAGAAAGCATCTGCGGTGATCACATACCAGCTTCAACTAGATTGAGAAGGCTCCTTTAATGGTGACGTCTGGTGGGAGGCCTGATGGCCACATGAGTGCAGTCTATGAACATTACAACCTATGGTTCTCCAGCAATGGTGCCAAAACCAATGGCTCTCTGGGCCTGGCAATGAGAGTCCGTCCTGAAGCGGACATCCTCACTGGCCCTTGTTGACCTCCCTGATGCAGCGGTGCACTGCTGACAGTGTGACCCCACAATGGTCTCTGGTGGGCCCCTAAAAAGGTGCATAGGCATCAGGCTTGAGAACCACTGACACTATGAGGAACAAAGGCATGGGATGTCCACTGGACCCCATGAGCTGCAGGCCATCCATGAGCAGAGCACAGAGACGTGTCCCCACCCTCTCTATATGCGCAATCTCCTCTGACACTGGTGCTTTGACATCCAATGGCATGTCATGTGGGGCCTGTAGATGCACGGCAAACGTAATGGCGAGTTCCCCTTGGGGGCTGCTGCTCACGACCAGGGGCCTCTACGTGGATCGCACCTGCCTGTTGATATTACCTCTGGTGCATACGGATCCTCAGGAGGATCACACAATATAGGATGAGCCATAGCTATTTCAATGTGATAAATAAAGTTGATCCCTTCATGTATTTGAAGGTTCCTAACAGGGCAGGGAATGGTGTTGACGGGTACATCAGCTGCTTTCCTGGATCAACTATGTGGCGTGCCATGGCAGTGCCCATCTTGGCCAATACTCAGAGTGGCACAGCATGACCACATCAAGATCCTACCAGCTGAATCGATTGCCCCCATCATCAATACAACCTTAATACTCCTGACCTTTTTGGCACCCTCCACACACACAGGGTGCCTAGTGTCCCATTGGTCCCTCACACAAACACGAACAAACACAGAGCGTGCACTGTTAATGGAGGAATGGTACACAGTACCTCCCTTCATGCCACCAGAGCTTCCCCACCAGTAATCCCAGACCTCTTCCCTTTAAGAATGCAGAGTGTGACCCCTGTGTATCACCCCTCCCCCTCTCTTCCAGTATGCAGACTGAGACTCCTGTAATGCCCCCCTCCCTCCTCCCTTTAGGTATGAAGAGTGAGACCCCTGAAAAGAAAATTAACCTGCCGCGAAACCTTCTGCTTCTGTGGATCCGCCGGCTTTTCCAGTTGTAAACTGGACAGCACATGATGACTGCCCGTTCATCGAAAACTCAGGAAGTGTCCATGGAGAGGCGGCCGGCAGTAAAATCAGCAAAGGTAAGTACCGTTTACCATATGCTAATTGTGGGGGGGGGGGGCTGCCGCACCAAGGTCCCGCCATCGCCGGTAATATGTGGCGGGCCCTTCTCGATGTCGCAGGTCGAGGTAAGCCTCTCTCAGCAGCATTTTACCAGCCCCCGTGCTGCGCCCCCACGGCACCGAGGGGTCGGTAAAATTCAGCCCAATGATGCATAAGAAACTTGATTAGTAAATTGACTAGAGGTTCTCTAATAATTTGATTTAGGTCATTAATTGACTGTTATAATCGATTATTCATAAATGTATTTTATTGAAAGTATAATATGACACAGCCCCATTCCATCTTTGTGTTTTCCTGTCCTAGTCTTTGGAAAATAATTAAATTGAACAATTACGAATTTTATTTTCATATAAATATAGAAAATTCTCATGAAGGAACCATAAATGTTTTCGTAAGATGTCTGACATGATTCTATTAGACTCTTTGAAACTCTAACAAAATAAAATTTACAATTATGTGTCACAGTGTTTGTTTCTAAAGCCTATAATATACTATAAAGTTTTAAAATTAATATTTTTGTAGCCTAATTTAATGAAGCAGCAACATGTTTTTCATTAAGTGAGAATAGAATCTGACAGAAAGCAGTAACACCAATGCGTTTGCTATACCAGCTTGCACAGTGGGTGGAGGAAGTAAGAGACACTGCATCAATGTAACTGTCATTTAAAATTGCTAAAACCTCATGTCATGCACAGAAGAAGCCGTGATGAAATAAGCAATGAAACAGAAGAATTATGAATTTTTAAAAAGTCATCTGCTGAACAAAATCACAAGAACATGGACACTTATACACAGTCAAAAATGGAGTAGCAGCTATGTGAGCCCTCCTGAACTGGAAATCCACCAAGCTGTCTGCAAGGATGAGGCTTGTTAACTTCATCTGAAATAGGTCTGGGGAGAACACCTTTGAAATTGAAAGGAGCTATTGTGTATTAATAACTCTGATTGGCATGAATGGATTAACAGAGGATGCTGGAGACAGTCCGGCTCATAGCCAAAGCAAGATGATCAAGGTGTGAAGCAGCAACATCATAACAGAATGATTCCCATTCAAATATTAAATGATGGCCATGGTTATCATATCTTGGTCCATTGTATGTTAACAAGAGGGCCATGCATTCCCTAACAAAAGCTATTGTGAGAGATTTTTTACATTAAAAGGTAGCTCTCTGGAGAGACAGAGAGAGAAGATCATCTGTGAAAGCCGGTGAGAAGGATCCAGTCGGCAAGAGAAGAACCCTGCTGACCAAGAACAACCACCACAGCAGAGACATCACAAAGTGACTTTGAGACTAACCATCTGTGAAGGTAACAAACTACACAACACCAGCTTTGGGCTGTATTACAACCACCAGAGCTCTACAATACCTCCGCAAATTCAAGACTGCGAATAATCAGGCCTGCAACTTTTCCTCCCGAGGATACTCAATAATCTTCTGTAAACCACAAAAGCTTACCTCACTTGGTCACTTGGGACTTTAAACTACCTCTTACTCTTTTCTCTATATCTATTTATTCTTGTGTATGTATGTGTGGATGAATGTGTGTGTGAGTGGTGTTGCAATCATTTCGGTATTTATTTACCTGCAAGAAAACTTGTAATTTGTCTGTTTATTTTACCCTAAAGACACTTAGGGGCTAAAGCATCATTTTAACAAAATATGGTTGGAGGGAACCACCCACATCCCTCACCACCTGTCCATAACACTCACCATTTTTCTCACTAGATGTGGAAGAGAGAGAAACTGGAAAAATGAATTGCCTATTCTTCAACATATTCCTCAACTGCGGCACAGTGGCACAGTGGTTAGCACCGCAGCCTCACAGCTCCAGCGACCCAGGTTTGCTTCTGGGTACTGCCTGTGTGGAGTTTGCAAGTTCTCCCTGTGACTGCGTGGGTTTTCGCTGGGTGCGCTGGTTTCCTCCCACAGCCGACTTGCAGGTTGATAGGTAAATTGGCCATTATAAATTGCCCCTAGTATAGGTAGGTGGTAGGGGAATTGAGGGAAGGTCAGGATGTGAGAGGGTAATGGGATTAATGTAGGATTAGTACAAATGGGTGGTTGATGGTCAGCACAGACTCGGTGGGCTGAAGGGCCTGTTTCAGTGCTGTATTTCTAAATAAATATTAAGAAGCACTAAACTATGCCACTGATATCTAGTGCCACACTTCCATTCAAAAGTATCTGGTGCAATGGTGCCTTTATTTAAAATATGATAAAAACAGAAAATGTTGGACATGCTCAACAGACTGCATCTTGCTCTCCACAGATGCTGCTTGAACAGCTGGGTATTTCTAGCATTTTCTGTTATTATTTCAGATTTCCAGCATCTGCAATAGATTTCTTTTTTTCTATACACTTGTTGTTGGGATGTGTGCAAAGCTTACAAATCCACATTTATTGCCCTTCCTTAGTTACACTGAGGAGCTGATGGTTCTCTTTTAACCTCTAAAGTCCATATAGTGAAGGTACTTTCACATATTAATTGTATATCAATTGTTTAATTATACACAGGTTTGAGGGTATGAATTGGGGTCTTACTTGAGCACTTATAAGGAGACACATATTGAGACTGGTAAGGTTTGAGTGAGAAGCTATATGTTTGTAATCTTTTGATTCTGTAACATAAATGTAAGACTGAAGAAAGTTTGACGGCAGCATTGTCCTTCAACAACAAACTTTCAGGAATAGAACACACAGTGCTGTTAGGTAGGGAATTCCAGGAATTTGACCCGACAACAATGAAGGAATGCTGAATTTTTGGGCCTCCCCAAGGGAGGGAACGGAAGTGGATGGGACCTGAAAATACCGGCGCCAGCCGATGTGCCAGTTTCCCGATCCTGTTACTGGCACAGGCCATTTTTGCTGAGGTGTGTTACAGGCTGGCAGAGCTACCTGCCCCTATGAGGTGGGTAGCCAATGAGGCTCATTACAGTCTTGTTAACCACAGTTAAAGGTGGCCGACTGGCATTTTCCTGTTGGTCTCCAGTTTCCCAACACAAATGGGGAGAGGGGGTGCAGTTTAATTGCCTGGAGGCGGGGATCTAGCAGCAGGCCACGGGGCCACTGCTCCTGGCAGGCCTGGAGGCTGTCCCTGCCTGGCTTGGTGTGGGTGCAGCCAAAGCCTGCGCTGTAGAGAGATTTCCCCTCACCCCCATCCCTCCTCACCCCCACAGTGCTGGCCTGGCTGCTATATCTGTTTTTTTATTTAAATTTTTGGAAAGGTTAGTGAGAGGGTGCCTCCATGTTGAAACACCCTCCAATTACCTACCATCTACCACAGCCTGCTGGAAGGCCTTTGGTTGACCCTCCAGCTTTGAGAGCTCACCTGCTGTCCTTAATTGGATGGGAATCCTCTCTCCATGCCAATTAAGGAGGCATCTCTGTGACAATCCCAAAAGTGACTGTTTCACGCCCCCCGCCAGCCCCCCCACCAAGGGCAGGTTCGGGACCTAGAAACAGTCCTGACTCCTATTTCTGCCCCCGGTGGAAAAATCCAGCCCCAAGTCAGAATGATGTGTGACTTGGAGGTGACGTTGTTTTCATTACATTGCTGCTCCTGTCATTCTCCCTAGCAGAGGGGAGGGAGGTGCTGTCAAAGTAAATTTGAGAAGTTGTCACAGGCTGTAGAACATTAATTCTATAGGCACAATGCACTGGTGATAGAAGGGCAAATAACAAGTCTGGAATTAGCAGCAAACAAGATCGTGCCCCTCCCTGGCTGCCCTTCTTCCCAGTCGCCCCCTTTCCTGGGCTCTCTGGTCTATTCACAGGCCTATCCATTCAGGCACAGGGATCATTGCCTGCATCCACTGTGTACATATTTCTAAGCCACAGGCTTTTTTACCATATCGTACTTCTTATCCAAGGCATCAACATTTTAAAGTACAACTTGTATGAGAAATTAGTATTGCTATAGAATTAGATTTTTTTGAATGAATTTGAGGTAATACATTGTTCACAACCAATTCTGTTTCTTATTTGATTCGCTTCTATTTGTGCAACCCGTGATCACCTCTTTCCCATTTAGCTTTTCATGCTTTGTCTGGAAATTGAAGTTGTGTGATATTTTGCACATGATCCTTTCAAAGCTTCCTGAAATATTAGGTTAAAAGGTATCTGCACTTCAGCACATAAAACAACTAACTTTAAATACATTTTTCGTGTTATAGATCGTAGTGTTTCCTCCTAGATGGGCTCCAACACTGAAAATAAATACTGTACATTTTTATTTAAAAGTTGTTCCTTGCCTCACTGTCCAACCTCCCCTCCCCAATATTACTGCACAAACTGACTCTTACAGTTGCTTGTAGAAATGTTGCCATGTTTAGATTTCTGTCATGTAGTAAACTATCAAACTCTTCAGAAAACAGATTGTCTCAGCCTTTTTCCTTATTACTGTTATGAATTCCTAGATGTAGTTCTATAGTGCCTGGGCATGCTGACCTAGTCAATATAGAGGTATAATTTACTATTAGGATAGTTATATCCTTTCATGAAATGCCTTAACATCCCTTTTCCATTAGACTTCAAAGAAATTTTTACTTTATTTTGAATTCAATGTCTAATTAACTGCTTACCTTGTGGCCTATAAAAGGTGCATGACAACTTTATCTTTGAATAGGAAAGGCCCAATACTAGGTATTGATAGTGACTCTATAACCAACTGCTGTATCCTCAGGCAAGGCAAACAACATCACAGGCACTCTTTGTTCTCTTGGATTACCAGCTTCAGCAAAGAGTGGACAAAGAATGCTCACAGTGAGAATTCATCTGCTCGCTCATTCTGACAAATCGCGCTTGCAGATCACTCCAGGGCATTTGTTAAAATGTGATTGAAAATATCCTCTTCTTTTTCGGACAGGTGTTCTTCTGCTCCTTTTATGTAAGCATATGTGGCATTTGAAGTGAATAACAAGCAAGATTAAGATTAAGCTGAATTTTCTACATGCTCTTTTTGCATGTGATTTCTCAATTCCTTATTTATTTGTTTTCTAGGCCATCGTGCTCAGGTATGTTGATTAGGCAAGACAGTTCTAACAGTATCCCATTACTGTCACTTATATTGTTGGTAAAATAACTATTTCCACAATGTGTATATTACACTAACTCAATTCTTTTTTTTTCCTTTGGGCCTCCTTATCTCGAGAGACAATGGATATGCGCCTGGAGGTGGTCAGTGGTTTGTGAAGCAGCGCCTGGAGTGGCTATAAAGGCCAATTCTAGAGTGACAGGCTCTTCCACAGGTGCTGCAGAGAAATTTGTTTGTCGGGGCTGTTGCACAGTTGGCTCTCCCCTTGCGCCTCTGTCTTTTTTCCTGCCAACTACTAAGTCTCTTTGACTTGCCACATTTTAGCCCTGTCTTTATGGTTGCCCGCCAGCTCTGGCGAACGCTGGCAACTGACTCCCATGACTTGTGATCAATGTTACAGGATTTCATGTCGCGTTTGCAGACGTCTTTAAAGCAGAGACGTGGACGGCCGGTGGGTCTGATACCAGTGGCGAGCTCACTGTACAATGTGACTTTGGGGATCCTGCCATCTTCCATGCGGCTCACATGGCCAAGCCATCTCAAGCGCCGCTGACTCAGTAGTGTGTACAAGCTGGGGATGTTGGCCGCCTCGAGGACTTCTGTGTTGGAGATACGGTCCTGCCACCTGATGCCAAGTATTCTCCGGAGGCAGCGAAGATAGAATGAATTGAGACGTCGCTCTTGGCTGGCATACGTTGTCCAGGCCTCGCTGCCATAGAACAAGGTACTGAGGACACAGGCCTGATACACTCGGACTTTTGTGTTCCGTGTCAGTGCGCCATTTTCCCACACTCTCTTGGCCAGTCTGGACATAGCAGTGGAAGCCTTACCCATGCGCTTGTTCATTTCTGCATCTAGAGACAGGTTACTGGTGATAGTTGAGCCTAGGTAGGTGAACTCTTGAACCACTTCCAGAGCATGGATGGAGCATTTCTGACGTCCTGCCCCATGATGTTTGTTTTCTTGAGGCTGATGGTTAGGCCAAATTCATTGCAGGCAGCCGCAAACCTGTCGATGAGACTCTGCAGGCACTCTTCAGTGTGAGATGTTGAAGCAGCATCGTCAGCAAAGAGGAGTTCCTTGATGAGGACTTTCCGTACTTTGGACTTCGCTCTTAGACGGGCAAGGTTGAACAACCTGCCCCCTGATCTTGTGTGGAGGAAAATTCCTTCTTCAGAGGACTTGAACGCATGTGAAAGCAGCAGGGAGAAGAAAATCCCAAAAAGTGTGGGTGCGAGAACACAGCCCTGTTTCACGCCACTCAGGATAGGAAAGGGCTCTGATGAGGAGCCACCATGTTGAATTGTGCCTTTCATATTGTCATGGAATGAGGTGATGATACTTAGTAGCTTTGGTGGACATCCGATTTTTTCTAGTAGTCTGAAGAGACCACGTCTGCTGACGAGGTCAAAGGCTTTGGTGAGATCAATGAAAGCAATGTAGAGGGGCATCTGTTGTTCACGGCATTTCTCCTATATCTGACGAAGGGAGAACAGCATGTAAACGGTCGATCTCTCTGCACGAAAGCCACACTGTGCCTCAGGGTAGACGCGCTCGGCCAGCTTCTGGAGCCTGTTCAGCGCGACTCGAGCGAAGACTTTCCCCACTATGCTGAGCAGGGAGATTCCACGGTAGTTGTTGCAGTCACCGCGGTCACCTTTGTTTTTATAGAGGATGATGATATTGGCATCGCGCATGTCCTGTGGTACTGCTCCCTCGTCCCAGCACAGGCAAAGCAGTTCATGTAGTGCTGAGAGTATCGCAGGCTTGGCACTCTTGATTATTTCAGGGGTAATGCTGTCCTTCCCAGGGGCTTTTCCGCCGGCTAGAGAATCAATGGCATCACTGAATTCCGATTTGGTTGGCTGTATGTCCAGCTCATCCATGACTGGTAGAGGCTGGGCTGCATTGAGGGCAATCTCAGTGACAGCATTCTGCCTGGAGTACAGTTCTAGGTAGTGCTCAACCCAGCGGTCCATTTGTTTGCGTTGGTCAGTGATTATGTCCCCTGATTTAGATTTGAGGGGGGCGATCTTCTTGATGGTTGGCCCAAG
Source organism: Heterodontus francisci (assembly GCF_036365525.1). NCBI lineage: Eukaryota > Metazoa > Chordata > Chondrichthyes > Heterodontiformes > Heterodontidae > Heterodontus > Heterodontus francisci. The sequence continues at coordinate 54,789,943 of NC_090390.1, forward strand.
AGCTCTCTTCATGCCATCATACATTCCTCTTATGTTTCCGGTGTCTGAGGCCAGCTGAATATGACAGCATAGGTGTTGCCAGTCGTCGTTTGCGCAGCGCCTGGCTGTTCTTTGTGCAGCGCTTCTGGCTGCTTTAAGTGCTGCGGATGTTAAATCGCTGGGGGCTTTCTTGTAGTTCAACAGTGCAATGCGCTTAGCAGCTATGACAGGTTCCAGCTCTTCATTATGAGATTGAAACCAGTCTGCATTTCTCTTCGCACTTTTGCCGTAGGTGGTCAAAGCTGACTCACAGATGGCGTCTCTGATGTGGGCCCACTTGGTCTCAGTATCCCCTGTGGGAGTGTTTTGAAGGGCTGTTACAAGTAAATTTAGAAATTTTTGTAACAGCTGTGGGTGAGAAATTCTGCTCGTGTTGATGTGCGGGTAGCCCTTCTGCTTGGAATGATGCAACTTCTTTGGTCTGAGTCTAACCTTGCTGCACACCAGGGAGTGGATATTACACTAACTCAATATCTGTTACCAATCTCACTTTACTCTAGGTAATTTAGAGGTGCTTTTTCTGCCATGTGCTAGACCACCATGCGCTGGGAGTTGCTGATATAAGGGCCATGATATTTACTGGGACAGGATTTCCAAGCAGAGGTAAGGATTTCTGGTTGAGATCCCAAAACGCTGAACTGGTTCCCTGCTTGGAAGCCAGTCTGATTGGTAGGCTTGACTTCCTGTTGGGCAGAGAATGCTCCAGAAGAGGTTGCAGCCCAGGAGCAGATAGGTTTCTTGCAGCTCAGGGTAGAGACCACGGGGGATGAGTTGATACAGTGCGATTTGGAAGGTTGGGAGTGATTGTGGAGGGGAGGGGTTGGAGAGAGATGGGAGGATTGGTGATTGTGGGGATGTGGGGCCTTGGTGATAAAGGAGGGCAGGTCAGTGATCAGGGTGGGGGAGATGGTGGTGGAGCGGTGGTTTCTGGTTGCATGGATGTGGGATCTAATTGCATAGAGTGCAAAACAGGTTTTTTTCTGTGGGCCAGGGTCGTGGGGGTGGGGGGGTGGTGGGTGGTGGGTGGGTGTGAGAAGCACTCCTGCTCCACTTGACCCACAAGCAGTGTTGGAAAAGCACTTAACTCTTGCACGCAACAGTCGTCGCCGCCCATTCGCTGCCAGCTTTCCCGAGGCCCAGGAAACACAAACATCTAGCATTAAAGCTGGAAGAGGAATAAAATCTGAGGCACACAACCTCTTTTATATATATATATAAATGAGCGATCTGCCTCCTGGGGATGGGTTTAGTTGCCCACACCCCATCCCGAAAGTGGGTGGGTTTGGGGCATGTTGGTTCACGTTTGAGATTTTGTTTTACATTTTAGCATCACACCTAACCTAAAATTACCCCCTAAAATTTTGTGGAGCTCAATCATTGTACTTAACATGTGATGGTCATTGAGGCTGTGGTTGTTCCTTCATTGTCCATTGTCTGCCCTGTGAATGGAAATGAGTGAATATCATTTATTTTTATTTTCTTTATGTAGGCCCTGATTTTAACGGCGCCCCCCCCCCCCCACCCTCTCCCCACAGCCATCTGGCTGGTAGAAACCAAGCGAGCAGGGCGTTATAATGGAGTGAGGCCTTACTCACACCTTTCCTGCCCCGATCTGACTGCCTACAATTATAAAGTCCAGGAAGTAAGAACACCTTCTCACTGCCATCATCAGGGCCTGATCTATTATTTTATCTGGAGAGCTGAGTGGGGGAAGCAATAACAATTACCCCTATCACTTCCTCCCCCTACCACCCCCAGTCCTCGACATGTGACCTTGTTGCTCACCCAGGCCCTTGAGTGGAACCGTCCCTCCCTCTGATAAAATATGGGCCATAAATCCTGATGAAACAGACCTTAGATCTTCCTATTTCCATTATTTGGTCTCTGGGATCCCCATGGCTGTTGATATAGCTGGATTGATTTGAACAGAGTGTGAGGGTGAAAAAGGTTTCAGTAGCTTTATTTCTGATTTTCCATTTTGGGTGAAGAATTAGGACTCGATATAAATGTGGATGTCTACTTAAGAGCCGTGACTACAGGACTATGGATCTAATGCAAGGAAAGTGGGATTAGGCTGGATAGCTCTTTGTCAACTGACAAAGACACGATGAGCCGAATGACCTCCTCTGGTGTCATAAAATTTCCATGATTTCTATGATAACAAAATGGAAACTTTGGACATTACTTTATGCATTGGGGTGTGCGCTAAACTAACAGATGATTAGTGGCTGCAATTATCAAGCATGAAAAAATTTGACCAAAAAGTCATTTGCTGATTAATGACTTTGCAAAGGAATATAAAGCCACATATGTTCACCACATAAGCTGGCAGCATTGCCGCAAAGTCATATAATTGAATAGTGTGCCTGGATAGTGTGGGGAATCTTACAGGGACTCTCTCAGTAAAGAATTCCAGAGGTGTGGTTCTGTGGTGTCTGGACAAACCAACCAGTCTGCACATGAAGTACAGTTTACTATTTTTAGAAAAATCTTAAAATCCTCTTTCCTACTGCATAAGCTAAATGATAATTTTACACTGACCTTAATCTACAGTTAGTCACCTGGAAGAAGATAAAGTATTTCCAATTATCATCAATATAAAGAAGGCACAAGACAATACATAGAAAAAGTCCTTTTTGTTTTTTTGTAATGCTCTGTTTCCCTCTTTACAAATTCAGCAGAAAGAGTGGGTGGGTGACATACTTCTAGACCTCTAGGATAGGCGATGTACGAGAAACCCCCCCCACCCCACCCAAGGAATGATTCAACTTCTGACAATCTTTATTGGGAATTCTTGGCCTCTGCTCAGCACTTTGCCACATCAATGTGTCTGAGACAAGAAACTCAGAGCTGCAAGCGGTAAATGCTATCTAGTATGTGGTTCTCTAAATATTTTCTGATGATAATCAACATTTCAATTCCTGTTTCTCACCCCATGAAATGAGCAGGAACAGCATGCAGTTTTCAACTTCATGCTGCGAGCATTAACTTGTGCCTCTAGGGTCTAGCCAATACAGTGGTGGCAGTTGATTGTTGGAATGGTGGTAGAGGGTATAGTTCCAGTGGAATAAGTCAGAGAATTGTCCACCCGTATTTTATGAAAGGTGAATTAAAATTAGATGTGGATGTGGGCAGTTCTACTTTATCAACCAAAGAAGGAAAAAAGGTCCAGCAAGGCCCTGTTACATTCTGAGGTGGGTTTTAGGCAGTTGGTTAGAGAGCTGAGTTGGCCTGGAAATGAGGGCGGGCTATTTTAACTACTGGGTCTCAATTAATTCCCACTTATAGATCTCCTGCTAGGAAAGGGTGGGAAGTCAGTCCTGCGCAATGGAAAATCGTACAGCTTGTTGTCCACTTATTGACATGACATATTTTCATGATTGGCTTCTACGGGCATCTCGTGGGGATTTTGTGCCCAGGAAGGGGGGTAATTTGGGGCAGAGGAGGCCTAAGCTCTCCCTGTGGGGTCTGCAATAGAACTCTTGCACAACAGAATGACAAAACACTCTTTACAGCCTCTTCTCCTGCCTGGTAGGTCCTGATTTGCTTTCACCTAGCAGCTTTCCTATTCAGGCCTCGGTTTAAATTGCAGTTGGATGCCAATGATGTCATTAGGACGAAATATGCATACATAAGGAAGGACTCAGTCAGGTATCCTTGCTGCCTGCTAGAGAGCAGGTACAAATCCTGGATGGTGGGAACCTGGCAGCTCTCTGACAAGTAAGAAATCAGATCAATTTTAATTGCCCGTCATGAAAATCACCCCCATGTGTTGATCAGTGATGGTTTGGTTCTGCTCAGATTTGTCTTTGCATAGATTTATATCTAATTTTTTTAACTAGTGCATAAAAGTGACCTTGCTACAGTGGAAGTGGCATACATCCTTTTAGACTGTATAGCACCTCACCTTTTACACCCCTTGTACAATACTTACCACCATTCAGCTCCTGGCACTGCTTGGGTGCAGGATGGATGGCAAGTTGTATCTAACCACTACGAAGTTAATAGAAAAGAACGAAACCGGACAGACCACCCGGCATCGACCTAGGCACCGGAAACAACAACAGCAAACCCAGCCCTGTCGACCCTGCAAAGTCCTCCTTATTAACATTTGGGGGCTTGTGCCAAAGTTGGGAGAGGTGACTCACATACTAGTCAAGCAACGGCCTGCCATAGTCATACTCATGGAATCAGACCTGACAGACAATGTCCCAGACACTGCCATCACCATCCCCAGGTATGTCCTGTCCAACTGGCAGGACAGAACCAGCAGAGGTGGCGGCACAGTGTTATACAGTCAGGAGGGAGTTGCACTGGGAGTCCTCTACATCGACTCCGGACCCCATGAAGTCTCATGGCATCAGGTCAAACATGGACAAGGAAATCTCCTGCTGATTACCAGCTACCGCCCTCCCTCAGCTGATGAATCAGTAATCATCCATGTTGAACATCACTTGGAGGAAGCACTGAGGGTGGCAAGGGCACAGAATGTACTCTGGGTGGGGGCAATGTCCATCACCAAGAGCGGCTCGGTAGCACCACTACTGACCGAGCTGGTTGAGTTCTAAAGGACATAGCTGCTAGACTGGGTATGTGGCAGGTGGTGAGGGAACCAACAAGAGGGAAAAACATACTTGACCTCGTCCTTACCAATCTGAGTACCGCAGATGCATCTGTCCATGACAGTATTGGTAGGAGTGACCACCGCACAGTCCTTGTGGAGACGAAGTCCCGCCTTCACATTGAGGATACCCTCCAGTGTGTTGTGTGGCACTACCACCTTGCTAAATGGGATAGATTTCGAACAGATCTAGCAATGCAAAACTGGGCATCCATGAGGTGCTGTGGGCCATCAGCAGCAGAATTGTACTCAACTACAATCTGTAACCTCATGGCCCGGCATATCCCCCACTCTACCATTACCATCAAGCCAGGAGACCAACCCTGGTTCAATGAAGAGTGCAGGAGGGCATGCCAGGAGCAGCACCAGGCATACCTCAAAATGAGGTGTCAACCTGGTGAAGCTACAACACAGGACTTTCTGCGTGCCAAACTGCATAAGCAGCATGTGATAGACAGAGCTAAGCGATCCCATAACCAACGGATCAGATCTAAGCTCTGAAGTCCTGCCACATCCAGCCATGAACGGTGGTGGACAATTAAACAAATAACTGGAGGAGGTGGCTCCACAAATATTCCTCATCCTCAATGATGGGGTAGCCCAGCACATCAGTGCGAAAGATAAGGCAGAAGCATTTGCAGCAATCTTCAGCCAGAAGTGCCGAGTTGATGATCCATCTCGGCCTCCTCCTGAAATCCTCAGCATCACAGATGCCAGACTTCAGCCAATTCGATTCACTCCGCGTGATATCAAAAAACGACTGAAGGCACTGGATACTGCAAAAGCTATGGGCCCTGACAATATTCCGGCAATAGTACTGAAGACCTGTGCTCCAGAACTTGCCGCGCCCCTAGCCAAGCTGTTCCAGTATAGCTACAATACTGGCATCTACCCTGCAAGGTGGAAAATTGCCCAGGTATGTCCTGTACACAAAAAGCAGGACAAGTCCAACCCAGCCAATTACTGTCCCATCAGCCTGCTCTCAATCATCAGTAAAGTGATGGAAGGTGTCATCAACAGTGCCATCCAGCGGCACTGAAGCAGTCCGTGTAGAAATGCAGCAAGACCTGGACAATATCCAGGCTTGGGCTGATAAGTGTCAAGCAATGACCATTTAACCATCTCCCCTTGACATTCAATGGCATTACCATCGCTGAATCCCCGACTATCAACATCCTAGCGGCTGCCATTGACCAGAAACTGAACTGGAGTAGCCATATAAATACAAGATCAGGTCAGAGGCTAGGAATCCTGTGGCGAGTGACTTACCTCCTGACTCCACAAAGCCTGTCCACTATCTACAAGACACAAGTCAGGAGTGTGATGGAATACCCTCCACTTGCCTGGATAGGTGCAGCTCCAACAACACTCAAGATGCTCGACACCATCCAGGACAAAGCAGCCTGCTTGATTGGCACCTCATCCACAAACATTCACTCCCTCCATCACTGACGCACAGTGGCAGCAGTGTGTACCATCTACAAGATGCACTGCAGCAACGCACCAAGGCTCCTTAGATAGCACCTTCCACACCCGCGACATCTACTAACTAGAAGGACAAGGGCGGCAAATGCATAGGAACACCACCACCTGCAAGTTTCCCTCCAAGTCACACACCATCCTGACTTGGAACTATATTTCCGTTCCTTTACTGTCGCTGGGTCAAAATCCTGGAATTCCCTTCCTAACAGCACTGTGGGTGTACCTACCCCAACTTGGACTGCAACAGTTCAAGAAGGCAGCTCACCACCACCTTCTCAAGGGCAATTAGGGATGGGCAATAAATGCTGGCCTGGCCAGTGACGCCCACATCCCATGAATGAATAAAAAAATATATAAATCTTCACCGTTCTGTGAATAAAGTTTAGTAACAGTTATAGAAGGTATAGTTCCAGTACAGTGAGTCAGAGAGTGGTTCACCCCTGTTCCTTATTTCTCCATCTTTACTCACATGTATGCCTACATAGAAATCGAACAATTTGATTCTATGTGATGTTCCATAAACATTTAGGAACCTGACAAATAAATGTAGAAACTTGTCCAATGATACAGTGCCTTTTAAATTCAAACATTTAAAACTAACTCTTTTTTTCCGAAGCCTTTCCTGTGGAAAACTGTCAAATAAAATTTCAAAATGTGAAAGCCTTTTGTCATTGATATAATGTCTTAGAAAATGAATGGACAGCAGTGTGGTCATTCGTTCCTTTTTTATATATGTCAATGGGATGTCAGCACTATCATTTCCTCATCCAATCAACCAGATTTTCTAATTCTGGTCATCAGGAAAATATTTTTATTGAGTGGCCAGTGGCCAGAGTTAGAGAATCCAGCAAGTTTATGTTGGAATTGCCTTTGGCTAAACATCCCACTGACACTTGTATCATGAGTCCTCCTGAAGTTCCATGACCATTAATCAGTAAAAACAAGGGACTGCAAGGGAACGGTGGAAGGTCCTTTTCCTCAGCGATGACAAGAAGAGGTCTGCCCGCCTGACCAAGCACGCCAGGACGGAGATCGCAGAGGATGTCAGCTGCCATGGGGTCACCCCCTGAGACTAGGTCCAATGCAGGAAGAGGGTCAACGATCTCATGCGCTCGGCAAAGGTAAGTGGCACCTGACAGAATGGCTCTGTTTGACCTGGATGTCCCCACACGGTATGGCACATAGGTGCCACTGCCATGTCAAAGACAGGGAGGTCAGGGAGGATTGATGCCACATGATTGGCTGCATATGCGAATCAAGTCACCCTAGTTTGCAACTCAGAGCATGTCATATCTATGACAGGGTGAATCCCTGTACTAGACAAAGCTTCCCCCACCTGTTGTTGAAGCGCCCCTGTTGTGACAAGTGTCATGTTGATATTTGACAATGTTCAATATCTGCATCCTTGCTCTTCCAAGCAAAGAGGGCCCACAATAGTCGAGGGGCATGCAGGACTGGTGGCGGGGTGCCAGACCTGAGGCCGCTCACCCAAGCCGAAGAAGAAGCGCTGGAGCTAACTGGCAGCCAGGGAGCACCTTTTACCAGCGCAGATACACTCACCTTGGTGGGAATCCGTTTGGCTTTAGAGTCTGGGTCACAAGCTGGTGAGAGCACCCCACACACACCCGAACAGCTGGCTAAGGCTGAGAAAGGCAATGCCTCTGACAGCCGGAGGACTGTGGGTGGCCAGGCCCACGCTGAACCCCAGGCTGATGATGATCCTCTGGTGTCAACACACAGAGCACGCTGGAGTTGCAGGGAGAGTTAAGGCAACGTCTGGCAGAAATGTCAGAGGCCATGCGCAGCCTTGAGCAGACGGTGGGGGAGTCCATCCAGGCCGTGACAGCTGCCATGTCCCAGGCATATGAGAGCTTGGCGACGCTCATGGAGAGCCACATTCCACAGATGCGTGTTGACCTGCAAACCCTCTCCTTGGCCATGAACTGGATGCAGCAGTGACAAGACGAGAGAGGGACCGGGGGCCTGGAGAGTGTCTCTGCTCCTAGTCCTTCTCGGGAGAGCAACGAGGTTCCTACGAGCCTTGAGAGGGAGGAGGCAAGTCAGTGTTTCACATCTGGGGTCCCCCCTCAGGGTGATTCCAATGTGGACACTGGCTCCTCAGCCCCCCCCCCCCCCCCCCACCCCGCCAGTAAGTCCAGCTCCAGCAGCCATGAGGTCTGAGGAAATCCCTGCATTGGTGTAGGAGGCCCTCAGGCAGCCAGGGCCCTCCAGGCCTCAGGTGCCCAAAGGACGACTGCCAAAGTCATCCAAAGCCAAAGAGTATCCTGATCAGCAACCTGCCTCCAGTCAAGCGGCTAGTGCCGAAGTCACACCACAATGGAGCACCTGCAAACGTTTCAAAAAGATACAATGACACATATGCGCTTTCCTGGGTGAGACACCTCTGTCATAATAGCTGTAAGTAAACGTGCTTTTCTAACAAGTGTAGCCTTTTTCCTGTGTGAATGATGCATGCCATCTTGTACTGATTATGTGCCCTCCCATTACATCATTGACCTGACAGAACTGCCAATGTATGGAATATCATTGCCATGCCAGTATGCGTGATGTGGCACTGCGCAGATGTAGTCACATGGGCAATTGCTCAGTCAGCTGCTGCCAGTATTGCTGGAGACACAGATGTGACAGATGCAGCATACTTCAGACGAGATGAAGGACGGTGGTGTGTGTTGTGAGGAGAATATGTTGCACTTCAGGGATTGTGGAAGCGCTCAGTGATCAGGTGTTGTCATGCATCCCTTGCTTGCCGCTCGCCATGTATGTCCTCCCATCAATACTCTCCGTGCTCCCATGCATGCATGCTGCTGCAACTCCTCTGTGTCCTCATCGTCCAAGGATGTCTCCTGCTCCCGCACATCATCATCCTGCAAGGCCTCCCACCTCTGTATTGCAAAGTTATGCAGATCACAGCATACAGCAACAATGTGCGCAACCCTTTCTGGTTTGTATTGTAGGGCCCCACCTGATCTATCCGGGAAGCAGAAGCGGAAGCGCATCTTCAGCATGCTGATCACCTGTTCGATGGTAGCTCATGCCGAGCCGTGGCAGGCATAGTATCTCTCCTCTGCATCGCTGATGGGGTTTCTCACCAGTGTCAGGAGCCATGTATGCAATGGGTAACCCTTGCCCCCAAGAATCCACCCCGAATCTGAGCTGGTGCAGTGAACGGCAGTGGCACCTGGGACTGGTGCAGGATGAAGGAGTCATGGCAGCTGCCTGGAAAGCACTTGCAGGAAGTGTTTCCTGTGGTCACATACTAGCTGCATGAAGACCTTTCTATTGATTTGCGATTGGTTGTCCGGCTGGAGCCTTGATGGCCACACGCGTGCAGTGGATGACCCCTTGCACCTGTGGGAATCCCGCAATGGCCCCAAATCCAAGGGTCCTCTGGGCCTGACTCTCAGGATCTGTCCTGAAGCAAATATAGTCACTGGCTTTCCTGTACCAGACATCGGTGACCTCCCTGATATAGCGGTGCACTACTGACTGTGAAACCCCACACAGGTCTCTGGTGGATTTCTGGAATGATGTGGAAGCATATTTATTGTCATGATCACTTTGAGGGCCAGAGGCATATGGTGTCCACTAAAGCCCATCGGCTGCAGGTCATTATTCAGCAGCACAGAGATGTATCAGCACGTCTCTGGACATCCACAGTCGTCTCTGACACTGGCATATTGACATCTGCAGGTAAATCAAGTGGGGCCTGTAAACCCACTGTCTTCTGTGGCCTCGAATGCACCTTGGTGGCTGCTGCTGCTCACGTCTGAAAGCTTCCACATGGGCTGCGCCTGCCTCTTGGTTCCACCTTCGGCGGATATGCCTCCTCGCGGCACGAGGATCTAGAAAGAGAGGGTGGACCAGCCCCATCTCTATGCTGGAGGTCAACTCGGTTCCTTCACAAGGTCTGTGGCACCTATCAGGGCGGAGAGTGATGTGAATTGCTGCTTCAGCTACGTTCCGGCATCACCTATATGGTACGGCATGACCATGCCCAACTTAGCTTTAAATAAGAGCAGGGCAACATGACCACAGTCAGATCATTCCAATTGCCTGAACTGGAACAACAGCAACATGACCTTAAACTGACTACTAGTTGTGCCCTCCACCCCACATAAAGGACTCTTGACTTCCATTGTTCCCCGCCTCCCCAACCATCGTTGCCCAACTGCAGGGTCAGCCCCCTTCCCCCACACCCCCAAAAATGTTTACGGGTGCAGAATGGCCCCCTTTATGGAACAAGGGTACGAGGTACCCCACTTCATGTATGCGGAGTTGAGACCCCTTCACAACAGCCACCCACCCAGCACCCTTCTTGAATTGGTGCTTCAGCTGCGTAACGGCATGAGCGGAGTCCTCCTTCACAGCAGCCACCCACCACATTCACAGAGTCCGAGGACTGATCCCTCGGTGCCACCAAAGTGAAGGCACGTGTGTGCCACATGTCCAGCTGAAGATCATAAACTAATGACTGAATCACACTGGGATGAATATTAATGTATGCAAAGAGGCAATTAAAAAATTTAAAGTTGGGTCCAGTCGCCGAGCAGCATCAGGAAGATCGGGCCCAGCAATCCCGGCGTTGAGCTCCATGGCGGACCGCTGCCGCAACGATCTTCTGGCACTCACCCCCCACCACAGAGCCCGATGTCGGGAGCTTTGTAAAATTCTGGCCATAGTGTGATTACACCTTGATTATTTAAAGGGACAAAGCAAAGATGGAGTTTGGAGGAGTTGGATGAATTTCACGTCAGAATTTGCATTGGAGATGGAGTCAGGAAGGACAAAGGCTGGGTCAAAGTTTTAATGAGGTGTCTCTCAATGTGTTGCTGGGGGCAGTGAAGACCAAGAGGGGGATCCTATTCCTGGTGCTGTGATGAAGAAGGCTTGGCCAGATGTGGCTGAAGAGATAAGTAGCAAGAGGCTAGTTCTCTGTACTTTGATTCAATGCAGGATGTGGTTTAATGATCTAAACAGATCAAGAAAAGTGAGCACACTTGCAGAATCACCTACATCCTGGAATTCACCTCCCCCCCACCATTCTGTCTTGTCAAGCATACTCCACTACATCACTACTAACCCATACTTATCATCATCATTCCATTTCAGTGCACTTTTCTCACCGTCCCCCCACCACCCTTTCTTCATCCACTACTGACACTCACTGCAATCCTTATGTAATGCGATACCACCTCAGTCAGCTCACCCGATTTTCAGCATACATCCTCAAATGCATACCAGTGCCACTTGTGGTTCATGGACCTGATAATCACCCTCACCAAATGCGCTTCATCCATTGGCTGTACGCGTCTTACAGACATTTACAGATTTGCTGTGCCCCCTTGCAGGAGAAAACAACAGAGAATACTAAGTACAGGCAAAGTTCATCACAGATCATCCGGTTGATGTCTGCAGAGCAAGAGGCCATGGAGCTAAGTGGGATATCAAGATCCCTAAGCATCGGAGATGGCGAGTCTCAGACTTAACTGCTGCATGGTGACAATAAATATCTTCAACCCAGATCATATACAAGAAATTATGTTGACTTGATTTCAGCACTGAATTAAATATGACCTCATTAATCATTTAAATTTCAACATTCTTACATTCCCATGACTAAATCATATCCGCCTCTTGTCTCCTCCAGGGCCATTGCACGAAGAACAGCAACCTGTACCCTTTTCGGATGATGTTTCCTCAGAGGAGCTGATTCCTTCTGAGGATACACAGTCACTGGGCACATGCTTACCAGGCATCAGTGCAGGTTCAAGCACTTAGATGGGTCTTGTAAGAGAGTTAGGTGGAGTCTCAGCTGGTGAGATATAGTTCACAAGTGAGCACAAGCAGAAAGTGGTGGTAGGAACAGCTGTGGAGAGTCCATGTCAGAGGGCACAGACTCTCTGAGCTCTATTTAGCTGAACAGAGAGGCTGAACCCCAGGGGCCATCAATGAAAAGGAGACTGATAGAGGGTCAGCAGCAAATATGCAAGGTCCTGCTTGGCACAATTTTCGCAATATCAGAGAGGATGGAAGAGTCCAGCTCAAGCATTTGTGGATTGATGTTGCAGGCCATTGCCATTTTATTGCCTTCTATGGAAAGAGTGGCCTCTTCTATGGAACTAGAATCAGGGCACAGTAATCAGTCTCTGCACACCCTGACGATAGCCATGCAAACTATGGATGCTAAACAGGATGATGGATACATTACAAGCCATGACCCTACAAGACATCATTGACTTGCTCCAAGCTGCTCTCCCACAGAGAGATAGGAATGATGTGCTGTTGGTCCAGGGGCGGGATGAAAGCGAAAGGAGGCATGGAAGTAATAAGTCCAGCCTCAAAGCATTTCCACGTCTCACCTGTTGACCCCTCCCCCAAATCTGTACCCAACATTTACCACACAGTCAAGTTTTGTATCATCTGCAGACTTTGAAATTGTATTCCCTGTACCCATGTTCAGGTCATTTATGTGTCACAAAGAAAGCACATGTCTAATACTGACCTCTGGGGATCCCCACTGCATACTTCTCTCCAATCAGAAAAACACCCTCTCCCACCTGTCATGGAAGGAGCGATGGTTAAAAATCCCCCCATTGTATCAGATTGATTGTGGTTTGGGAAAACAATATTTAATCATTTTAAGTGACTGATCACTAAAAACAGTGATCAGTATAATCAAACTCCTCAATATATAATATATTGAGTTTTATTATTGACGATAAACTAGTTTTACATGAAATATGGCTGGAACAAATGCATGTGTTGAAGTGATTTATGACTTTAACCCCTTATAGGAACTATACCAAATCAAGCGTACATCTCTCTAGGTCTCCCTTAATTAAGTTCAGACCAGACAGATTCCAATAGACACATGTTTGGGTCTGAAGAACTGAACTAATCTTCCCTTAAAGAAAGAAAACTAACAGAATATTACTACCTTCGTATAGCCTATTTTAAAAATAATTATAGCTAAGTCATAAATATCCCAGATATTATAAGGGTCTGGGAAACTCACTTCAATAAGTATCTCCCCACTTAAGGAGACACAGAGTAGTTGCATACAGAATGCTACTTGAGACAACTTATTAACTTTGATATATTTATTAAAGAGTTGAACAGGCGATACACTTTAAATGGCTAAGTACAATACAATATCAAAGATTACTAAGAGATGTAAAATATATTCTTATTTCTAAAATAGAATCCAAAAGTTTAACCTTGACAATGTCACAGCAAAATATCTTAGAATATCCATCAAAATTTAAAGTAAACTTTTACCTTAAATTCCCCGAGTACCATAAGTTGAGAAACATTGATGAGAAATTCAATACTTGTTTTTTGATTCAAAACTCTCATGTTTATAGTGCTTCTAATCTTTCATCTCATCTTTTGGAATGTAGGTGTTACCTATCTGTGTGTGTTTTACCTGTTTTTGAGAGTCATACATGGTAATATCATTAGCTACCATCCCCACTTAATGGGCTGAATTTTATTCAGGCGCCGCGATATTATGCGCGATGGCTCATTAGAATCTCGGCGCCGAGCTGCCCTCCCCATATTACGTAGGGTAAGGCGGGACATTCGGTGCAGTGAGAGAGTTTTTGACAGCTATGCAGCAGGTGCTGGGGGCCTATTTTAAATGCCCCAACACCTGCTTCCAGACAGCTGTCAAAGAAATACTTACCTGACTGCTGAAGAGTGGGGCTGCTGTCAATCTAGCAACAAAGCAGAAAATGCTGCAGAAATCTAGCAGGACAGGCAGTATCTGTGGAGAGAGAAGCAGAGTTAACTTGTCCAAGTTCACAGACCTGAAAGTTAACTCTGTTTCTGTCTCCACAGATACTGATCTGCTGAATGACCCCAGCACTTTCCGCTTTGCTGCCACATACTTACCCTGCTGTGTCCCAGCATCCTGTGAAGTTGTGATCATCTTCTCCCACTCAAGTGTAACATTCCTTCTTGTAGGCGTGCCGCACCTGGGTGAATAATCGTACGTTTGCATATTCCAGGACATGAGACTTAAATATACCATAAAAGGTATTACAGAGGTCTGCAGAGAACACACTAAAACAAATGGGAATGCACGGGTGTCACAGCAATGTAAATACGTCTTTCACTAAATATTCCTCACCAACATGTGTGTCCTTTTCTCTGTGCGAATGATGTGTGCCAGCATGTAGTGCCAATGTCACATCCCTTTGCACCATTGGCTCTTTAGGAGAGCCAATGTATGCAATAACAACTTTGCCATGCCACCATGAGCATCACTCATGAGCATTACTCATGAGCATCTCCACAGATTAGAATTAGAATTAGAATTAGAATTAGAATTAGAACATTACAGCGCAGTACAGGCCCTTCGGCCCTCGATGTTGCGCCGACCATCTGACCTACACTATTCCATTTTCATCCATATGTCTATCAGTGACATTGACGTTGGCTCAGTCAGCTGCTGCCTCTAATAGTCTACACAGGGATGCTATAGATATGGACTGGAGCACAGCAGGTGAGCGAGGGTCATGTGTGGTTTGCAGAGCTCATGTCGGTTTTGATGGTGCAGACAGCCTTGGTCTGATAAGCCACTGCCGTACATCCCTAGTTCACTGCTAGCCCTGCGTGCAGAGCATGGGTGCCATCTGCCCTCCCATGCGTCTTTCATGTTGTAGGTCCTCATAGTCCGAGGAGGAATCCTGTTGACGTCTCTCCTCATCATGCCAGGTCTGGCCCCTATTGGGTGCATAGTTGTGCAGAGCAGCAAAGAAAGGAGTTGGCCTTTTCGGCCCGAAGTACAGGGCATCACCCTATCCATACAGGCATTGGAGGTGCTCTTTCAACATGCCGATCTCCTGCTCAATGGTGGTTCATGTAGCTCAGTGACTGATGTTGTATCTCTCCTCTACAGAAGTGGTGGAGTCTCTCACTGGTGTTGGGAGCCATGTTTGCAAAGAATATCCCTTATCTCCAAGAGGCCACCCCTCCATTGAGCCAGTTCAGTGAGCAGCGGTGGCAGCTGGGACTGGCGCAAGACCCAGGTGTCATGGCAGCTGCCTGAGAAGCGGTCATACGTTCGCTGCAAGCATCTGCGGTGTTCACATACCAGCTGAACCTAGATTGAGAGGGCTCCTTTAATGGTGACGTCTGCAGGTAGTAGCCTGGTGGGAAGCCTGATGGCCACATGAGTGAAGTCTATGAACATTACAACCTATGGTTCTCCAGCAATGGTGCCAAAACCAATGGCTCTCAGGGCCTGGCAATGAGAGTCTGTCCTGAAGTGGACATCCTCACTGGCCCTCCGGTGCAGGGCATTGGTGACCTCCCTGATGCAGCGGTGCACTGCTGACTGTGTGACCCCACAAAGGTCTCTGGTGGGCCCCTAAACGGCTGCAGAGTTGTCAGGCTTGAGAACCGCTGCCACTATGAGGAACAAAGGCCTGAGATGCCCACCGTAGCCCATGGGCTGCAGGCCATCCTTGAGCAGGGCACAGAGACGTGTCACCACCCTCTCTATATGCGCAATCTCCTCTGACACTGGTGTTCTGACATCCGATGGCATGTCATGTGGGGCCTGTAGATGCATGGCTAACATAATGTCGAGCTCCCTTTGGGGGCTGCTGCTCATGACCGGGGGCTTCTACGTGGATCGCACCTGCCTGCTGGTTTTGCCTCTGGTGCATACGTGCAGAGGATCACACAATGTAGGATGAGTCATACCTATTTCTGTGTGATAAATAAAGTTGAACCCTGCATGTATTCGAAGGTTCTGAACAGGGCATGGATTGGGGTTGACGGGTACATCAACTGCTTTCCCGGATCAACTATGTGGTGTGCCATGGCATTGCCAATTTTGGCCAACACTCAGAGTGGCACAGCATGACCATGTCAAGATCCTACCAGCTGAATCGATTGCCCCCACCATCCATATAAGCTTAATGCTCCTGCCCTTTTTGGCACCCTCCCCTCACACAGGGTGCCTAGTGTGCCATTGCCTCCTCACAAACACAGAGCATACACTGTTAACGGAGGGATGGGATTTTTTTTTTAGAGATACAGCACTGAAACAGGCCCTTCGGCCCACCGAGTCTGTGCCGACCATCAACCACCCATTTATACTAATCCTACACTAATTCCATATTCCTACCACATCCCCACCTGTCCCTAAATTTCCCTACCACCTACCTATACTAGGGGCAATTGCTAATGGCCAATTTACCTATCAACCTGCAAGTCTTTGGCATGTGGGAGGAAACCGGAGTACCCGGAGGAAACCTACGCAGACACAGGGAGAACTTGCAAACTCCACACAGGCAGTACCCGGAATTGAACCCAGGTCGCTCAAGCTGTGAGGCTGCGGTGCTAACCACTGCACCACTGTGCCTCCCTTCATGCCAGCACAGCTTTCCCTCCAGTAATCCCAGACCCCCTCCCTTTCACAATGCAGAATGAGCCCCCTGTGTCTCCCCCTCCCTCCCTTTAGGAATGCAGTGTGAGACCCCTGTGTATCCCCCTCCCTCCCTTTAGGAATGCAGAGTGAGACCCCTGTGTATCCCCCCTCCCTCCCTTTAAGAATGCAGAGTTAGACCTTTGAATATCCCCCCTCCCTTCCCCAATGCAGAGTGAGATCCCTGAATAACAGAACTTAACTTCGCTGGCGACAACTTCTGCCTCTGAGTACCCGCTGCCTTTCAAATTGTGAACAGGACGGCCCTTGACGGCCACTCGTTCAGTGAAAAATCCGGACGTTTCAGTGGAGACTTGGCGGGCTGCATAATCAGCAAAAGTAAGTACTCTTTACCATATTCTAATAATGGTACTGCTGCCGTACGGCGGGGTGTGGGGGGCTGCACCGAGGGCCCGCCGCAGCCGGTAATATGCGGCGGGCCCTTCTCGACGTTGCGGGTCGAGGCGGGTTTCTCACCGCAGCATTTTACCGGCCCCCGGGCCGCGACCCGTGGCGTCAAGGGGCCGATAAAATTCAGCCCAATGTATTTGCTGGAAATACACATCTCTTGAAGTTGTGAGCTTTTATCTGGTCAAAATGTTTGTAATTGGGTTTATTTGGCATCTGTTTTTGTAAGTACCATTTGATGTTGTAATTTATCATCTGTAATTGATTTTTATGGTACCTTGTACCATCCTTTTGAGTCAGTCTGTCTATATCATTAATACTATCAACTAATTAAGTTTATAGCCATCAGTACTGACTTCACACAAGATGTTTCAATGTATGTCATGTTCTAATTCCATTGTAGCAGAGACCTTGAATGAACTTGGAATGGATTTCTTAACTCCACCTTCTGAAAGGGGAATTTCAGTGAGTCTTGAAAACTCATCATTTATTCAATCTTTAATTCTAAAGGTATAATGTATTAATTATATCTAAATTCTACCTAATTAAGCCTTTTATACCTATGTTTCATCACAGTGTTGCAATGCTTTTGATCTAAATTGTTTTACTCCGAGATCTCATTTTAAAAATGTTTATTATGATTGTGATTAATAATGCACGTATTTCAGAATTTAGTAGTGTACAGATTGTGATATTCTACACACACATCATATAATTTTACAGGACAAAATGAAACCATTTCACTAATCATGTCTGTGCCAGCTCACTGAAAAAGCTCTCCACCTAATCTCATTTTCTAGCCCTTCACAAATACTGTTGTTCTAACTTATCTCTTGGGTTCTTTGGTGATGCTCTTAAATGTTTAGTTTAGTTTAGTTTAGAGATACAGCACTGAAACAGGCCCTTCGTCCCACTGAGTATGTGCCGACCATCAACCACCCATTTATACTAATCCCACACTAATTCCATATTCCTACCACATCCCCACCTGTCCCTATATTTCCCTACCACCTACCTATACTAGGGGCAATTTATAATGGCCAATTAACCTATCACCCTGCAAGTCTTTTGGCAAATGTATGTGGACTTGCTGACTAATGGAACTAGATCTTCCTTATATACCTTATTAAAAGAATTATCCTAATGGGCGATTTCAATACCAGAGTTTGATATGACCATATCACATGGGCAAGCATCCTCGGTTGGAAAAGAAAACTCAAATGGTACTCACCTACTGTCGTTGTGTGTCAAGCATGACCTTACCATAACCAATACCATGTTCTGCCTGAAATGAAAATACAAGACAACCTGGCAACATCCACAATCTAAGCACTGACATCTCCCTGACTATGTGTTTGTCAGACAGAAGGAAAAGGCTGTCATCAAGATAATTAGTGCCAAATGAGGAGCTGACTGCTGAACAGACCACTGCCAGATTCGCACCAGGCTGAGTAGAGTAGGCGGTGGCATAGTTACAAGGGTAGGCGGTGGCGTAGTGGTATTATCACTGGACTAGTAACCCAGAAACCCAGGGTATCTCTCTGGGGACATGGGTTCAAATCCCACCACAGCAGAAGTGGAATTTGAATATAATTAATAAAAAAATCTGGAATTAAAAAGCTAGTCTAATGATGGCCATGAAATCATAGTCGAGTGTTGTAAAAACCCATCTGGTTCATTAATGTCCTTTAGGGAAGGAAATCTGCTGTCCTTACCTGGTCTGGCCTACATATGACTCCAGACCCACAGCCTAACAATCCACTCAGTTGTATCTAACCGCTACAAAGTCTATAAAAAGGAATGAAACCGGACGGACCACCCGGCATCGACCTAGGCACCGGAAACGACAACGGTAAACCCAGCCCTGTCGATCCTGCAAAGTCCTCCTTACCAACATCTGGGGGCTTGTGCCAACATTGGGAGAGCTGTCCCACAGACTAGTCAAGCAACTGCCTGACATAGTCATACTCACGGAATCATACCTTACAGACAATGTCCCAAACACTGCCATCACCATCCCCGGGTATGTGCTGTCCCACCGGCAGGACAGACCCAGCAGAGGTGGTGGCACAGTGGTATACAGTAGGGAGGGAGTTGCCCTGGGAGTCCTCAACATCGACTCCAGACCCCATGAAGTCTCATGGCATCAGGTCAAACATGGGCAAGGTAACCTCCTGCTGATTACCACCTACCGCCCTCCCTCAGCTGATGACTCAGTACTCCTCCATGTTGAACATCACTTGGAGGAAGCACTGAGGGTGGCAAGGGCACAAAATGTACTCTGGGTGGGGGACTTCAATGTCCATCACCAAGAGTGGCTCGGTAGCACCACTACTGACCGAGCTGGTCGAGTCCTAAAGGACATAGCTGCTAGACTGGGTCTGCGGCAGGTGGTGGGGGAACCAACACGAGGTAAAAACATACCTGACCTCGTCTACACCAATCTGCCTGCCGCAGATGCTTCTGTCCATGACAGTATTGGTAGGAGTGACCACCGCACACTACTTGTGGAGATGAAGTCCCGCCTTCACATTGAGGATACCGTCCATCGTGTTGCATGGCACTATCACCGTGCTAAATGGGATAGATTTCGAACAGATCTAGCAATGCAAAACTGGGCATCCATGAGGCACTGTGGGCCATCAGCAGCAGCAGAAATGTACTCATCCACAATCTGTAACCTCATGGCCCGGCATATCCCCCACTCTACCATTACCATCAAGCCAGGAGACCAACCCTGGTTCAATGAAGAGTGCAGGAGGGCATGCCAGGAGCAGCACCAGGCATACCTCAAAATGAGGTGTCAACCTGGTGAAGCTACAACACAGGACTACTTGCAGGCCAAACTGCGTAAGCAGCATGTGATAGACAGAGCTAAGCGATCCCATAACTAACGGATCAGATCTAAGCTCTGAAGTCCTGCCACATCCAGCCATGAATGGTGGTGGACAATTAAACAACTAACTGGAGGAGGTGGCTCCACAAATATCCCCATCCTCAATGATGGGGGAGCCCAGCACATCAGTGCGAAAGATAGTACTGAAGACCTGTGCTCTCGAACTTGCCATGCCCCTAGCCAAGCTGTTCCAGTACAGCTACAACACTGGCATCTATCCCGCAATGTGGAAAATTGCCCAGGTATGTCCTGTACACAAAAAGCAGGACAAGTCCAACCCGGCCAATTACCACCCCATCAGCCTACTCTCAATCATCAGTAAAGTGATGGAAGGTGTCATCAACAGTGCCATCAAGCGGCACTTGCTTAGCAATAACCTGCTCAGTGACGCTCAGTTTGGGTTCCGCCAGGGCCACTCAGCTCCTGACCGCATCACAGCCTTGGTTCAAACATGGACAAAAGAGCTGAACTCAAGAGGTGAGGTGAGAGTGACTGCCCTTGACATCAAGGCAGCATTTGACTGAGTATGGCATCAAGGAGCCCGAGCGAAACTGAGGTCAATGGGAATCACGGGGAAAACCCTCTGCTGGCTGGAGTCATACCTAACGCAAAGGAAGATGGTTGTGGTTGTTGGAGGTCAATCATCTGAGCTCCAGGACATCACTGCAGGAGTTCCTCAGGGTAGTGTCCTAGGCCCAACCATCTTCAGCTGCTTCATCAGTGACCTTCCTTCAATCATAAGGTCAGAAGTGGGGATGTTCACTGATGATTGCACAATGTTCAGCACCATTCGTGACTCCTCAGATACTGAAGCAGTCCGTGTAGAAATGCAGCAACACCTGGACAATATCCAGGCTTGGGCTGATAAGTGGCAAGTAACATTCACGCCACACAAGTGCCAGGCAATGACCATCTCCAACAAGAGAGAATCTAACCATCTCCCCTTGACATTCAACGGCATTACCATCGCTGAATTCCCCACTATCAACATCCTAGGGGCTACCATTGACCAGAAACTGAACTGGAGTAGCCATATAAATACCGTGTCTACAAAGAGCAGGTCAAAGGCTAGGAATCCTGAGGTGACTAATTCACCTCCCGGCTCCCCAAAGTCCACCATCTACAAGGTACAAGTCAGGAGTGTGATGGAATACTCTCCACTTGCCTGGATGGGTGCAGCTCCAACAACATTCAAGAAGCTCGACACCATCCAGGACAAAGCAGCCCGCTTGATTGGCACCCCATCTACAAACATTCACTCCCTTCACCACCGACACACAGTGTATACCATCTACAAGATGCACTGCAACAATGCACCAAGGCTCCTTAGACAGCATCTTCCAAACCCACGACCTCTACCAACTAGAAGGACAAGGGCAGCAAATACATGGGAACTCCACCATCTGCAAGTTCCCCTCCAAGTCACACACCATCCCGAATTGGAACTATATCGCCGTTCCTTCACTGTCGCTGGGTCAAAATCCTGGAACTCCCTTCCTAACAGCACTGTGGGTGTACCTACCCCAAATGGACTGCAGCGGTTCAAGAAGGCAGCTCACCACCACCTTCTCAAGGGCAATTAGGGATGGGCAATAAATGCTGGCATAGCCAGTGACGCCCACATCCCATGAATGAATAAAAAAATGTCTATAGATCTAGAAAAAACATCATTGATCAACTTGTCAGGCAGGGCCAAAGCTAGATGTCAAATCCTCAAGCACCCTACTGTTGCCGTAGACCTTTCTGCACAACTTGACGCCACTCTGCAGTTTGATCTTCCTCCCCCAAGTGATGTAGAAGATAAATGGAAACAGCTCCATGATCAGATCTTCAAGACTTGAGTAGACTTCCTGGGATACTCCAAGTGCTAGCACCAAGACTGGTTTGATGAGAATGATGAACACATCTCCCATCTTCTCAAACAGAAACAGCTCACATATGCAAGTCTTCTCGCAGTCCAACAGTTAACAACCAAGCATCAAGCCCATAAAAATGCAAAGCACAAGTTCCAGAATGCTTTAAAAAAAATGCAGAACAACTGGAGGAACACACAGCTGATGAGCTGCAACATCTAGCTGAAAGGCATGATCTATGTTTTTAAAAAGTACTGAAGACTGTATATGGCCCACCCACCACAACCTTTGCTCCTATCTGAACAACTGATGGAAATTAACTAATTACTGATAAGGCAGCTGTATTGGAAAGGTGGCGTGAGCACATTGCCAAGCTCCTCAACAGAGACTCCCACATCTCAGCAGATTCTCTGCATTAAATTGAGCAGCCACCTGAGAAAGATAGCCTGTCTCTTCCTCCTTCCACTGAAGAGGTGATAAAGGCAATCAAATCAACCAAACAAGTCAATGCCTTGGCCCAGACAGCAGTCCAGCAGAGATTTAGATGTGTAATAATACAGAGCTTGTTAACAAACTTACAACCATCTTTAAGAGTATCTGGGATCTCAAGGATGCCAACATTGTCAGCATCTGAAAGCAGAAAGGATCCAAAAATGCATGCAGCAACTATTAAGGAATAGGTCTCTCAATCGTGGGAATGATCCTCGCAAGGGTCCTAGTAAATTGTCTACTAGACAGCCTCATAGATGATGTCCTGCCGAAATCAGTGTAGTTTTAGGGCTAACCGTGGGACAGCCGATTTGGTGTTTGTAGCAAGACAACTCCAAGAAAAGTGCAAAGTGCAACATCAGGATCTATATATGCTGTTCATAGACCTCGCTGAAGCTTTTGGAAGTATGAGTTGACCTGGTCTATGGCACGTGTTCTCCAAGCTAGGATGTTTGAAGAAGTTTGACAAAATCCTGCGTCTACTGCATGATGGCACGGTTGGACGTGTTTGTTTCTGTAGTGAGATGTCTGAGCCTTTGTGGTAAGCAGTGGCATAAAGTAAGGATGTGTTGTGGTTCCCCAACTTTTCAGTCTCTTCCTTGCTGCAATACCTGCGGAAGCCACTAGAGACATGCCTACAGGCATCAACATTAGGTTCTGTGCAAGGAAACTCTTCAATCTCTCCAGACTGCATGTCTCCACCAAAGTCACAGAGGCAGTAATCAGAGAGCCTCTGAATGCAGATGACTGTGCCCTAGCTGCCCAAAACAAGGAAGACATCCAAACTATGGCAAATAAACTCTCGAGCGCTGCTAAAAACTTTGGTCTCCAAAACAGTGTCTCCAAGCCCAAGGTTCTGTTTCAGTCAAAACTAGGCATATGCTAGGAACACCAGACATAACCATTGATGGCAACAGTCTCAAGGCTGTAGAAAAATTCTCATACCTTGGTAGTGTGCTGTCTAGGACTGCTACTATTTCTGAAGATATCTGTGCACACATCCAGAAAGCAAGCTTTGCTTACGGCTGACTCCATGATTGTGGCTAGAAGCAGTGTGGCATTAAGCTGAAGACTAAAATCAAACTCTACCAGGCCATTGTCCTTACCACTCTGTTGTATGGTGCAGAATACTGGGTCTGCTTTCGGCACCACATCAAAGCTCTGAAAAGCTTCCACCAAAGACACCTGTGGTCCATCATGAGAACTCGATGGCAGGGCAAAATCACAAACAACAAGGTCCTCCAACATGCTGGGCTCAATAACATGTAGATCACGTTCCAGAAAATTCAACTTCAATGGACAGGCCACATGGAT
Source organism: Heterodontus francisci (assembly GCF_036365525.1). NCBI lineage: Eukaryota > Metazoa > Chordata > Chondrichthyes > Heterodontiformes > Heterodontidae > Heterodontus > Heterodontus francisci. The sequence continues at coordinate 54,813,504 of NC_090390.1, forward strand.
GATTACAGAATCCCCAAGTAGATCTTCTATAAGGAACTGTCTCAGGGCAAACAACATCAAGGTGGTCAGTATAAATGATATAAGGTCACCCTAAAATAGAGCCTTACAAACTTCTGCACTGCTGACCACCTCTTCTGGGATAAGACTTCCGCCAACTGGCCCATGTGGAGGCAAGCACTGAAATTTAGTTCAGCATATTTCGAGGAACGTCTACGCCAAACTTGCAACATCCAATGTGCTCAGAGGAAGGCCAGAGGTGCCACAGCTGCAGAAGATCCCCCACGCACCAATGACAATATGGAATGCCAGTTCTGTGGAAATCCATGCCAATCCCGCTTCAGACTCCTCTGTCATCAGAGGACCTACAGAAGATGATAAAATCATTTACAGCTTGGACATGCTCGAACAACAAGGAGTCTACCACCATTAAAATCGCCTATAATTTTGAACACCTCTGTCAGATCTCTTAATCTTCCCTGAGTCGAAAAAGCCCCAGTTTCTCTAATATCCTGATGACTAAAACATTGCATTCCAGCTATTATCTTAGTAAGCTTATTTTATACTCCTTTCATGACCTTGACCTCATTACTACGGTCGGGTAGCTAATAATGGCACAATATCCTAGCTGTAGCCTCACCAATGATTTGTATAGGTTTTGAATACTTTTTTGCTTTTGTAGTCAACAGCCCAAATTATAAATCTTAGATCCCTTTTTTTAGTTTTATCTACCTGCTCTCCCACTTTTGAAGAATTATGCCTCTGGAACCTGAAATCTCTCTGCTCTTTTACTCATTTTAACACATTACCACTTAGTGTATGTTTCCTCAGCTTGTTCTTCCTTCCAAAAATGTACCATAGAATATTTCTCGGTATTAAATTTTGTCTGCCTTCTATATGCTCCATCTACTCATCTGTCTATGTCCTCCTGAAGTCACTTAAGATCCTTTTCAGTTAACCATTCTTGTGTAGAGTACCAGCCTTTGGATCATATATATCTATATATGTAATATAAAAATATATGAGAGCAATGGTCACAACAATTTAAGATGGAAAATTAACCTTTTTTAAGCACATAATAGGATGCAATTACCTAAATTTTATCTAAAGCCTTTTTTGTTATTGTTTTCTACATGTGCTAGGCCTAATCATCTTTAGCTGCATCACCACTGACCTACCCTCCAGAAGAAAATAAGTGGGGATGTTTGCTGATGATTGCAGTGTTCCATTCCATTCAGAAGTCTTCAGATACCGAAGCAGTCCATGCCCACATGCAGCAAGACCTGGTCAACATTCAGGCTTGGGCTGATAAGTGACAAATAACATTCATGCCACACAAGTGCCAGGCATTGACCATCTCCATTAAGAGAGAATCAAAGTACCTCTTCTTGACATTCAACAGCTGCACCATCACTGAATCCCCTGCCATCAACATCCTGGGGGTTACCATTGACCAGAACTTAATTGGATCAGCCATATAGATACTGTGATTTGAGATGCTGGGTATTTTGTGGCAAGTAACTCACCTTCTGACTCGCCAAAGACTTTCCACCATCGACAAAGCACAGGTCAGGAGTGTGATGGAATATTCCCCACTTCCCTGGATGGGTGCAGTTCCAACAACACTCATGAAATTCAACACTGTCTAAGACAAAGCAGTCAATTTGATCGGTACCCCATCCACCACCTTAAACGTTCACTCCCTCCACCACCAGTGCACTTTGGCTCTTCAAGAGGCACTGCAGCAACAACTCACTCAGGCTTCTTCAAAAGCCGTGACCTCTACCACCTAGAAGAACAAGGACAGCAGGCACATGGGAACATCACTGTCTCCAAATTCCCTTCCAAGTCACACACCATCCTGATTTGGAGATATATCATCGTTCCTTCATCATCGCTGGGTCAAAATCTTTGCCTAACAGCACTGTGGGAATTCCTTCATGCCAAAGATTGCAGCAGTTTAAGAAGGTGGCTTAGCAACTTCCCAAGGGCAGTTAAGGATGGGCAATAAATGCTGGCCTTGCCAACGACTCCCAGTTTTCATGAAGGAATGAATAAAAAAATTGAGTATAACTGTATGGATCTCTAATTTTAACCATTCCTAAATATTTGAATTGGCACTTTGAATGTATGAAAGTTACCTACTTGGCTATCCTGTGATCTATTACGAGTTACAGGGGAAAAAAACCTATGCTTCATTGAGGTTCCAGCTTTGGAGCTAATAATTTTCTGAAATGCAAAGCTGAAAATACAAATTTGATCCCAATCCCTCAAGCTAATGTATAGGTCTGGCAATGCTGCCAGGGAAAACATGCATATATTCCACTACCAGCCAATAAGGATTGGATGCCAAGTCCACAAGACGACAGGAAGCTGCACACCTCATAGACTTTCGAAAAAAAATAACAAGTAAAATAAAAAGCCTTTTATGCTTACATTGCTGCTCTTTTTACCAAAGGTGCTGGTATTCTCCTGCTACAGACCATGGTAGTGGGAGACTACTTAATTATATAAAATGATTCCATGCATCTACAATAGGACAAAATACCCTATTATGTATTTATATGACTATTATAGGACAGGGAGAATGTTGATGATTTAATTTTACAGATTTCTTTTTTAAAAAGGCCAGATACCTCTAAATCCTAAGCAGTGAAATTAGGCATTTTGTTTTTAGATATGTATATACAATAAATGGAAAATGCTTATTTTCTTACAATTATCTGTAAACATTTGGCTGTATTTAACTAAGAAGGATCTGTTTTCTTCTGGAACTTACACCTAATCTGATCAACCTGCTCTGAATAGATTTGAAGAGTGATACTAATAGGGTCTATACTTCTCAGTCGAGCCTAATATTTCCATAATCCTATGCAAAAGTACCAACTGAAGCAAAATTGGTCAGAGCACAGAGTCTCAACTATTCCAATATTACGAAAGAAATATTAAAATGACTGAGTGCCCTACAACTATCAAACTGTAACAATAAATGGAAAACATGTGAAAATATTGAACTAGCATCAGTGGAAAAGTTATGTTTTAAAAATGGGGTACAATGGATTTTAGCTCCATCAGCTCCAGATGGTAAGTGTGGAAAATGGCCTATTGGCAAGGAAGGTATTTTACTTGAGTATTAATGAGAGATTTTTTCTTGCTTGAACAGCTCAAGGTATCAGCTTAAAATATTCCAGAGATATATTCTTAACACAATCTTGACATGCTATATTCTACAAATCCTAACTTAGTACAATAGTGTGAAGAGCCAATGAACTAATTATCCAATGCAGGTGAACGTGAAATCTCTAAATTACTCTATACAATATATACAGAAAGTAGACTGCTGAAGGATAATGTTCCTAAAAGTGATTTAACACACAACTTTTGTTTGATACTTATAAGACTGGTGAGAACTTCCTTGCACTGAGAAATCAGCAGCTGTGCACCATTTCTCAACATGAAAAGTACAAACAAAACCCAAGATTGGTGGTTGTTTGTCTCCAAGACGCAGCTGCAGCTGTATTTTATAAACTCTTGTTTATATCTTCTACTGGTCAAATAGCAAGGTCAGTTGAGTACATTCTGACCCACTTATCTCATTTTTTTGGTGAACGTGGTTCTGTTGTACTCGGCTCACAGCCAGCAATTGGATATTTATTTTTTGCTCACTGGGTTAAAATTCCCACAGACAATTGAACTCATGCTGAAACCATTAAGATAGTTGAGCACAGGTATATCCCCTTGCTCTGATGAATGAGCATATTCACACTATCAGAGCATTTCTTACTGTGCTCCAATTGTGGAATGTGGCACGCAAACAAATAGGAAAAATGATAAATCGAGAAGCTTAAAGAAAACCAAACTTCCGGAAATTGTTTTTCTTAAATTAACAATAGTAACTTATATTCATGTAGTATCTTTGAAATAATAATCATCCCAAGCAGGCCATAAAGGAGAGCCTGGTCAATGAGCAATAGTAGAAGAATGACAAGAGATTACTGAAGGCAAACTTGAGAAGTTAGGTGTTGAGGAGGCTTTAAATGAGTGGATAATAAGTAGCAAAATAAATAGATTTAGGGATGGAGTTCAAGGGAGTAGAGCTGAGATAGCTGAACGCTCAGCCACGGATAGAGGATCAGCAGAAAGGGTCAGGGTGCAGAACAGACTAAAGCTGGAGGATCCAAGCACATGGGCTGAGATATAGGGGAGAAAGAGGTTGCAGAGGTCACATGGGTCACAGACAAGGCTATGAATGCCGAAGAAGGGTCACTGACCCGAAACGTTAACTCTGCTTCTCTCTCCACAGATGCTGCCAGACCTGCTGAGTATTTCCAGCATTTCTTGTTTTTATTATGAATGCATTATGTTTTGTAGACAACATAAAGGATTTTAAATTCAATATGATGGATGACACAGACCCTGTGGAGATTGATGAGGAAAAGCTGATGAATGAGTAGAGTGTGATGTAGGAGAGGAGGTGGGGTACAGAAATTTGGACAAGTTGGCATCGATGAAGGATGAAGCTTAGGAAGGCAATGAGATGGGCATTGGAGAAACCAAGTCTTGAGGTGATGAAAGTGTTGATCTGTGCTTCAGTGGCACTGGGCATGAGGTAGGTCAGGGGCAAGTAATTCTTGGCAAGTGTTCTTGCTTACTTATAAGATACAGGGTTTGAAGCTCAGCTCTGAGTTTGACATGGCACTGAGGTTAGACATGGACACCATATCCATATCAACATGTAAGTGGGGAAGGCGTGGAGTCACGGGGAAGGAACACAGTTTATGGAAAGATGGATTTTAAAATGCATTCTGTTTTGTCAGTGCTCAGCATGGAAAAGCTTTGACACATCCAGGACATGGAGAGGGAAATTTGAGAGGGAAGAATTGGGAGAGGATGTTTGAGGGCTTCATCCCTGCTAAACAATAATTGCAGTGTGTGTATCAATATTGGTGTATCATTGTTAAGCATATCAAAGCATGTTGATTGTTCCCTCTGACTTGGAGATGTTCATATGATTGAAATTGATAGCTAAAGATTGCTTGCTAGAACAGAGTGATGAGGCAGTTAAAGTTGCTGGTGTAGGATAGTATTGAGTCTCATGGTGGATGTAGTGATGAGTTGAGACAGGAGCCACTTGCAGCTTTTAAAGGCAAAGTAGGTAAACATTTGAATCAGGAAGCAAGAACTTGCATTCCTATAGCATCTTATCATGCCCTCAGAATACTTTACAGCCAATGGATTATGTTTGAAGTGCAGTCACTGTTGTTATGCAGGTAAATATGGCAGCCATTTTGCACACAGACACCACAAACAGTGAGTGAATGAGTGATTCGATAATCAGTTTTTGTTTTTGGTGATGTTTGTTCAGAGAAGAATGAGGGAAGATGTCATGCAATCCTTTAGAATTATCTGAGCTAACAAACAGGGCCTCATCAGAGGTGCCTGGATATTGCATTTGATACATCAACAAGCCACATGCAGCATGCTGATGATACAGATATGATGTGTGCACAGCATTCAATTCAATTATTGGTAAGAAAGCAATAAGACATTTTGAAGAGTGGACCTCAAATTTGGGAGGAAATTGGCTTGAATTAATTCACCACCCTAAAGAAAGCTGGGAATTTGAGTGGAAATCAATAATAAAGAAAATGAGCTGTATATTCCTAAGTATACAGTGTCATAAATGCTGGCCCTTTTGGAGTAGCAAGATCATTACTCTAATGAATTAAAATATTACATTTAAAAGGAAACACCAAATGTTTGTTGGTTGACTTATTAAGATAAGTCACAATGTAAACAATTCTACCACTCAGCTCAAATTAAGGGTCGATTGCTGCTCCAAACAAACACATGTTTAAATGCCATTTCTGTAACAGATTAAAGAAGGAAATAATTGTTTCCTCCCACAGCCAAAGACTTGCAGGTTGATAGGTAAATTGGCCATTATAAATTGCCCCTAGTATAGGTAGGTGGTAGGGGAATTTTGGGGATGTGGTAGGAATATGTGATTAATGTAAGATGAGTATAAATGGGTGGTTGATGGTCGGCACATACTCGGTGGGCCGAAGGGCCTGTTTCAGTGCTGTATCTCTAAATAGATAAATATTTATCAGGCTGTAAGCCTAACATCAAAGTAAACTTATGATTATAAGATCAACCAGACTGAAAGATATAAAATATGATTGAACTAGTTGAATTAAAAATGGAACTGTCACAATTGTGCTTTTTTGAAAATTGCAGGAAGCATAGTTTTCGAACAAACAAGAGGAGATTTTCCTGGATCTGTGCCCAGATGCACTGGGTCATGTGCACATAGCAAATATCAGAAAATTCAGTGGGTCAGAACAGTGTTCCTGAAAGGAACCTGCCTGATTTTCCAAAATTTGTTGCACTCAGGTGTCCTGTGCATTTGCACGCAGACCTGGATTACCTCTATATTGCCCCTTATATTGACAAGAATTTACCACTAGTTGTAAATTATGTTTCTTGGTAGAGCAACTTTTATTGATTTGGCATTGAAAGGAAGTTCTTTCACTCTTTTCAGTATTATGCTGTGTACAGCATACACATAGAATGAATTGTGAATGACAAGGTTAAAGCTGAATCTCCTGGTGTGAACCGTGCACCAGAGTTAGTCTCTGTTAAGTGTTAGTTGATCCATCTCTTCAGATGGAATTACAAAGTTGTCTGATAGTTAAATTAAGTTTCATTGACCCCAAGATGGATAACTGCTGAAGGGATCCTCAAAGTGGAAAAAATCAGAGAATGTGTTTTTTTCCTTTGCTATTGTTTAGTCAACTCAGACATTAATTACTGTGAAAGAGGAACTAAATCAAATGGAGATAATATAAATATATTTTTTCTGAATTATAAAATATCAGTTTATATCATATTTCTCCAAAGCTGCTGTTATGAAAGTGCTTCTTTTTTTTTTAGAGATACAGCACTGAAACAGGCCCTTCGGCCCACCGAGTCTGTGCCGACCATTAACCACCCATTTATACTAATCCTATACTAATTCCATATTCCTACCACATCCCCACCAGTCCCTATATTTCCCTACCACCTACCTATCCTAGGGGTAATTTATAATGGCCAATTTACCTATCAACCTGCAAGTCTTTTGGCATGTGGGAGGAAACCGGAGCACCCGGAGGAAACCCACGCAGACACAGGGAGAACTTGCAAACTCCACACAGGCAGTAATTTTTTGGGGGGGACTCATTTCTTAGAATTTTGGACATTGGTTCATTTTGGAAAATGAAAAGATTCCATGGATGTGTTTTTTTACAAGGGTCACTGAGAAAACAAGCCTTAACATGGTTCTGTGAAAGGGAAATCATGTTTAACCAATTCAATGGAGTTCTTTGAGGGAGTTACATGTGCTGTGGATAAAGGGGAACCGATGGATGTACTGTACATAGATTTCCAGAAGGCATTTGATAAGGTGCCACATCAAAGGTTATTGCAGAAAATAAAAGCTCATGCTGTAGGGAGTAACATATTGGCATGGATAGAAGATTGGCTAGCTAACAGGAAACAGAGAGTAGGCATAAATGGGTCATTCTTTGGTTGGCAAGATGTAATGAGTGGTGTACCACAGGGATCTGTGCTGGGGCCTCAACTTTTTACAATTTATATAAATGATTTAGATGAAGGGACGGAAGGTACGATTGCTAAATTTGCTGATGACACAAAGATATGTAGGAAAGTAAGTTGTGAAGAGGACACAAGAGGGCTACAAAGGGATATTGATAGGTTAAGTGAGTGGGCAAAGACCTGGCAAATGGAGTATAATGTGGGAAAGTGTGAAATTGTCCATTTTGGCGGGAAGAATAAAAAAGAAGCATATTATCTAAATGGTGAGAGATTGCAGAGCTTTGAGATCCAGAGGGATCTGGGTGTCCTAGTGCATGAATCGCAAAAGGTTAGTATGCAGGTACAGCACGTAATTAGGAAAGCTGATAGAATGTATCATTTATCGCGAGGGGAATTGAATACAAAAGTAGGGAGGTTATGCTTCAGCTATACAGGGCATTGGTGAGACCACATCTGGAGTACTGCGCACAGTACTAGTCTCATTATTTAAGGAAGGATGTAAATGCGTTGGAGGTAGTACAGAGAGGGTTTACTAGACTAATACTTGCAATGGGCGGCCTGTCTTACCAGAAAAGATTGGACTGGCTAGGCTTGTATCCCCTGGAATTTAGAAGAGTAAGAGGCGACTTGATTGAAACCCCTGAGGGGTCTTGACAGGGTTGATGTGGAAAGGATGTTTCCCCTTGTGGGACAATCTAGAACTAGGGGTCATTGTTTAAAAATACGGGGTCACCCATTTCAGACAGAGATGAGGAGAGATTTTTTCTCTCAGAGGGTCGTGCGTCTTTGGAATTCTATTCCTCAAAAGGCAGTGGAAGCAGAGTCTTTGAATATTTTTAAGGCTGAGGTAGATAGATTCTTGATAAGGAAGGGGTGGAAGGTTATCGGGGGTAGGTGGAAATGTGGAGTAATCAATTCAGCCATGAACTTATTGAATGCAGAGCAGGCTTGAAGGGTCAAGTGGCCTACCCCTGCTCCTAATTCATATATTCGTATGTTGACTGATGTCACATGCCTTAAGCTCAATGAACAACAAAAACCTTGGTGACTTTGGGGAGATGTTTAAAGAGAAGTCATATGTCAAGATTTATGGTGGTCAGAAGGTTTCACTTTTGGGATATTGTTTTGGTTCATTTGGGGTGTACACTGTGTTGAAAGCAGTTGGGGTTTGTAGCTTGCTGAAAAACACCCAGCTCCTCTTTCTCTACCTCTTTGAAAAAACCCTGTGAATCCAGTGTGTGAGAGCTAAAATGCCTGATGCCGTATTTCTCCTAAGAAGCATCTGAAAAGCCTGCCAGATTACTTTTTGATGCTGACTGAAAAGAACTGCTCCAGAAAAGATCCCAGTGACCCAGATATGTGTAATCGGATGCCAGACTGTGTGCCATTTTTGGGACACAACATATCTTTTCCTTTTTTCTTCAAGAATTAGCAGGTATTTGGGCAAAGTATTCTTTTTTGTATTTTTTTTTGTAAAAGACCTCTACAGAGAGAGAATTGTTTTATTTTTTCTTTAACCAGTGCATGTGTGTGTGTTGGGTATTTAAAAAGGGAACTTTCATATTTCAATCTGTGTGTTAATGCTTTGCTTTGTTACTGGATAAGTCTTCTTTTATAACAAACTGATAATTTTGTTGTTTATTAAAAAAATCTGGTTGATGTATTTTATTCTGGGATAAAGAGTAGAGTATATGATTGACTGCATCGGTAACTGGGTAAACATTTAAATATATGTTGTGACCTGTGGAGAAGTGGAACTAGAGATTGACAGTGCACCCCTCCCACCTCAGTCGTAATACTGCATAAAATATAAATTTTCTACAGGAAGTGTCTAAATGCCACTTATAAAGCTGTCTGTTTGACCAAAGTACTTTCTCTTACTGTTTCTTTCTAATCCATATAATTTAGCACAGTAGGCAAGGAGTTGGAGATAATTATTACAGACTTTGAAATGCTTAGCTGTTCATGCATGTGGCAAATAAAATACATCTGTGAAGGTGGAAACTCTTGTATGTTTACTGGAAAGAATTCACTAAAATGAGGTTATAGAAGTATTCTTAAAGCTTTAGAAAGTTTCAAAATAATGTTTAAATAATTGTCAGCCTTTCTACAAGGTGTAGGAGGAAAGAAGAGGTAACCTAAACCAAAACCAAAAGATTATGGAGGGATAAAACAAAAATGTGCAGCAACAAATGCTTAATTTATCTAGTGTCTTTAATGTGGTAAAATGACATCATACCTGTGGAAAGTGTCTCCCAAAGTGCTTCACAGGGGGATTATTGAACAAAGTTTGCCACTGAACCAATGAAGGAGATTTTAGGACAGATGACTAAACATTTGGTCAGTGAGGTGGGTTTTAAGGAATGTCTTGAAGGAAGAGATAGGGTAGAGAGGCGGAAAGGTTTAGGGAGAGAATTCCTGAACTTAGGACCAACGCAGCTGAAGACATGGCCACCAATGGTGGGGTGATTAAAATCAGGGATGCACAACAGAATAGAATCAGAAGAATGCAGACATCCCAGAGAGTTGTCGGGCTGGAAGAGGTTGTAGAGATAGTGAGGGTTGAGGCCATGGAGGGAATTGAAAATAAGAATGAAAATTTTAAAACTGAGGCACTGCCGCATCAGATGCCAATGTATGTCAGCAGTGGGTGATAGGTGAATGGGACTTGGCACAATTTAGGATAAGAGCATCAAAGTTTTGGATGAATTCAATTTTATGGAAGGTGAAAGTTGGCACCCAATCCCTGTTTAATAGCTGGTGTGATGGACATGCTGCTACATAAGATGAGGTGCTGTTCCTGGAGATTGCATTGGGCTTCAAAGAACAATGTACGTTGCAGAGGACAGAGAAATCAGAGTGGAAGTAGGGTGGAAAATTAAATGGCATGCGATTGGAAGTTCAGGGCCATGCTTGTGGACTGAATGGATACGTTCTCCAAAGCAGATAGGGTTCCCCTCGCCCTCACCTTTCACCTGACCAGCCTCCACGTTCATCCTATGCCATTTTGTCACCATCAAACACATCTTCCCCACCCATCCATTTTCAGCATTCCGAAGGAACATTCTCTCTGTCACACTTCTTAATCACTCCCAAAACCCTACCCTTTTCCCGCACCTTCCCATGCAAGCACAGGAGATGCAATGCCAGCCCTTTCACCTCCTCCCTTCCCGAGACCCCAAATGCCCCTCCCAGGTAAAACTGTGTTTTACTTGTAATTCTTTTCACAATGTATCTCCTCTTCTTTTTCTTTCTCTTTTGGGCCTCCTTATCTCGAGAGACAATGGATACATGCCTGGAGGTGGTCAGTGGTTTGTGAAGCAGAGCCTGGAGTGGCTATAAAGGCCAATTCTAGAGTGACAGGCTCTTCCACAGGTGCTGCAGAGAAATTTGTTTGTCGGGGCTGTTGCACAGTTGGCTCTCCCCTTGCGCCTCTGTCTTTTTTCCTGCCAACTACTAAGTCTCTTTGACTCGCCACATTTTAGCCCTGTCTTTATGGCTGCCCGCCAGCTCTGGCGAACGCTGGCAACTGACTCCCACGACGTGTGATCAATGGCACAGGATTTCATGTCACGTTTGCAGATGTCTTTAAAGCGGAGACATGGACGGCCGGTGGGTCTGATACCAGTGGCGAGCTTGCTGTACAATGTGTCTTTGGGGATCCTGCCATCTTCCATGCGGCACACATGGCCAAGCCATCTCAAGCGCCGCTGACTCAGTAGTGTGTACAAGCTGGGGATGTTGGCCGCTTCGAGGACTTCTGTGTTGGAGATACGGTCCTGCCACCTGATGCCAAGTACTCTCTGGAGGCAGCGAAGATGGAATGAATTGAGATGTCGCTCTTGGCTGGCATACGTTGTCCAGGCCTCGCTGCCATAGAGCAAGGTACTGAGGACACAGGCCTGATACACTCGGACTTTTGTGTTCCGTGTCAGTGCGCCATTTTCCCACACTCTCTTGGCCAGTCTGGACATAGCAGTGGAAGCCTTACCCATGCGCTTGTTGATTTCTGCATCTAGAGACAGGTTACTAGTGATAGTTGAGCCTAGGTAGGTGAACTCTTGAACCACTTCCAGAGCGTGGTCGCCAATATTGATGGATGGAGCATTTCTGACGTCCTGCCCCATGATGTTTGTTTTCTTGAGGCTGATGGTTAGGCCAAATTCATTGCAGGCAGCTGCAAACCAGTCGATGAGGCTCTGCAGGCACTCTTCAGTGTGAGATGTTAAAGCAGCATCGTCAGAAAAGAGGAGTTCCCTGATGAGGACTTTCCGTACTTTGGACTTCGCTCTTAGACGGGCAAGGTTGAACAACCTGCCCCTGATCTTGTGTGGAGGAAAATTCCTTCTTCAGAGGACTTGAACGCATGTGAAAGCAGCAGGGAGAAGAAAATCCCAAAAAGTGTGGGTGCGAGAACACAGCCCTATTTCACCCCACTCAGGGAAAGGGGTCTGATGAGGAGCCACCATGTTGAATTGTGCCTTTCATATTGTCATGGAATGAGGTGATGATACTTAGTAGCTTTGGTGGGCATCCGATCTTTTCTCGTAGTCTGAAGAGACCATGTCTACTGACGAGGTCAAAGGCTTTGGTGAGATCAATGAAAGCAATGTAGAGGGGCATCTGTTGTTCACGGTACACTGGGGATACTAAATGCAGATTGGGTCACTGCTTTGTGGAACACCTCCGTTCTGTCCACAAGTGTGACCCCAAGCTTCTGGTCACCTGTCATGTTAATTCTCCACCTCACTCCCATTCTGATCTCTCTGTCCTTGGCCTCCTATACTGTTCCAATGAAGCTTATTGTAAGCTCAAGGAAAAGCACCTCATGTTTTGATGAGAAACTTTACAACCTTCTAGACTCAACGGTGAGTTGATCAATTTCAGATCATAACCTCTACCCCCAATTTGTTTCTGACAGCAGCTGTTCATGATGATTTTGCTATTGCCATTTACCCCTCCTCTGGACCAATCTTTTGTTTCTTTACTTGCCACATCACCATCTCCTTTTGCCTTGCGCCATCATTCCTTTTTGTCATTTACTCTCTCCTGCTTACACCCTATCACAGATCTTCCCTTTTGTTCTTTCCCCACCTCTCCCTTTCCCTGCCTCTGTACTTGCTTAAACCTTGTTACATCTCTAACTGATCTCAGTTCTGATGAAAGGTCATCTATCTGAAATGGTAACTCTCTTTCTGCACAGCTGCTGCCTAACATGAGTATTTCCAGAATTTTCTGTTTTTAATTCATCTCAGGCAGTCTGTTATGACCTACCTTTAACCAATGAAATGGGCCTTTACATCCTGCCAGTTACTTGCACATACCTGAGGAGATCTGCTCGGGTGAAGAATTGGCTGCTTTGTAGTTCCAGAGAGGGAGACTAATCTGTCAATATCTAATCATAAACTTCAATTACTCAAAATTGCCCCAACACAAGCAGTCCTGAATACAGTGTCATGCTCAGTAAAGAGGTATCATACTCCTAACTTTTAAGATACAACCATTATTTAATGTTGACTCTTTGAAACTGAATTTGCCTTTTAAAATAAAGTGGAATATGTGCTGCAAAGATGACCACTGAAGGTCAGATGACCTGGCCTGTGTATTCAAAAACTGCCTAATTATCTTGAAAGGACAAAAAGCTACATTCCAGACTAAGAGGTGTTAACTACACCCATCCTGAAAACATCAAGAGACATTCCTGAATTGAATGGGTTCTTCTGAGACAAAGAACATGTGAAGTAGCCACTTAATAATAGAATGGCACCCATCCAGACATCAATAGATAACCATGGATTCCACATCCTCGTCTCTTGTGTGGTAGCACTGGGGAGAAGGCCATGTGTCAACTAACAGAAATGCTAAAGTGATGGATTTTGCCCTTAAAAGGTAGCCCTCTGGAGAGAGAGGGGAGATCACAACAACATTACAGAAAGTAATCCAGCCAATGGCTGTGGAAAGAAGTCCAGCCAGGTAAGGAAGAAGCCCTGCTGCTAATTCTACACTTCAACTTGCTGCAACAGAGAACGAAAAGTGACCACCACCTGCAGTCTGAAGTCTTAACCACCAGAAATCTACAAAAGCTCAACAAGCTCAAGGCTACAAACACCTAGGCCTGCACCTTTATAAGAGACTGTCCTTCTGAGAAGATTCAACAGGTTTACCGCAAACCACCTTATCTCACTTTAAACCACTTACCCCTTTCCCTCTCTATCTATGTATTCTTGTATATGCATATATAAGTGAATGTGTGCATGAGTGAGGTTGTGACCATTTCAGAAATATTGTTCAATAAATAGTTAATCTTCTGTTTTAAACCTATGAGAAAGCCTGTCATTTGTCTGTTTATTTGACCCTAAAAACACTCAAGAGCTGACTCGTAATTTTTAACAAAAGACGATTGCAGTCATTTGGGAGGTGAACAGTGGGAACCACCAATACCCCTTACCACCTGTCCGTAATAAATGTTTTCAACCAATTGGCCTACCAAATCTCAGCCCAATATTATCTTCTGCTTTAACCTCATCTGTCAAACATGCCCATTCTGCTGCAGAAATTGGCTCTATTACAAATGAACTCACTCAGCACAAAATGGAAATGGATTTCAAATCATTTACTAATCTAACTGTGGTGTTCTAAATTAATAGTTTTCTCCCAAGCTTCTCCTTGGGTGCTGTTTATGGTTTGTCTGTAGAACTATTTATCTAGTGCTCCTTCTAGGTGTATCAGGAGGAAAATGTGAGGTGTTACCTAACTGATCTCAAATAATGACTGTTTGGATGGTAATGACCCTACTCCTCCATGTTCAGAAGATGGTCCTACAACTGATGATGCTGTTATGGACAGATGGGAAATGCGGTGGTTGTCTTTTACTTTTCACCTTCCAACTGATCACAGGTAGTGTTTTTTTTTGTTAAACTGGTGTTTTAGTCCCCTCAAATAAAAAAGCAAATGACAGATTTTTTCATAAGTTTAAGAAAAGAAAGATAACTTTTTTTTTACGCAGTTAATTGGATTGTTCACAACTTCACCCACACACACATTCACACACACAATCATACATAGAAGAAAATATAAAGGGAGAAGGTAGCATGCAATGGGGTCCAAATGTTGTTTAAAACCTTCAGAGTTTCCCAGGAGGACATTTTCTCAGCGTCGCAGGTCTGGCTCCTTTCCTTGGAGTTGCTGAAGTATTGAAGATTTCTGTGGTTAAAGGCTCAGTCAAAGTCGA